>NC_143393.1:2931750-3257500 GCF_980474605.1 Leiobunum rupestre | reverse complement strand
CAGTCTCTCAGTCTCTCAGTCTCAGTCTCAGTCTCAGTCTCTCAGTCTCAGTCTCTCAGTCTCAGTCTCAGTCTCAGTCTCAGTCTCAGTCTCAGTCTCTCAGTCTCAGTCTCTCAGTCTCAGTCTCTCAGTCTCAGTCTCTCAGTCTCTCAGTCTCTCAGTCTCTCAGTCTCTCAGTCTCTCAGTATCTCAGTCTCTCAGTCTCTCTCTCTCTCTCTGTCTCTCTCTCTCTCTCTCTCTCTCTCTCTCTCTCTCTCTCTCTCTCTCTCTCTCTCTCAGTCTCTCAGTCTCTCAGTCTCTCAGTCTCTCAGTCTCTCAGTCTCTCAGTCTCTCTCTCTGTCTCTCTGTCTCTCTGTCTCTCTGTCTCTCTGTCTCTCTGTCTCTCTGTCTCTCTGTCTCTCAATCTCTCAGTCTCTCAGTCTCTCAGTCTCTCTGTCTCTCTGTCTCTCTGTCTCTCTGTCTCTCAGTCTCTCTGTCTCTCAGTCTCTCAGTCTCTCAGTCTCTCAGTCTCAGTCTCTCAGTCTCAGTCTCTCAGTCTCAGTCTCAGTCTCTCAGTCTCTCAGTCTCTCAGTCTCTCAGTCTCAGTCTCTCAGTCTCTCAGTCTCTCAGTCTCTCAGTCTCTCAGTCTCTCAGTCTCTCAGTCTCTCAGTCTCTCAGTCTCTCAGTCTCTCAGTCTCTCAGTCTCTCAGTCTCTCTGTCTCTCTGTCTCTCTGTCTCTCTGTCTCTCTGTCTCTCTGTCTCTCTGTCTCTCTGTCTCTCTGTATCTCTGTCTCTCTGTCTCTCTGTCTCTCTGTCTCTCTGTCTCTCTGTCTCTGTCTCTCTGTCTCTCTGTCTCTCTGTCTCTCTGTCTCTCTGTCTCTCTGTCTCTCTGTCTCTCTGTCTCTCTGTCTCTCTGTCTCTCAGTCTCTCAGTCTCTCAGTCTCTCTGTCTCTCTGTCTCTCAGTCTCTCAGTCTCTCAGTCTCTCAGTCTCTCAGTCTCTCAGTCTCTCAGTCTCTCAGTCTCTCAGTCTCTCAGTCTATCTCTCTCTCTCTCTCTCTCTCTCTCTCTCTCTCTCTCTCTCTCTCTCTCTCTCTCTCTCTCTGTCTCTCAATCTCTCAGTCTCTCAGTCTCTCAGTCTCTCAGTCTCTCTGTCTCTCTGTCTCTCTGTCTCTCTGTCTCTCAGTCTCTCAGTCTCTCAGTCTCTCAGTCTCTCAGTCTCAGTCTCAGTCTCAGTCTCTCAGTCTCAGTCTCTCAGTCTCAGTCTCAGTCTCAGTCTCAGTCTCAGTCTCAGTCTCTCAGTCTCAGTCTCTCAGTCTCAGTCTCTCAGTCTCAGTCTCTCAGTCTCTCAGTCTCTCAGTCTCTCAGTCTCTCAGTCTCTCAGTCTCTCTCTCTCTCTCTGTCTCTCTGTCTCTCAATCTCTCAGTCTCTCAGTCTCTCAGTCTCTCTGTCTCTCAGTCTCTCAGTCTCTCTGTCTCTCAGTCTCTCAGTCTCTCAGTCTCTCAGTCTCTCAGTCTCTCAGTCTCTCAGTCTCAGTCTCTCAGTCTCAGTCTCAGTCTCTCAGTCTCTCAGTCTCTCAGTCTCTCAGTCTCAGTCTCTCAGTCTCTCAGTCTCTCAGTCTCTCAGTCTCTCAGTCTCTCAGTCTCTCAGTCTCTCAGTCTCTCAGTCTCTCAGTCTCTCAGTCTCTCAGTCTCTCAGTCTCTCAGTCTCTCAGTCTCTCAGTCTCTCAGTCTCTCTGTCTCTCTGTCTCTCTGTCTCTCTGTCTCTCTGTCTCTCTGTCTCTCTGTCTCTCTGTCTCTCTGTCTCTCTGTCTCTCTGTCTCTCTGTCTCTCTGTCTCTCTGCCTCTCTGTCTCTCTGTCTCTCAGTCTCTCAGTCTCTCTGTCTCTCTGTCTCTCTGTCTCTCTGTCTCTCTGTCTCTCAGTCTCTCAGTCTCTCAGTCTCTCAGTCTCTCAGTCTCTCAGTCTCTCAGTATCTCTCTCTCTCTCTCTCTCTCTCTCTCTCTCTCTCTCTCTCTCTCTCTCTCTCTCTCTCTCTCTCTCTCTGTCTCTCAATCTCTCAGTCTCTCAGTCTCTCAGTCTCTCAGTCTCTCTGTCTCTCTGTCTCTCTGTCTCTCTGTCTCTCAGTCTCTCAGTCTCTCAGTCTCTCAGTCTCAGTCTCTCAGTCTCAGTCTCTCAGTCTCTCAGTCTCTCAGTCTCTCAGTCTCTCAGTCTCTCAGTATCTCAGTCTCTCAGTCTCTCTCTCTCTCTCTGTCTCTCTCTCTCTCTCTCTCTCTCTCTCTCTCTCTCTCTCTCTCTCTCTCTCTCTCTCTCTCTCTCTCTCTCTCTCTCTCTCTCAGTCTCTCAGTCTCTCAGTCTCTCAGTCTCTCAGTCTCTCTCTCTGTCTCTCTGTCTCTCTGTCTCTCTGTCTCTCTGTCTCTCTGTCTCTCTGTCTCTCTGTCTCTCAATCTCTCAGTCTCTCAGTCTCTCAGTCTCTCTGTCTCTCTGTCTCTCTGTCTCTCTGTCTCTCAGTCTCTCTGTCTCTCAGTCTCTCAGTCTCTCAGTCTCTCAGTCTCAGTCTCTCAGTCTCAGTCTCTCAGTCTCAGTCTCAGTCTCTCAGTCTCTCAGTCTCTCAGTCTCTCAGTCTCAGTCTCTCAGTCTCTCAGTCTCTCAGTCTCTCAGTCTCTCAGTCTCTCAGTCTCTCAGTCTCTCAGTCTCTCAGTCTCTCAGTCTCTCAGTCTCTCAGTCTCTCAGTCTCTCAGTCTCTCAGTCTCTCTGTCTCTCTGTCTCTCTGTCTCTCTGTCTCTCTGTCTCTCTGTCTCTCTGTCTCTCTGTCTCTCTGTCTCTCTGTCTCTCTGTATCTCTGTCTCTCTGTCTCTCTGTCTCTCTGTCTCTGTCTCTCTGTCTCTCTGTCTCTCTGTCTCTCTGTCTCTCTGTCTCTCTGTCTCTCTGTCTCTCTGTCTCTCTGTCTCTCTGTCTCTCTGTCTCTCAGTCTCTCAGTCTCTCAGTCTCTCTGTCTCTCTGTCTCTCAGTCTCTCAGTCTCTCAGTCTCTCAGTCTCTCAGTCTCTCAGTCTCTCAGTCTCTCAGTCTCTCAGTCTCTCTCTCTCTCTCTCTCTCTCTCTCTCTCTCTCTCTCTCTCTCTCTCTCTCTCTCTCTCTCTCTCTCTCTCTCTCTCTCTCTCTCTCTCTCTCTCTCTCTCTGTCTCTCAATCTCTCAGTCTCTCAGTCTCTCAGTCTCTCAGTCTCTCTGTCTCTCTGTCTCTCTGTCTCTCTGTCTCTCAGTCTCTCAGTCTCTCAGTCTCTCAGTCTCTCAGTCTCAGTCTCAGTCTCAGTCTCTCAGTCTCAGTCTCTCAGTCTCAGTCTCAGTCTCAGTCTCAGTCTCAGTCTCAGTCTCTCAGTCTCAGTCTCTCAGTCTCAGTCTCTCAGTCTCAGTCTCTCAGTCTCTCAGTCTCTCAGTCTCTCAGTCTCTCAGTCTCTCAGTCTCTCAGTCTCTCTCTCTCTCTCTGTCTCTCTGTCTCTCAATCTCTCAGTCTCTCAGTCTCTCAGTCTCTCTGTCTCTCTGTCTCTCTGTCTCTCTGTCTCTCAGTCTCTCAGTCTCTCAGTCTCTCAGTCTCTCAGTCTCTCAGTCTCTCAGTCTCTCAGTCTCTCAGTCTCTCAGTCTCTCAGTCTCAGTCTCTCAGTCTCAGTCTCAGTCTCTCAGTCTCAGTCTCAGTCTCTCAGTCTCAGTCTCAGTCTCTCAGTCTCTCAGTCTCAGTCTCTCAGTCTCTCAGTCTCAGTCTCTCAGTCTCTCAGTCTCTCAGTCTCTCAGTCTCTCAGTCTCTCAGTCTCTCAGTCTCTCAGTCTCTCAGTCTCTCAGTCTCTCAGTCTCTCAGTCTCTCAGTCTCTCTGTCTCTCTGTCTCTCTGTCTCTCTGTCTCTCTGTCTCTCTGTCTCTCTGTCTCTCTGTCTCTCAGTCTCTCAGTCTCTCAGTCTCAGTCTCTCAGTCTCTCAGTCTCTCTGTCTCTCAGTCTCTCAGTCTCTCTGTCTCTCTGTCTCTCTGTCTCTCTGTCTCTCTGTCTCTCTGTCTCTCTGTCTCTCAGTCTCTCAGTCTCTCAGTCTCTCTGTCTCTCTGTCTCTCTGTCTCTCTGTCTCTCTGTCTCTCTGTCTCTCTGTCTCTCAGTATCTCAGTCTCTCAGTCTCTCAGTCTCTCAGTCTCTCAGTCTCTCAGTCTCTCAGTCTCTCAGTCTCTCAGTCTCTCAGTCTCTCAGTCTCTCTGTCTCTCTGTCTCTCTGTCTCTCTGTCTCTCAGTCTCTCAGTCTCTCAGTCTCTCAGTCTCAGTCTCAGTCTCAGTCTCAGTCTCTCAGTCTCAGTCTCTCAGTCTCAGTCTCAGTCTCTCAGTCTCAGTCTCAGTCTCAGTCTCAGTCTCAGTCTCAGTCTCTCAGTCTCAGTGTCTCAGTCTCAGTCTCAGTCTCTCAGTCTCTCAGTCTCTCAGTCTCTCAGTCTCTCAGTCTCTCAGTCTCTCAGTCTCTCAGTCTCACTCTCACTCTCACTCTCACACTCAAATAGTTCGTTCTAGACACTCGAAAGGTTCTCACAACGTCGTTTGACACACGATTAGAAAATCAAAGTGTAGGACCTCATATGTATAGTTCGTTGTAGACACTCGAAAGGTACACACAACGTCGATTAAAGACCAATATTACACACTATATGAAAATCTAAGTGTAGGACCTCATATGTATAGTTCGTTCTAGACACTCGAAAGGTACTCACAAGGTTTTTAACACTCGATTAGAAAATCAATGTTTAGGACCTCATATGTATAGTTCGTTGTAGACACTCGAAAGGTACTCACAACGTCGTTTTACAATTTATTAGAAAATCAAAGTTAAGGAACCTCATATATCTCGTTCTAGACACTCGAAAGGTTCTCACAACGTCGTTTGACACACGATTAGAAAATCAAAGTGTAGGACCTCATATGTATAGTTCGTTGTAGACACTCGAAAGGTACTCACAACGTCGATTAAAGACCAATATTACACACTATATGAAAATCTAAGTGTAGGACCTCATATGTATAGTTCGTTCTAGACACTCGAAAGGTACTCACAAGGTTTTTAACACTCGATTAGAAAATCAATGTTTAGGACCTCATATGTATAGTTCGTTCTAGACACTCGAAAGGTTCTCACAACGTCGATTAAAGACCAATATTACACACTATATGAAAATCTAAGTGTAGGACCTCATATGTATAGTTCGTTCTAGACACTCGAAAGGTACTCACAAGGTTTTTAACACTCGATTAGAAAATCAATGTTTAGGACCTCATATGTATAGTTCGTTGTAGACACTCGAAAGGTACTCACAACGTCGTTTTACAATTTATTAGAAAATCAAAGTTAAGGAACCTCATATATATATATATCTCGTTCTAGACACTCGAAAGGTTCTCACAACGTCGTTTGACACACGATTAGAAAATCAAAGTGTAGGACCTCGTATGTATAGCTCGTTGTAGACACTCGAATGGTACACACAACGTCGATTAAAGACCAATATTACACACTATATGAAAATCTAAGTGAAGGACCTCATATGTATAGTTCGTTGTAGACACTCGAAAGGTACTCACAACGTCGTTTAAAGACCAATATTACACACTATATGAAAATCTAAGTGTAGGACCTCATATGTATAGTTCGTTCTAGACACTCGAAAGGTACTCACAAGGTTTTTAACACTCGATTAGAAAATCAATGTTTAGGACCTCATATGTATAGTTCGTTCTAGACACTCGAAAGGTTCTCACAACGTCGATTAAAGACCAATATTACACACTATATGAAAATCTAAGTGTAGGACCTCATATGTATAGTTCGTTCTAGACACTCGAAAGGTACTCACAAGGTTTTTAACACTCGATTAGAAAATCAATGTTTAGGACCTCATATGTATAGTTCGTTGTAGACACTCGAAAGGTACTCACAACGTCGTTTTACAATTTATTAGAAAATCAAAGTTAAGGAACCTCATATATCTCGTTCTAGACATTCGAAAGGTTCTCACAACGTCGTTTGACACACGATTAGAAAATCAAAGTGTAGGACCTCATATGTATAGTTCGTTGTAGACACTCGAAAGGTACACACAACGTCGATTAAAGATCAATATTACACACTATATGAAAATCTAAGTGTAGGACCTCATATGTATAGTTCGTTCTAGACACTCGAAAGGTACTCACAAGGTTTTTAACACTCGATTAGAAAATCAATGTTTAGGACCTCATATGTATAGTTCGTTGTAGACACTCGAAAGGTACTCACAACGTCGTTTTACAATTTATTAGAAAATCAAAGTTAAGGAACCTTATATATATATATCTCGTTCTAGACACTCGAAAGGTTCTCACAACCTCGTTTGACACACGATTAGAAAATCAAAGTGTAGGACCTCATATGTATAGTTCGTTGTAGACACTCGAAAGGTACTCACAAGGTTTTTAACACTCGATTAGAAAATCAATGTTTAGGACCTCATATGTATAGTTCGTTGTAGACACTCGAAAGGTACTCACAACGTCGTTTTACAATTTATTAGAAAATCAAAGTTAAGGAACCTCATATATATATATATCTCGTTCTAGACACTCGAAAGGTTCTCACAACGTCGTTTGACACACGATTAGAAAATCAAAGTGTAGGACCTCGTATGTATAGCTCGTTGTAGACACTCGAATGGTACACACAACGTCGATTAAAGACCAATATTACACACTATATGAAAATCTAAGTGAAGGACCTCATATGTATAGTTCGTTGTAGACACTCGAAAGGTACTCACAACGTCGTTTAAAGACCAATATTACACACTATATGAAAATCTAAGTGTAGGACCTCATATGTATAGTTCGTTCTAGACACTCGAAAGGTACTCACAAGGTTTTTAACACTCGATTAGAAAATCAATGTTTAGGACCTCATATGTATAGTTCGTTCTAGACACTCGAAAGGTTCTCACAACGTCGATTAAAGACCAATATTACACACTATATGAAAATCTAAGTGTAGGACCTCATATGTATAGTTCGTTCTAGACACTCGAAAGGTACTCACAAGGTTTTTAACACTCGATTAGAAAATCAATGTTTAGGACCTCATATGTATAGTTCGTTGTAGACACTCGAAAGGTACTCACAACGTCGTTTTACAATTTATTAGAAAATCAAAGTTAAGGAACCTCATATATCTCGTTCTAGACATTCGAAAGGTTCTCACAACGTCGTTTGACACACGATTAGAAAATCAAAGTGTAGGACCTCATATGTATAGTTCGTTGTAGACACTCGAAAGGTACACACAACGTCGATTAAAGATCAATATTACACACTATATGAAAATCTAAGTGTAGGACCTCATATGTATAGTTCGTTCTAGACACTCGAAAGGTACTCACAAGGTTTTTAACACTCGATTAGAAAATCAATGTTTAGGACCTCATATGTATAGTTCGTTGTAGACACTCGAAAGGTACTCACAACGTCGTTTTACAATTTATTAGAAAATCAAAGTTAAGGAACCTTATATATATATATCTCGTTCTAGACACTCGAAAGGTTCTCACAACCTCGTTTGACACACGATTAGAAAATCAAAGTGTAGGACCTCATATGTATAGTTCGTTGTAGACACTCGAAAGGTACTCACAAGGTTTTTAACACTCGATTAGAAAATCAATGTTTAGGACCTCATATGTATAGTTCGTTGTAGACACTCGAAAGGTACTCACAACGTCGTTTGACACACGATTAGAAAATCAAAGTGAAGGACCTCATATGTATAGTTCGTTGTTGACACTCGAAAGGTACACACAACGTCGATTAAAGACCAATATTACACACTATATGAAAATCTAAGTGTAGGACCTCATATGTATAGTTCGTTGTAGACACTCGAAAGGTACTCACAACGTCGATTAAAGACCAATATTACACACTATATGAAAATCTAAGTGTAGGACCTCATATGTATAGTTCGTTCTAGACACTCGAAAGGTACTCACAACGTCGTTTTACAATTTATTAGAAAATCAAAGTTAAGGAACCTCATATATCTCGTTCTAGACACTCGAAAGGTTCTCACAACGTCGTTTGACACACGATTAGAAAATCAAAGTTTAGGACCTCATATGAATAGTTCGTTGTAGATACTCGAAAGGTACTCACAACGTCGATTAAAGACCAATATTACACACTATATGAAAATCTAAGTGTAGGACCTCATATGTATAGTTCGTTCTAGACATTCGAAAGGTACTCACAAGGTTTTTAACACTCGATTAGAAAATCAATGTTTAGGACCTCATATGTATAGTTCGTTCTAGACACTCGAAAGGTACTCACAAGGTTTTTAACACTCGTATAGAAAATCAATGTTTAGGACCTCATATGTATAGTTCGTTCTAGACACTCGAAAGGTTCTCACAACGTCGTTTGACACACGATTAGAAAATCAAAGTGTAGGACCTCATATGTATAGTTCGTTGTAGACACCCGAAAGGTACACACAACGTCGATTAAAGACCAATATTACACACTATATGAAAATCTAAGTGTAGGACCTCATATGTATAGTTCGTTGTAGACACTCGAAAGGTACTCACAACGTCGATTAAAGACCAATATTACACACTATATGAAAATCTAAGTGTAGGACCTCATATGTATAGTTCGTTCTAGACACTCGAAAGGTACTCACAAGGTTTTTAACACTCGATTAGAAAATCAATGTTTAGCACCTCATATGTATAGTTCGTTGTAGACACTCGAAAGGTACTCACAAAGTCGTTTTACAATTTATTAGAAAATCAAAGTTAAGGAACCTCATATATATATATATCTCGTTCTAGACACTCGAAAGGTTCTCACAACGTCGTTTGACACACGATTAGAAAATCAAAGTGTAGGACCTCATATGTATAGTTCGTTGTAGACACTCGAATGGTACACACAACGTCGATTAAAGACCAATATTACACACTATATGAAAATCTAAGTGTAGGACCTCATATGTATAGTTCGTTGTAGACACTCGAAAGGTACTCACAACGTCGATTAAAGACCAATATTACACACTATATGAAAATCTAAGTGTAGGACCTCATATGTATAGTTCGTTCTAGACACTCGAAAGGTACTCACAAGGTTTTTAACACTCGATTAGAAAATCAATGTTTAGGACCTCATATGTATAGTTCGTTCTAGACACTCGAAAGGTACTCACAAGGTTTTTAACACTCGATTAGAAAATCAATGTTTAGGACCTCATATGTATAGTTCGTTCTAGACACTCGAAAGGTACTCACAAGGTTTTTAACACTCGATTAGAAAATCAATGTTTAGGACCTCATATGTATAGTTCGTTCTAGACACTCGAAAGGTTCTCACAACGTCGTTTGACACACGATTAGAAAATCAAAGTGTAGGACCTCATATGTATAGTTCGTTGTATACACTCGAAAGGTACACACAACGTCGATTAAAGACCAATATTACACACTATATGAAAATCTAAGTGTAGGACCTCATTTGTATAGTTCGTTCTAGACACTTGAAAGGTACTCACAAGGTTTTTAACACTCGATTAGAAAATCAATGTTTAGGACCTCATATGTATAGTTCGTTGTAGACACTCGAAAGGTACTCACAACGTCGATTAAAGACCAATATTACACACTAACTAAAAATCTACGTTTAGGACCTCATATGTATAGTTCGTTCTAGACACTCGAAAGGTACTCACAAGGTTTTTAACACTCGATTAGAAAATCAATGTTTAGGACCTCATATGTATAGTTCGTTCTAGACAATCGAAAGGTACTCACAAGGTTTTTAACACTCGATTAGAAAATCAATGTTTAGGACCTCATATGTATAGTTCGTTCTAGACAATCGAAAGGTACTCACAAGGTTTTTAACACTCGATTAGAAAATCAAAGTTTAGGACCTCATATGTATAGTTCGTTTTAGACACTCGAAAGGTACTCACAACGTCGTTTTACAATTTATTAGAAAATAAAAGTTAAGGAACCTCATATATATATATATCTCGTTCTAGACACTTGAAAGGTACTCACAAGGTTTTTAACACTCGATTAGAAAATCAATGTTTAGGACCTCATATGTATAGTTCGTTGTAGACACTCGAAAGGTACTCACAACGTCGATTAAAGACCAATATTACACACTATATGAAAATCAAAGTGTAGGACCTCATATCTATAGTTCGTTCTAGACACTCGAAAGGTACTCACAAGGTTTTTAACACTCGATTAGAAAATCAACGTTTAGGACCTCATATGTATAGTTCGTTGTAGACACTCGAAAGGTACTCACAACGTCGTTTTACAATTTATTAGAAAATCAAAGTTAAGGAACCTCATATATATATATATCTCGTTCTAGACACTCGAAAGGTTCTCACAACGTCGTTTGACACACGATTAGAAAATCAAAGTGTAGGACCTCATATGTATAGTTCGTTGTAGACACTCGAATGGTACACACAACGTCGATTAAAGACCAATATTACACACTATATGAAAATCTAAGTGTAGGACCTCATATGTATAGTTCGTTCTAGACACTCGAAAGGTACTCACAAGGTTTTTAACACTCGATTAGAAAATCAATGTTTAGGACCTCATATGTATAGTTCGTTCTAGACACTCGAAAGGTTCTCACAACGTCGATTAAAGACCAATATTACACACTATATGAAAATCTAAGTGTAGGACCTCATATGTATAGTTCGTTCTAGACACTCGAAAGGTACTCACAAGGTTTTTAACACTCGATTAGAAAATCAATGTTTAGGACCTCATATGTATAGTTCGTTGTAGACACTCGAAAGGTACTCACAACGTCGTTTTACAATTTATTAGAAAATCAAAGTTAAGGAACCTCATATATCTCGTTCTAGACATTCGAAAGGTTCTCACAACGTCGTTTGACACACGATTAGAAAATCAAAGTGTAGGACCTCATATGTATAGTTCGTTGTAGACACTCGAAAGGTACACACAACGTCGATTAAAGATCAATATTACACACTATATGAAAATCTAAGTGTAGGACCTCATATGTATAGTTCGTTCTAGACACTCGAAAGGTACTCACAAGGTTTTTAACACTCGATTAGAAAATCAATGTTTAGGACCTCATATGTATAGTTCGTTGTAGACACTCGAAAGGTACTCACAACGTCGTTTTACAATTTATTAGAAAATCAAAGTTAAGGAACCTTATATATATATATCTCGTTCTAGACACTCGAAAGGTTCTCACAACCTCGTTTGACACACGATTAGAAAATCAAAGTGTAGGACCTCATATGTATAGTTCGTTGTAGACACTCGAAAGGTACTCACAAGGTTTTTAACACTCGATTAGAAAATCAATGTTTAGGACCTCATATGTATAGTTCGTTGTAGACACTCGAAAGGTACTCACAACGTCGTTTGACACACGATTAGAAAATCAAAGTGAAGGACCTCATATGTATAGTTCGTTGTTGACACTCGAAAGGTACACACAACGTCGATTAAAGACCAATATTACACACTATATGAAAATCTAAGTGTAGGACCTCATATGTATAGTTCGTTGTAGACACTCGAAAGGTACTCACAACGTCGATTAAAGACCAATATTACACACTATATGAAAATCTAAGTGTAGGACCTCATATGTATAGTTCGTTCTAGACACTCGAAAGGTACTCACAACGTCGTTTTACAATTTATTAGAAAATCAAAGTTAAGGAACCTCATATATCTCGTTCTAGACACTCGAAAGGTTCTCACAACGTCGTTTGACACACGATTAGAAAATCAAAGTTTAGGACCTCATATGAATAGTTCGTTGTAGATACTCGAAAGGTACTCACAACGTCGATTAAAGACCAATATTACACACTATATGAAAATCTAAGTGTAGGACCTCATATGTATAGTTCGTTCTAGACATTCGAAAGGTACTCACAAGGTTTTTAACACTCGATTAGAAAATCAATGTTTAGGACCTCATATGTATAGTTCGTTCTAGACACTCGAAAGGTACTCACAAGGTTTTTAACACTCGTATAGAAAATCAATGTTTAGGACCTCATATGTATAGTTCGTTCTAGACACTCGAAAGGTTCTCACAACGTCGTTTGACACACGATTAGAAAATCAAAGTGTAGGACCTCATATGTATAGTTCGTTGTAGACACCCGAAAGGTACACACAACGTCGATTAAAGACCAATATTACACACTATATGAAAATCTAAGTGTAGGACCTCATATGTATAGTTCGTTGTAGACACTCGAAAGGTACTCACAACGTCGATTAAAGACCAATATTACACACTATATGAAAATCTAAGTGTAGGACCTCATATGTATAGTTCGTTCTAGACACTCGAAAGGTACTCACAAGGTTTTTAACACTCGATTAGAAAATCAATGTTTAGGACCTCATATGTATAGTTCGTTCTAGACACTCGAAAGGTACTCACAAGGTTTTTAACACTCGATTAGAAAATCAATGTTTAGGACCTCATATGTATAGTTCGTTCTAGACACTCGAAAGGTACTCACAAGGTTTTTAACACTCGATTAGAAAATCAATGTTTAGGACCTCATATGTATAGTTCGTTCTAGACACTCGAAAGGTTCTCACAACGTCGTTTGACACACGATTAGAAAATCAAAGTGTAGGACCTCATATGTATAGTTCGTTGTATACACTCGAAAGGTACACACAACGTCGATTAAAGACCAATATTACACACTATATGAAAATCTAAGTGTAGGACCTCATTTGTATAGTTCGTTCTAGACACTTGAAAGGTACTCACAAGGTTTTTAACACTCGATTAGAAAATCAATGTTTAGGACCTCATATGTATAGTTCGTTGTAGACACTCGAAAGGTACTCACAACGTCGATTAAAGACCAATATTACACACTAACTAAAAATCTACGTTTAGGACCTCATATGTATAGTTCGTTCTAGACACTCGAAAGGTACTCACAAGGTTTTTAACACTCGATTAGAAAATCAATGTTTAGGACCTCATATGTATAGTTCGTTCTAGACAATCGAAAGGTACTCACAAGGTTTTTAACACTCGATTAGAAAATCAATGTTTAGGACCTCATATGTATAGTTCGTTCTAGACAATCGAAAGGTACTCACAAGGTTTTTAACACTCGATTAGAAAATCAAAGTTTAGGACCTCATATGTATAGTTCGTTTTAGACACTCGAAAGGTACTCACAACGTCGTTTTACAATTTATTAGAAAATAAAAGTTAAGGAACCTCATATATATATATATCTCGTTCTAGACACTTGAAAGGTACTCACAAGGTTTTTAACACTCGATTAGAAAATCAATGTTTAGGACCTCATATGTATAGTTCGTTGTAGACACTCGAAAGGTACTCACAACGTCGATTAAAGACCAATATTACACACTATATGAAAATCAAAGTGTAGGACCTCATATCTATAGTTCGTTCTAGACACTCGAAAGGTACTCACAAGGTTTTTAACACTCGATTAGAAAATCAACGTTTAGGACCTCATATGTATAGTTCGTTGTAGACACTCGAAAGGTACTCACAACGTCGTTTTACAATTTATTAGAAAATCAAAGTTAAGGAACCTCATATATATATATATCTCGTTCTAGACACTCGAAAGGTTCTCACAACGTCGTTTGACACACGATTAGAAAATCAAAGTGTAGGACCTCATATGTATAGTTCGTTGTAGACACTCGAATGGTACACACAACGTCGATTAAAGACCAATATTACACACTATATGAAAATCTAAGTGTAGGACCTCATATGTATAGTTCGTTGTAGACACTCGAAAGGTACTCACAACGTCGATTAAAGACCGATATTACACACTATATGAAAATCTAAGTGTAGGACCTCATATGTATAGTTCGTTCTAGACACTCGAAAGGTACTCACAAGGTTTTTAACACTCGATTAGAAAATCAATGATTAGGACCTCATATGTATAGTTCGTTGTAGACACTCGAAAGGTACTCACAACGTCGTTTTACAATTTATTAGAAAATCAAAGTTAAGGAACCTCATATATATATATATCTCGTTCTAGACACTCGAAAGGTGCTCACAACGTCGTTTGACACACGATTAGAAAATCAAAGTGTAGGACCTCATATGTATAGTTCGTTGTAGACACTCGAAAGGTACACACAACGTCGATTAAAGACCAATATTACACACTATATGAAAATCTAAGTGTAGGACCTCATATGTATAGTTCGTTGTAGACACTCGAAAGGTACTCACAACGTCGTTTTACAATTTATTAGAAAATCAAAGTTAAGGAACCTCATATATCTCGTTCTAGACATTCGAAAGGTTCTCACAACGTCGTTTGACACACGATTAGAAAATCAAAGTGTAGGACCTCATATGTATAGTTCGTTGTAGACACTCGAAAGGTACACACAACGTCGATTAAAGATCAATATTACACACTATATGAAAATCTAAGTGTAGGACCTCATATGTATAGTTCGTTCTAGACACTCGAAAGGTACTCACAAGGTTTTTAACACTCGATTAGAAAATCAATGTTTAGGACCTCATATGTATAGTTCGTTGTAGACACTCGAAAGGTACTCACAACGTCGTTTTACAATTTATTAGAAAATCAAAGTTAAGGAACCTTATATATATATATCTCGTTCTAGACACTCGAAAGGTTCTCACAACCTCGTTTGACACACGATTAGAAAATCAAAGTGTAGGACCTCATATGTATAGTTCGTTGTAGACACTCGAAAGGTACTCACAAGGTTTTTAACACTCGATTAGAAAATCAATGTTTAGGACCTCATATGTATAGTTCGTTGTAGACACTCGAAAGGTACTCACAACGTCGTTTGACACACGATTAGAAAATCAAAGTGAAGGACCTCATATGTATAGTTCGTTGTTGACACTCGAAAGGTACACACAACGTCGATTAAAGACCAATATTACACACTATATGAAAATCTAAGTGTAGGACCTCATATGTATAGTTCGTTGTAGACACTCGAAAGGTACTCACAACGTCGATTAAAGACCAATATTACACACTATATGAAAATCTAAGTGTAGGACCTCATATGTATAGTTCGTTCTAGACACTCGAAAGGTACTCACAACGTCGTTTTACAATTTATTAGAAAATCAAAGTTAAGGAACCTCATATATCTCGTTCTAGACACTTGAAAGGTTCTCACAACGTCGTTTGACACACGATTAGAAAATCAAAGTTTAGGACCTCATATGAATAGTTCGTTGTAGATACTCGAAAGGTACTCACAACGTCGATTAAAGACCAATATTACACACTATATGAAAATCTAAGTGTAGGACCTCATATGTATAGTTCGTTCTAGACATTCGAAAGGTACTCACAAGGTTTTTAACACTCGATTAGAAAATCAATGTTTAGGACCTCATATGTATAGTTCGTTCTAGACACTCGAAAGGTACTCACAAGGTTTTTAACACTCGTATAGAAAATCAATGTTTAGGACCTCATATGTATAGTTCGTTCTAGACACTCGAAAGGTTCTCACAACGTCGTTTGACACACGATTAGAAAATCAAAGTGTAGGACCTCATATGTATAGTTCGTTGTAGACACCCGAAAGGTACACACAACGTCGATTAAAGACCAATATTACACACTTTATGAAAATCTAAGTGTAGGACCTCATATGTATAGTTCGTTGTAGACACTCGAAAGGTACTCACAACGTCGATTAAAGACCAATATTACACACTATATGAAAATCTAAGTGTAGGACCTCATATGTATAGTTCGTTCTAGACACTCGAAAGGTACTCACAAGGTTTTTAACACTCGATTAGAAAATCAATGTTTAGCACCTCATATGTATAGTTCGTTGTAGACACTCGAAAGGTACTCACAAAGTCGTTTTACAATTTATTAGAAAATCAAAGTTAAGGAACCTCATATATATATATATCTCGTTCTAGACACTCGAAAGGTTCTCACAACGTCGTTTGACACACGATTAGAAAATCAAAGTGTAGGACCTCATATGTATAGTTCGTTGTAGACACTCGAATGGTACACACAACGTCGATTAAAGACCAATATTACACACTATATGAAAATCTAAGTGTAGGACCTCATATGTATAGTTCGTTGTAGACACTCGAAAGATACTCACAACGTCGATTAAAGACCAATATTACACACTATATGAAAATCTAAGTGTAGGACCTCATATGTATAGTTCGTTCTAGACACTCGAAAGGTACTCACAAGGTTTTTAACACTCGATTAGAAAATCAATGTTTAGGACCTCATATGTATAGTTCGTTCTAGACACTCGAAAGGTACTCACAAGGTTTTTAACACTCGATTAGAAAATCAATGTTTAGGACCTCATATGTATAGTTCGTTCTAGACACTCGAAAGGTACTCACAAGGTTTTTAACACTCGATTAGAAAATCAATGTTTAGGACCTCATATGTATAGTTCGTTCTAGACACTCGAAAGGTTCTCACAACGTCGTTTGACACACGATTAGAAAATCAAAGTGTAGGACCTCATATGTATAGTTCGTTGTAGACACTCGAAAGGTACACACAACGTCGATTAAAGACCAATATTACACACTATATGAAAATCTAAGTGTAGGACCTCCTATGTATAGTTCGTTGTAGACACTCGAAAGGTACTCACAACGTCGATTAAAGACCAATATTACACACTATATGAAAATCTAAGTGTAGGACATCATATGTAAAGTTCGTTCTAGACACTCGAAAGGTACTCACAAGGTTTTTAACACTCGATTAGAAAATCAATGTTTAGGACCTCATATGTATAGTTCGTTGTAGACACTCGAAAGGTACTCACAACGTCGTTTTACAATTTATTAGAAAATCAAAGTTAAGGAACCTCATATATCTCGTTCTAGACATTCGAAAGGTTCTCACAACGTCGTTTGACACACGATTAGAAAATCAAAGTGTAGGACCTCATATGTATAGTTCGTTGTAGACACTCGAAAGGTACACACAACGTCGATTAAAGATCAATATTACACACTATATGAAAATCTAAGTGTAGGACCTCATATGTATAGTTCGTTCTAGACACTCGAAAGGTACTCACAAGGTTTTTAACACTCGATTAGAAAATCAATGTTTAGGACCTCATATGTATAGTTCGTTGTAGACACTCGAAAGGTACTCACAACGTCGTTTTACAATTTATTAGAAAATCAAAGTTAAGGAACCTTATATATATATATCTCGTTCTAGACACTCGAAAGGTTCTCACAACCTCGTTTGACACACGATTAGAAAATCAAAGTGTAGGACCTCATATGTATAGTTCGTTGTAGACACTCGAAAGGTACTCACAAGGTTTTTAACACTCGATTAGAAAATCAATGTTTAGGACCTCATATGTATAGTTCGTTGTAGACACTCGAAAGGTACTCACAACGTCGTTTGACACACGATTAGAAAATCAAAGTGAAGGACCTCATATGTATAGTTCGTTGTTGACACTCGAAAGGTACACACAACGTCGATTAAAGACCAATATTACACACTATATGAAAATCTAAGTGTAGGACCTCATATGTATAGTTCGTTGTAGACACTCGAAAGGTACTCACAACGTCGATTAAAGACCAATATTACACACTATATGAAAATCTAAGTGTAGGACCTCATATGTATAGTTCGTTCTAGACACTCGAAAGGTACTCACAACGTCGTTTTACAATTTATTAGAAAATCAAAGTTAAGGAACCTCATATATCTCGTTCTAGACACTCGAAAGGTTCTCACAACGTCGTTTGACACACGATTAGAAAATCAAAGTTTAGGACCTCATATGAATAGTTCGTTGTAGATACTCGAAAGGTACTCACAACGTCGATTAAAGACCAATATTACACACTATATGAAAATCTAAGTGTAGGACCTCATATGTATAGTTCGTTCTAGACATTCGAAAGGTACTCACAAGGTTTTTAACACTCGATTAGAAAATCAATGTTTAGGACCTCATATGTATAGTTCGTTCTAGACACTCGAAAGGTACTCACAAGGTTTTTAACACTCGTATAGAAAATCAATGTTTAGGACCTCATATGTATAGTTCGTTCTAGACACTCGAAAGGTTCTCACAACGTCGTTTGACACACGATTAGAAAATCAAAGTGTAGGACCTCATATGTATAGTTCGTTGTAGACACCCGAAAGGTACACACAACGTCGATTAAAGACCAATATTACACACTATATGAAAATCTAAGTGTAGGACCTCATATGTATAGTTCGTTGTAGACACTCGAAAGGTACTCACAACGTCGATTAAAGACCAATATTACACACTATATGAAAATCTAAGTGTAGGACCTCATATGTATAGTTCGTTCTAGACACTCGAAAGGTACTCACAAGGTTTTTAACACTCGATTAGAAAATCAATGTTTAGCACCTCATATGTATAGTTCGTTGTAGACACTCGAAAGGTACTCACAAAGTCGTTTTACAATTTATTAGAAAATGAAAGTTAAGGAACCTCATATATATATATATCTCGTTCTAGACACTCGAAAGGTTCTCACAACGTCGTTTGACACACGATTAGAAAATCAAAGTGTAGGACCTCATATGTATAGTTCGTTGTAGACACTCGAATGGTACACACAACGTCGATTAAAGACCAATATTACACACTATATGAAAATCTAAGTGTAGGACCTCATATGTATAGTTCGTTGTAGACACTCGAAAGGTACTCACAACGTCGATTAAAGACCAATATTACACACTATATGAAAATCAAAGTGTAGGACCTCATATCTATAGTTCGTTCTAGACACTCGAAAGGTACTCACAAGGTTTTTAACACTCGATTAGAAAATCAACGTTTAGGACCTCATATGTATAGTTCGTTGTAGACACTCGAAAGGTACTCACAACGTCGTTTTACAATTTATTAGAAAATCAAAGTTAAGGAACCTCATATATATATATATCTCGTTCTAGACACTCGAAAGGTTCTCACAACGTCGTTTGACACACGATTAGAAAATCAAAGTGTAGGACCTCATATGTATAGTTCGTTGTAGACACTCGAATGGTACACACAACGTCGATTAAAGACCAATATTACACACTATATGAAAATCTAAGTGTAGGACCTCATATGTATAGTTCGTTGTAGACACTCGAAAGGTACTCACAACGTCGATTAAAGACCGATATTACACACTATATGAAAATCTAAGTGTAGGACCTCATATGTATAGTTCGTTCTAGACACTCGAAAGGTACTCACAAGGTTTTTAACACTCGATTAGAAAATCAATGATTAGGACCTCATATGTATAGTTCGTTGTAGACACTCGAAAGGTACTCACAACGTCGTTTTACAATTTATTAGAAAATCAAAGTTAAGGAACCTCATATATATATATATCTCGTTCTAGACACTCGAAAGGTGCTCACAACGTCGTTTGACACACGATTAGAAAATCAAAGTGTAGGACCTCATATGTATAGTTCGTTGTAGACACTCGAAAGGTACACACAACGTCGATTAAAGACCAATATTACACACTATATGAAAATCTAAGTGTAGGACCTCATATGTATAGTTCGTTCTAGACACTCGAAAGGTACTCACAAGGTTTTTAACACTCGATTAGAAAATCAATGTTTAGGACCTCATATGTATAGTTCGTTGTAGACACTCGAAAGGTACTCACAACGTCGTTTTACAATTTATTAGAAAATCAAAGTTAAGGAACCTCATATATCTCGTTCTAGACATTCGAAAGGTTCTCACAACGTCGTTTGACACACGATTAGAAAATCAAAGTGTAGGACCTCATATGTATAGTTCGTTGTAGACACTCGAAAGGTACACACAACGTCGATTAAAGATCAATATTACACACTATATGAAAATCTAAGTGTAGGACCTCATATGTATAGTTCGTTCTAGACACTCGAAAGGTACTCACAAGGTTTTTAACACTCGATTAGAAAATCAATGTTTAGGACCTCATATGTATAGTTCGTTGTAGACACTCGAAAGGTACTCACAACGTCGTTTTACAATTTATTAGAAAATCAAAGTTAAGGAACCTTATATATATATATCTCGTTCTAGACACTCGAAAGGTTCTCACAACCTCGTTTGACACACGATTAGAAAATCAAAGTGTAGGACCTCATATGTATAGTTCGTTGTAGACACTCGAAAGGTACTCACAAGGTTTTTAACACTCGATTAGAAAATCAATGTTTAGGACCTCATATGTATAGTTCGTTGTAGACACTCGAAAGGTACTCACAACGTCGTTTGACACACGATTAGAAAATCAAAGTGAAGGACCTCATATGTATAGTTCGTTGTTGACACTCGAAAGGTACACACAACGTCGATTAAAGACCAATATTACACACTATATGAAAATCTAAGTGTAGGACCTCATATGTATAGTTCGTTGTAGACACTCGAAAGGTACTCACAACGTCGATTAAAGACCAATATTACACACTATATGAAAATCTAAGTGTAGGACCTCATATGTATAGTTCGTTCTAGACACTCGAAAGGTACTCACAACGTCGTTTTACAATTTATTAGAAAATCAAAGTTAAGGAACCTCATATATCTCGTTCTAGACACTTGAAAGGTTCTCACAACGTCGTTTGACACACGATTAGAAAATCAAAGTTTAGGACCTCATATGAATAGTTCGTTGTAGATACTCGAAAGGTACTCACAACGTCGATTAAAGACCAATATTACACACTATATGAAAATCTAAGTGTAGGACCTCATATGTATAGTTCGTTCTAGACATTCGAAAGGTACTCACAAGGTTTTTAACACTCGATTAGAAAATCAATGTTTAGGACCTCATATGTATAGTTCGTTCTAGACACTCGAAAGGTACTCACAAGGTTTTTAACACTCGTATAGAAAATCAATGTTTAGGACCTCATATGTATAGTTCGTTCTAGACACTCGAAAGGTTCTCACAACGTCGTTTGACACACGATTAGAAAATCAAAGTGTAGGACCTCATATGTATAGTTCGTTGTAGACACCCGAAAGGTACACACAACGTCGATTAAAGACCAATATTACACACTTTATGAAAATCTAAGTGTAGGACCTCATATGTATAGTTCGTTGTAGACACTCGAAAGGTACTCACAACGTCGATTAAAGACCAATATTACACACTATATGAAAATCTAAGTGTAGGACCTCATATGTATAGTTCGTTCTAGACACTCGAAAGGTACTCACAAGGTTTTTAACACTCGATTAGAAAATCAATGTTTAGCACCTCATATGTATAGTTCGTTGTAGACACTCGAAAGGTACTCACAAAGTCGTTTTACAATTTATTAGAAAATCAAAGTTAAGGAACCTCATATATATATATATCTCGTTCTAGACACTCGAAAGGTTCTCACAACGTCGTTTGACACACGATTAGAAAATCAAAGTGTAGGACCTCATATGTATAGTTCGTTGTAGACACTCGAATGGTACACACAACGTCGATTAAAGACCAATATTACACACTATATGAAAATCTAAGTGTAGGACCTCATATGTATAGTTCGTTGTAGACACTCGAAAGATACTCACAACGTCGATTAAAGACCAATATTACACACTATATGAAAATCTAAGTGTAGGACCTCATATGTATAGTTCGTTCTAGACACTCGAAAGGTACTCACAAGGTTTTTAACACTCGATTAGAAAATCAATGTTTAGGACCTCATATGTATAGTTCGTTCTAGACACTCGAAAGGTACTCACAAGGTTTTTAACACTCGATTAGAAAATCAATGTTTAGGACCTCATATGTATAGTTCGTTCTAGACACTCGAAAGGTACTCACAAGGTTTTTAACACTCGATTAGAAAATCAATGTTTAGGACCTCATATGTATAGTTCGTTCTAGACACTCGAAAGGTTCTCACAACGTCGTTTGACACACGATTAGAAAATCAAAGTGTAGGACCTCATATGTATAGTTCGTTGTAGACACTCGAAAGGTACACACAACGTCGATTAAAGACCAATATTACACACTATATGAAAATCTAAGTGTAGGACCTCCTATGTATAGTTCGTTGTAGACACTCGAAAGGTACTCACAACGTCGATTAAAGACCAATATTACACACTATATGAAAATCTAAGTGTAGGACATCATATGTAAAGTTCGTTCTAGACACTCGAAAGGTACTCACAAGGTTTTTAACACTCGATTAGAAAATCAATGTTTAGGACCTCATATGTATAGTTCGTTGTAGACACTCGAAAGGTACTCACAACGTCGTTTTACAATTTATTAGAAAATCAAAGTTAAGGAACCTCATATATCTCGTTCTAGACATTCGAAAGGTTCTCACAACGTCGTTTGACACACGATTAGAAAATCAAAGTGTAGGACCTCATATGTATAGTTCGTTGTAGACACTCGAAAGGTACACACAACGTCGATTAAAGATCAATATTACACACTATATGAAAATCTAAGTGTAGGACCTCATATGTATAGTTCGTTCTAGACACTCGAAAGGTACTCACAAGGTTTTTAACACTCGATTAGAAAATCAATGTTTAGGACCTCATATGTATAGTTCGTTGTAGACACTCGAAAGGTACTCACAACGTCGTTTTACAATTTATTAGAAAATCAAAGTTAAGGAACCTTATATATATATATCTCGTTCTAGACACTCGAAAGGTTCTCACAACCTCGTTTGACACACGATTAGAAAATCAAAGTGTAGGACCTCATATGTATAGTTCGTTGTAGACACTCGAAAGGTACTCACAAGGTTTTTAACACTCGATTAGAAAATCAATGTTTAGGACCTCATATGTATAGTTCGTTGTAGACACTCGAAAGGTACTCACAACGTCGTTTGACACACGATTAGAAAATCAAAGTGAAGGACCTCATATGTATAGTTCGTTGTTGACACTCGAAAGGTACACACAACGTCGATTAAAAACCAATATTACACACTATATGAAAATCTAAGTGTAGGACCTCATATGTATAGTTCGTTGTAGACACTCGAAAGGTACTCACAACGTCGATTAAAGACCAATATTACACACTATATGAAAATCTAAGTGTAGGACCTCATATGTATAGTTCGTTCTAGACACTCGAAAGGTACTCACAACGTCGTTTTACAATTTATTAGAAAATCAAAGTTAAGGAACCTCATATATCTCGTTCTAGACACTCGAAAGGTTCTCACAACGTCGTTTGACACACGATTAGAAAATCAAAGTTTAGGACCTCATATGAATAGTTCGTTGTAGATACTCGAAAGGTACTCACAACGTCGATTAAAGACCAATATTACACACTATATGAAAATCTAAGTGTAGGACCTCATATGTATAGTTCGTTCTAGACATTCGAAAGGTACTCACAAGGTTTTTAACACTCGATTAGAAAATCAATGTTTAGGACCTCATATGTATAGTTCGTTCTAGACACTCGAAAGGTACTCACAAGGTTTTTAACACTCGTATAGAAAATCAATGTTTAGGACCTCATATGTATAGTTCGTTCTAGACACTCGAAAGGTTCTCACAACGTCGTTTGACACACGATTAGAAAATCAAAGTGTAGGACCTCATATGTATAGTTCGTTGTAGACACCCGAAAGGTACACACAACGTCGATTAAAGACCAATATTACACACTATATGAAAATCTAAGTGTAGGACCTCATATGTATAGTTCGTTGTAGACACTCGAAAGGTACTCACAACGTCGATTAAAGACCAATATTACACACTATATGAAAATCTAAGTGTAGGACCTCATATGTATAGTTCGTTCTAGACACTCGAAAGGTACTCACAAGGTTTTTAACACTCGATTAGAAAATCAATGTTTAGCACCTCATATGTATAGTTCGTTGTAGACACTCGAAAGGTACTCACAAAGTCGTTTTACAATTTATTAGAAAATGAAAGTTAAGGAACCTCATATATATATATATCTCGTTCTAGACACTCGAAAGGTTCTCACAACGTCGTTTGACACACGATTAGAAAATCAAAGTGTAGGACCTCATATGTATAGTTCGTTGTAGACACTCGAATGGTACACACAACGTCGATTAAAGACCAATATTACACACTATATGAAAATCTAAGTGTAGGACCTCATATGTATAGTTCGTTGTAGACACTCGAAAGGTACTCACAACGTCGATTAAAGACCAATATTACACACTATATGAAAATCTAAGTGTAGGACCTCATATGTATAGTTCGTTCTAGACACTCGAAAGGTACTCACAAGGTTTTTAACACTCGATTAGAAAATCAATGTTTAGGACCTCATATGTATAGTTCGTTCTAGACACTCGAAAGGTACTCACAAGGTTTTTAACACTCGATTAGAAAATCAATGTTTAGGACCTCATATGTATAGTTCGTTCTAGACACTCGAAAGGTACTCACAAGGTTTTTAACACTCGATTAGAAAATCAATGTTTAGGACCTCATATGTATAGTTCGTTCTAGACACTCGAAAGGTTCTCACAACGTCGTTTGACACACGATTAGAAAATCAAAGTGTAGGACCTCATATGTATAGTTCGTTGTAGACACTCGAAAGGTACACACAACGTCGATTAAAGACCAATATTACACACTATATGAAAATCTAAGTGTAGGACCTCCTATGTATAGTTCGTTGTAGACACTCGAAAGGTACTCACAACGTCGATTAAAGACCAATATTACACACTATATGAAAATCTAAGTGTAGGACATCATATGTAAAGTTCGTTCTAGACACTCGAAAGGTACTCACAAGGTTTTTAACACTCGATTAGAAAATCAATGTTTAGGACCTCATATGTATAGTTCGTTGTAGACACTCGAAAGGTACTCACAACGTCGTTTTACAATTTATTAGAAAATCAAAGTTAAGGAACCTCATATATATATATATATATATCTCGTTCTAGACACTCGAAAGGTTCTCACAACGTCGTTTGACACACGATTAGAAAATCAAAGTGTAGGACCTCATATGTATAGTTCGTTGTAGACACTCGAATGGTACACACAACGTCGATTAAAGACCAATATTACACACTATATGAAAACCTAAGTGTAGGACCTCATATGAATAGTTCGTTGTAGACACTCGAAAGGTACTCACAAGGTTTTTAACACTCGATTAGAAAATCAATGTTTAGGACCTCATATGTGTAGTTCGTTCTAGACACTCGAAAGGTTCTCACAACGTCGTTTGACACACGATTAGAAAATCAAAGTGTAGGACCTCATATGTATAGTTCGTTGTAGACACTCGAAAGGTACTCACAACGTCGATTAAAGACCAATATTACACACTATATGAAAACCTAAGTGTAGGACCTCATATGAATAGTTCGTTGTAGACACTCGAAAGGTACTCACAAGGTTTTTAACACTCGATTAGAAAATCAATGTTTAGGACCTCATATGTGTAGTTCGTTCTAGACACTCGAAAGGTACTCACAACGTCGATTAAAGACCAATATTACACACTATATGAAAATCTAAGTGTAGGACATCATATGTAAAGTTCGTTCTAGACACTCGAAAGGTACTCACAAGGTTTTTAACACTCGATTAGAAAATCAATGTTTAGGACCTCATATGTATAGTTCGTTGTAGACACTCGAAAGGTACTCACAACGTCGTTTTACAATTTATTAGAAAATCAAAGTTAAGGAACCTCATATATATATATATATATATCTCGTTCTAGACACTCGAAAGGTTCTCACAACGTCGTTTGACACACGATTAGAAAATCAAAGTGTAGGACCTCATATGTATAGTTCGTTGTAGACACTCGAATGGTACACACAACGTCGATTAAAGACCAATATTACACACTATATGAAAACCTAAGTGTAGGACCTCATATGAATAGTTCGTTGTAGACACTCGAAAGGTACTCACAAGGTTTTTAACACTCGATTAGAAAATCAATGTTTAGGACCTCATATGTGTAGTTCGTTCTAGACACTCGAAAGGTTCTCACAACGTCGTTTGACACACGATTAGAAAATCAAAGTGTAGGACCTCATATGTATAGTTCGTTGTAGACACTCGAAAGGTACTCACAACGTCGATTAAAGACCAATATTACACACTATATGAAAACCTAAGTGTAGGACCTCATATGAATAGTTCGTTGTAGACACTCGAAAGGTACTCACAAGGTTTTTAACACTCGATTAGAAAATCAATGTTTAGGACCTCATATGTGTAGTTCGTTCTAGACACTCGAAAGGTTCTCACAACGTCGTTTGACACACGATTAGAAAATCTAAGTGTAGGACCTCATATGTATAGTTCGTTGTAGACACTCGAAAGGTACTCACAACGTCGATTAAAGACCAATATTACACACTATATGAAAATCTAAGTGTAGGACCTCATATGTATAGTTCGTTCTAGACACTCGAAAGGTACTCACAAGGTTTTTAACACTCGATTAGAAAATCAATGTTTAGGACCTCATATGTATAGTTCGTTCTAGACACTCGAAAGGTACTCACAAGGTTTTTAACACTCGATTAGAAAATCAATGTTTAGGACCTCATATGTATAGTTCGTTCTAGACACTCGAAAGGTACTCACAAGGTTTTTAACACTCGATTAGAAAATCAATGTTTAGGACCTCATATGTATAGTTCGTTCTAGACACTCGAAAGGTTCTCACAACGTCGTTTGACACACGATTAGAAAATCAAAGTGTAGGACCTCATATGTATAGTTCGTTGTAGACACTCGAAAGGTACACACAACGTCGATTAAAGACCAATATTACACACTATATGAAAATCTAAGTGTAGGACCTCCTATGTATAGTTCGTTGTAGACACTCGAAAGGTACTCACAACGTCGATTAAAGACCAATATTACACACTATATGAAAATCTAAGTGTAGGACATCATATGTAAAGTTCGTTCTAGACACTCGAAAGGTACTCACAAGGTTTTTAACACTCGATTAGAAAATCAATGTTTAGGACCTCATATGTATAGTTCGTTGTAGACACTCGAAAGGTACTCACAACGTCGTTTTACAATTTATTAGAAAATCAAAGTTAAGGAACCTCATATATATATATATATATATCTCGTTCTAGACACTCGAAAGGTTCTCACAACGTCGTTTGACACACGATTAGAAAATCAAAGTGTAGGACCTCATATGTATAGTTCGTTGTAGACACTCGAATGGTACACACAACGTCGATTAAAGACCAATATTACACACTATATGAAAACCTAAGTGTAGGACCTCATATGAATAGTTCGTTGTAGACACTCGAAAGGTACTCACAAGGTTTTTAACACTCGATTAGAAAATCAATGTTTAGGACCTCATATGTGTAGTTCGTTCTAGACACTCGAAAGGTTCTCACAACGTCGTTTGACACACGATTAGAAAATCAAAGTGTAGGACCTCATATGTATAGTTCGTTGTAAACACTCGAAAGGTACACACAACGTCGATTAAAGACCAATATTACACACTATATGAAAATCTAAGTGTAGGACCTCATATGTATAGTTCGTTGTAGACACTCGAAAGGTACTCACAACGTCGATTAAAGACCAATATTACACACTATATGAAAATCTAAGTGTAGGACCTCATATGTATAGTTCGTTCTAGACACTCGAAAGGTACTCACAAGGTTTTTAACACTCGATTAGAAAATCAATGATTAGGACCTCATATGTATAGTTCGTTGTAGACACTCGAAAGGTACTCACAACGTCGTTTTACAATTTATTAGAAAACCAAAGTTAAGGAACCTCATATATATATATATATCTCGTTCTAGACACTCGAAAGGTGCTCACAACGTCGTTTGACACACGATTAGAAAATCAAAGTGTACGACCTCATATGTATAGTTCGTTGTAGACACTCGAATGGTACACACAACGTCGATTAAAGACCAATATTACACACTATATGAAAACCTAAGTGTAGGACCTCATATGTATAGTTCGTTGTAGACACTCGAAAGGTACTCACAAGGTTTTTAACATTCGATTAGAAAATCAATGTTTAGGACCTCATATGTATAGTTCGTGCTAGACACTCGAAAGGTACTCACAAGGTTTTTAACACTCGATTAGAAAATCAATGTTTAGGACCTCATATGTGTAGTTCGTTCTAGACACTCGAAAGGTTCTCACAACGTCGTTTGACACACGATTAGAAAATCAAAGTGTAGGACCTCATATGTATAGTTCGTTGTAAACACTCGAAAGGTACACACAACGTCGATTAAAGACCAATATTACACACTATATGAAAATCTAACTGTAGGACCTCATATGTATAGTTCGTTGTAGACACTCGAAAGGTACTCACAACGTCGATTAAAGACCAATATTACACACTATATGAAAATCAAAGTGTAGGACCTCATATGTATAGTTCGTTCTAGACACTCGAAAGGTACTCACAAGGTTTTTAACACTCGATTAGAAAAACAACGTTTAGGACCTCATATGTATAGTTCGTTGTAGACACTCGAAAGGTACTCACAACGTCGTTTTACAATTTATTAGAAAATCAAAGTTAAGGAACCTCATATATATATATATCTCGTTCTAGACACTCGAAAGGTTCTCACAACGTCGTTTGACACACGATTAGAAAATCAAAGTGTAGGACCTCATATGTATAGTTCGTTGTAGACACTCGAAAGGTACACACAACGTCGATTAAAGACCAATATTACACACTATATGAAAATCTAAGTGTAGGACCTCATATGTATAATTCGTTGTAGACTCTCGAAAGGTACTCACAACGTCGATTAAAGACCAATATTACACACTATATGAAAATCTAAGTGTAGGACCTCATATGTATAGTTCGTTCTAGACACTCGAAAGGTACTCACAAGGTTTTTAACACTCGATTAGAAAATCAATGTTTAGGACCTCATATGTATAGTTCGTTCTAGACAATCGAAAGGTACTCACAAGGTTTTTAACACTCGATTAGAAAATCAATGTTTAGGACCTCATATGTATAGTTCGTTTTAGACACTCGAAAGGTACTCACAACGTCGTTTTACAATTTATTAGAAAATAAAAGTTAAGGAACCTCATATATATATATATCTCGTTCTAGACACTTGAAAGGTACTCACAAGGTTTTTAACACTCGATAAGAAAATCAATGTTTAGGACCTCATATGTATAGTTCGTTGTAGACACTCGAAAGGTACTCACAACGTCGATTAAAGACCAATATTACACACTATATGAAAATCAAAGTGTAGGACCTCATATCTATAGTTCGTTCTAGACACTCGAAAGGTACTCACAAGGTTTTTAACACTCGATTAGAAAATCAACGTTTAGGACCTCATATGTATAGTTCGTTGTAGACACTCGAAAGGTACTCACAACGTCGTTTTACAATTTATTAGAAAATCAAAGTTAAGGAACCTCATATATATATATATATATATATCTCGTTCTAGACACTCGAAAGGTTCTCACAACGTCGTTTGACACACGATTAGAAAATCAAAGTGTAGGACCTCATATGTATAGTTCGTTGTAGACACTCGAATGGTACACACAACGTCGATTAAAGACCAATATTACACACTATATGAAAACCTAAGTGTAGGACCTCATATGAATAGTTCGTTGTAGACACTCGAAAGGTACTCACAAGGTTTTTAACACTCGATTAGAAAATCAATGTTTAGGACCTCATATGTGTAGTTCGTTCTAGACACTCGAAAGGTTCTCACAACGTCGTTTGACACACGATTAGAAAATCAAAGTGTAGGACCTCATATGTATAGTTCGTTGTAAACACTCGAAAGGTACACACAACGTCGATTAAAGACCAATATTACACACTATATGAAAATCTAAGTGTAGGACCTCATATGTATAGTTCGTTGTAGACACTCGAAAGGTACTCACAACGTCGATTAAAGACCAATATTACACACTATATGAAAATCTAAGTGTAGGACCTCATATGTATAGTTCGTTCTAGACACTCGAAAGGTACTCACAAGGTTTTTAACACTCGATTAGAAAATCAATGATTAGGACCTCATATGTATAGTTCGTTGTAGACACTCGAAAGGTACTCACAACGTCGTTTTACAATTTATTAGAAAACCAAAGTTAAGGAACCTCATATATATATATATATCTCGTTCTAGACACTCGAAAGGTGCTCACAACGTCGTTTGACACACGATTAGAAAATCAAAGTGTACGACCTCATATGTATAGTTCGTTGTAGACACTCGAATGGTACACACAACGTCGATTAAAGACCAATATTACACACTATATGAAAACCTAAGTGTAGGACCTCATATGTATAGTTCGTTGTAGACACTCGAAAGGTACTCACAAGGTTTTTAACATTCGATTAGAAAATCAATGTTTAGGACCTCATATGTATAGTTCGTGCTAGACACTCGAAAGGTACTCACAAGGTTTTTAACACTCGATTAGAAAATCAATGTTTAGGACCTCATATGTGTAGTTCGTTCTAGACACTCGAAAGGTTCTCACAACGTCGTTTGACACACGATTAGAAAATCAAAGTGTAGGACCTCATATGTATAGTTCGTTGTAAACACTCGAAAGGTACACACAACGTCGATTAAAGACCAATATTACACACTATATGAAAATCTAACTGTAGGACCTCATATGTATAGTTCGTTGTAGACACTCGAAAGGTACTCACAACGTCGATTAAAGACCAATATTACACACTATATGAAAATCAAAGTGTAGGACCTCATATGTATAGTTCGTTCTAGACACTCGAAAGGTACTCACAAGGTTTTTAACACTCGATTAGAAAAACAACGTTTAGGACCTCATATGTATAGTTCGTTGTAGACACTCGAAAGGTACTCACAACGTCGTTTTACAATTTATTAGAAAATCAAAGTTAAGGAACCTCATATATATATATATCTCGTTCTAGACACTCGAAAGGTTCTCACAACGTCGTTTGACACACGATTAGAAAATCAAAGTGTAGGACCTCATATGTATAGTTCGTTGTAGACACTCGAAAGGTACACACAACGTCGATTAAAGACCAATATTACACACTATATGAAAATCTAAGTGTAGGACCTCATATGTATAATTCGTTGTAGACTCTCGAAAGGTACTCACAACGTCGATTAAAGACCAATATTACACACTATATGAAAATCTAAGTGTAGGACCTCATATGTATAGTTCGTTCTAGACACTCGAAAGGTTCTCACAACGTCGTTTGACACACGATTAGAAAATCAAAGTTTAGGACCTCATATGAATAGTTCGTTGTAGATACTCGAAAGGTACTCACAACGTCGATTAAAGACCAATATTACACACTATATGAAAATCTAAGTGTAGGACCTCATATGTATAGTTCGTTCTAGACATTCGAAAGGTACTCACAAGGTTTTTAACACTCGATTAGAAAATCAATGTTTAGGACCTCATATGTATAGTTCGTTCTAGACACTCGAAAGGTACTCACAAGGTTTTTAACACTCGTATAGAAAATCAATGTTTAGGACCTCATATGTATAGTTCGTTCTAGACACTCGAAAGGTTCTCACAACGTCGTTTGACACACGATTAGAAAATCAAAGTGTAGGACCTCATATGTATAGTTCGTTGTAGACACCCGAAAGGTACACACAACGTCGATTAAAGACCAATATTACACACTATATGAAAATCTAAGTGTAGGACCTCATATGTATAGTTCGTTGTAGACACTCGAAAGGTACTCACAACGTCGATTAAAGACCAATATTACACACTATATGAAAATCTAAGTGTAGGACCTCATATGTATAGTTCGTTCTAGACACTCGAAAGGTACTCACAAGGTTTTTAACACTCGATTAGAAAATCAATGTTTAGCACCTCATATGTATAGTTCGTTGTAGACACTCGAAAGGTACTCACAAAGTCGTTTTACAATTTATTAGAAAATGAAAGTTAAGGAACCTCATATATATATATATCTCGTTCTAGACACTCGAAAGGTTCTCACAACGTCGTTTGACACACGATTAGAAAATCAAAGTGTAGGACCTCATATGTATAGTTCGTTGTAGACACTCGAATGGTACACACAACGTCGATTAAAGACCAATATTACACACTATATGAAAATCTAAGTGTAGGACCTCATATGTATAGTTCGTTGTAGACACTCGAAAGGTACTCACAACGTCGATTAAAGACCAATATTACACACTATATGAAAATCTAAGTGTAGGACCTCATATGTATAGTTCGTTCTAGACACTCGAAAGGTACTCACAAGGTTTTTAACACTCGATTAGAAAATCAATGTTTAGGACCTCATATGTATAGTTCGTTCTAGACACTCGAAAGGTACTCACAAGGTTTTTAACACTCGATTAGAAAATCAATGTTTAGGACCTCATATGTATAGTTCGTTCTAGACACTCGAAAGGTACTCACAAGGTTTTTAACACTCGATTAGAAAATCAATGTTTAGGACCTCATATGTATAGTTCGTTCTAGACACTCGAAAGGTTCTCACAACGTCGTTTGACACACGATTAGAAAATCAAAGTGTAGGACCTCATATGTATAGTTCGTTGTAGACACTCGAAAGGTACACACAACGTCGATTAAAGACCAATATTACACACTATATGAAAATCTAAGTGTAGGACCTCCTATGTATAGTTCGTTGTAGACACTCGAAAGGTACTCACAACGTCGATTAAAGACCAATATTACACACTATATGAAAATCTAAGTGTAGGACATCATATGTAAAGTTCGTTCTAGACACTCGAAAGGTACTCACAAGGTTTTTAACACTCGATTAGAAAATCAATGTTTAGGACCTCATATGTATAGTTCGTTGTAGACACTCGAAAGGTACTCACAACGTCGTTTTACAATTTATTAGAAAATCAAAGTTAAGGAACCTCATATATATATATATATATATCTCGTTCTAGACACTCGAAAGGTTCTCACAACGTCGTTTGACACACGATTAGAAAATCAAAGTGTAGGACCTCATATGTATAGTTCGTTGTAGACACTCGAATGGTACACACAACGTCGATTAAAGACCAATATTACACACTATATGAAAACCTAAGTGTAGGACCTCATATGAATAGTTCGTTGTAGACACTCGAAAGGTACTCACAAGGTTTTTAACACTCGATTAGAAAATCAATGTTTAGGACCTCATATGTGTAGTTCGTTCTAGACACTCGAAGGGTTCTCACAACGTCGTTTGACACACGATTAGAAAATCAAAGTGTAGGACCTCATATGTATAGTTCGTTGTAAACACTCGAAAGGTACACACAACGTCGATTAAAGACCAATATTACACACTATATGAAAATCTAAGTGTAGGACCTCATATGTATAGTTCGTTGTAGACACTCGAAAGGTACTCACAACGTCGATTAAAGACCAATATTACACACTATATGAAAATCTAAGTGTAGGACCTCATATGTATAGTTCGTTCTAGACACTCGAAAGGTACTCACAAGGTTTTTAACACTCGATTAGAAAATCAATGATTAGGACCTCATATGTATAGTTCGTTGTAGACACTCGAAAGGTACTCACAACGTCGTTTTACAATTTATTAGAAAACCAAAGTTAAGGAACCTCATATATATATATATATCTCGTTCTAGACACTCGAAAGGTGCTCACAACGTCGTTTGACACACGATTAGAAAATCAAAGTGTACGACCTCATATGTATAGTTCGTTGTAGACACTCGAATGGTACACACAACGTCGATTAAAGACCAATATTACACACTATATGAAAACCTAAGTGTAGGACCTCATATGTATAGTTCGTTGTAGACACTCGAAAGGTACTCACAAGGTTTTTAACATTCGATTAGAAAATCAATGTTTAGGACCTCATATGTATAGTTCGTGCTAGACACTCGAAAGGTACTCACAAGGTTTTTAACACTCGATTAGAAAATCAATGTTTAGGACCTCATATGTGTAGTTCGTTCTAGACACTCGAAAGGTTCTCACAACGTCGTTTGACACACGATTAGAAAATCAAAGTGTAGGACCTCATATGTATAGTTCGTTGTAAACACTCGAAAGGTACACACAACGTCGATTAAAGACCAATATTACACACTATATGAAAATCTAACTGTAGGACCTCATATGTATAGTTCGTTGTAGACACTCGAAAGGTACTCACAACGTCGATTAAAGACCAATATTACACACTATATGAAAATCAAAGTGTAGGACCTCATATGTATAGTTCGTTCTAGACACTCGAAAGGTACTCACAAGGTTTTTAACACTCGATTAGAAAAACAACGTTTAGGACCTCATATGTATAGTTCGTTGTAGACACTCGAAAGGTACTCACAACGTCGTTTTACAATTTATTAGAAAATCAAAGTTAAGGAACCTCATATATATATATATCTCGTTCTAGACACTCGAAAGGTTCTCACAACGTCGTTTGACACACGATTAGAAAATCAAAGTGTAGGACCTCATATGTATAGTTCGTTGTAGACACTCGAAAGGTACACACAACGTCGATTAAAGACCAATATTACACACTATATGAAAATCTAAGTGTAGGACCTCATATGTATAATTCGTTGTAGACTCTCGAAAGGTACTCACAACGTCGATTAAAGACCAATATTACACACTATATGAAAATCTAAGTGTAGGACCTCATATGTATAGTTCGTTCTAGACACTCGAAAGGTACTCACAAGGTTTTTAACACTCGATTAGAAAATCAATGTTTAGGACCTCATATGTATAGTTCGTTCTAGACAATCGAAAGGTACTCACAAGGTTTTTAACACTCGATTAGAAAATCAATGTTTAGGACCTCATATGTATAGTTCGTTTTAGACACTCGAAAGGTACTCACAACGTCGTTTTACAATTTATTAGAAAATAAAAGTTAAGGAACCTCATATATATATATATCTCGTTCTAGACACTTGAAAGGTACTCACAAGGTTTTTAACACTCGATAAGAAAATCAATGTTTAGGACCTCATATGTATAGTTCGTTGTAGACACTCGAAAGGTACTCACAACGTCGATTAAAGACCAATATTACACACTATATGAAAATCAAAGTGTAGGACCTCATATCTATAGTTCGTTCTAGACACTCGAAAGGTACTCACAAGGTTTTTAACACTCGATTAGAAAATCAACGTTTAGGACCTCATATGTATAGTTCGTTGTAGACACTCGAAAGGTACTCACAACGTCGTTTTACAATTTATTAGAAAATCAAAGTTAAGGAACCTCATATATATATATATATATATATCTCGTTCTAGACACTCGAAAGGTTCTCACAACGTCGTTTGACACACGATTAGAAAATCAAAGTGTAGGACCTCATATGTATAGTTCGTTGTAGACACTCGAATGGTACACACAACGTCGATTAAAGACCAATATTACACACTATATGAAAACCTAAGTGTAGGACCTCATATGAATAGTTCGTTGTAGACACTCGAAAGGTACTCACAAGGTTTTTAACACTCGATTAGAAAATCAATGTTTAGGACCTCATATGTGTAGTTCGTTCTAGACACTCGAAAGGTTCTCACAACGTCGTTTGACACACGATTAGAAAATCAAAGTGTAGGACCTCATATGTATAGTTCGTTGTAAACACTCGAAAGGTACACACAACGTCGATTAAAGACCAATATTACACACTATATGAAAATCTAAGTGTAGGACCTCATATGTATAGTTCGTTGTAGACACTCGAAAGGTACTCACAACGTCGATTAAAGACCAATATTACACACTATATGAAAATCTAAGTGTAGGACCTCATATGTATAGTTCGTTCTAGACACTCGAAAGGTACTCACAAGGTTTTTAACACTCGATTAGAAAATCAATGATTAGGACCTCATATGTATAGTTCGTTGTAGACACTCGAAAGGTACTCACAACGTCGTTTTACAATTTATTAGAAAACCAAAGTTAAGGAACCTCATATATATATATATATCTCGTTCTAGACACTCGAAAGGTGCTCACAACGTCGTTTGACACACGATTAGAAAATCAAAGTGTACGACCTCATATGTATAGTTCGTTGTAGACACTCGAATGGTACACACAACGTCGATTAAAGACCAATATTACACACTATATGAAAACCTAAGTGTAGGACCTCATATGTATAGTTCGTTGTAGACACTCGAAAGGTACTCACAAGGTTTTTAACATTCGATTAGAAAATCAATGTTTAGGACCTCATATGTATAGTTCGTGCTAGACACTCGAAAGGTACTCACAAGGTTTTTAACACTCGATTAGAAAATCAATGTTTAGGACCTCATATGTGTAGTTCGTTCTAGACACTCGAAAGGTTCTCACAACGTCGTTTGACACACGATTAGAAAATCAAAGTGTAGGACCTCATATGTATAGTTCGTTGTAAACACTCGAAAGGTACACACAACGTCGATTAAAGACCAATATTACACACTATATGAAAATCAAAGTGTAGGACCTCATATGTATAGTTCGTTCTAGACACTCGAAAGGTACTCACAAGGTTTTTAACACTCGATTAGAAAAACAACGTTTAGGACCTCATATGTATAGTTCGTTGTAGACACTCGAAAGGTACTCACAACGTCGTTTTACAATTTATTAGAAAATCAAAGTTAAGGAACCTCATATATATATATATCTCGTTCTAGACACTCGAAAGGTTCTCACAACGTCGTTTGACACACGATTAGAAAATCAAAGTGTAGGACCTCATATGTATAGTTCGTTGTAGACACTCGAAAGGTACACACAACGTCGATTAAAGACCAATATTACACACTATATGAAAATCTAAGTGTAGGACCTCATATGTATAATTCGTTGTAGACTCTCGAAAGGTACTCACAACGTCGATTAAAGACCAATATTACACACTATATGAAAATCTAAGTGTAGGACCTCATATGTATAGTTCGTTCTAGACACTCGAAAGGTACTCACAAGGTTTTTAACACTCGATTAGAAAATCAATGTTTAGGACCTCATATGTATAGTTCGTTCTAGACAATCGAAAGGTACTCACAAGGTTTTTAACACTCGATTAGAAAATCAATGTTTAGGACCTCATATGTATAGTTCGTTTTAGACACTCGAAAGGTACTCACAACGTCGTTTTACAATTTATTAGAAAATAAAAGTTAAGGAACCTCATATATATATATATCTCGTTCTAGACACTTGAAAGGTACTCACAAGGTTTTTAACACTCGATAAGAAAATCAATGTTTAGGACCTCATATGTATAGTTCGTTGTAGACACTCGAAAGGTACTCACAACGTCGATTAAAGACCAATATTACACACTATATGAAAATCAAAGTGTAGGACCTCATATCTATAGTTCGTTCTAGACACTCGAAAGGTACTCACAAGGTTTTTAACACTCGATTAGAAAATCAACGTTTAGGACCTCATATGTATAGTTCGTTGTAGACACTCGAAAGGTACTCACAACGTCGTTTTACAATTTATTAGAAAATCAAAGTTAAGGAACCTCATATATATATATATCTCGTTCTAGACACTCGAAAGGTTCTCACAACGTCGTTTGACACACGATTAGAAAATCAAAGTGTAGGACCTCATATGTATAGTTCGTTGTATACACTCGAAAGGTACACACAACGTCGATTAAAGACCAATATTACACACTATATGAAAATCTAAGTGTAGGACCTCATTTGTATAGTTCGTTCTAGACACTTGAAAGGTACTCACAAGGTTTTTAACACTCGATTAGAAAATCAATGTTTAGGACCTCATATGTATAGTTCGTTGTAGACACTCGAAAGGTACTCACAACGTCGATTAAAGACCAATATTACACACTAACTAAAAATCTACGTTTAGGACCTCATATGTATAGTTCGTTCTAGACACTCGAAAGGTACTCACAAGGTTTTTAACACTCGATTAGAAAATCAATGTTTAGGACCTCATATGTATAGTTCGTTCTAGACAATCGAAAGGTACTCACAAGGTTTTTAACACTCGATTAGAAAATCAATGTTTAGGACCTCATATGTATAGTTCGTTCTAGACAATCGAAAGGTACTCACAAGGTTTTTAACACTCGATTAGAAAATCAATGTTTAGGACCTCATATGTATAGTTCGTTTTAGACACTCGAAAGGTACTCACAACGTCGTTTTACAATTTATTAGAAAATAAAAGTTAAGGAACCTCATATATATATATATCTCGTTCTAGACACTTGAAAGGTACTCACAAGGTTTTTAACACTCGATTAGAAAATCAATGTTTAGGACCTCATATGTATAGTTCGTTGTAGACACTCGAAAGGTACTCACAACGTCGATTAAAGACCAATATTACACACTATATGAAAATCAAAGTGTAGGACCTCATATCTATAGTTCGTTCTAGACACTCGAAAGGTACTCACAAGGTTTTTAACACTCGATTAGAAAATCAACGTTTAGGACCTCATATGTATAGTTCGTTGTAGACACTCGAAAGGTACTCACAACGTCGTTTTACAATTTATTAGAAAATCAAAGTTAAGGAACCTCATATATATATATATCTCGTTCTAGACACTCGAAAGGTTCTCACAACGTCGTTTGACACACGATTAGAAAATCAAAGTGTAGGACCTCATATGTATAGTTCGTTGTAGACACTCGAATGGTACACACAACGTCGATTAAAGACCAATATTACACACTATATGAAAATCTAAGTGTAGGACCTCATATGTATAGTTCGTTGTAGACACTCGAAAGGTACTCACAACGTCGATTAAAGACCGATATTACACACTATATGAAAATCTAAGTGTAGGACCTCATATGTATAGTTCGTTCTAGACACTCGAAAGGTACTCACAAGGTTTTTAACACTCGATTAGAAAATCAATGATTAGGACCTCATATGTATAGTTCGTTGTAGACACTCGAAAGGTACTCACAACGTCGTTTTACAATTTATTAGAAAATCAAAGTTAAGGAACCTCATATATATATATATCTCGTTCTAGACACTCGAAAGGTGCTCACAACGTCGTTTGACACACGATTAGAAAATCAAAGTGTAGTACCTCATATGTATAGTTCGTTCTAGACACTCGAAAGGTACTCACAAGGTTTTTAACACTCGATTAGAAAATCAATGTTTAGGACCTCATATGTGTAGTTCGTTCTAGACACTCGAAAGGTTCTCACAACGTCGTTTGACACACGATTAGAAAATCAAAGTGTAGGACCTCATATGTATAGTTCGTTGTAAACACTCGAAAGGTACACACAACGTCGATTAAAGACCAATATTACACACTATATGAAAATCTAAGTGTAGGACCTCATATGTATAGTTCGTTGTAGACACTCGAAAGGTACTCACAACGTCGATTAAAGACCAATATTACACACTATATGAAAATCTAAGTGTAGGACCTCATATGTATAGTTCGTTCTAGACACTCGAAAGGTACTCACAAGGTTTTTAACACTCGATTAGAAAATCAATGATTAGGACCTCATATGTATAGTTCGTTGTAGACACTCGAAAGGTACTCACAACGTCGTTTTACAATTTATTAGAAAATCAAAGTTAAGGAACCTCATATATATATATATCTCGTTCTAGACACTCGAAAGGTGCTCACAACGTCGTTTGACACACGATTAGAAAATCAAAGTGTAGGACCTCATATGTATAGTTCGTTGTAGACACTCGAATGGTACACACAACGTCGATTAAAGACCAATATTACACACTATATGAAAACCTAAGTGTAGGACCTCATATGTATAGTTCGTTGTAGACACTCGAAAGGTACTCACAAGGTTTTTAACACTCGATTAGAAAATCAATGTTTAGGACCTCATATGTATAGTTCGTTGTAGACACTCGAAAGGTACTCACAACGTCGTTTTACAATTTATTAGAAAATCAAAGTTAAGGAACCTCATATATATATATATATATCTCGTTCTAGACACTCGAAAGGTTCTCACAACGTCGTTTGACACACGATTAGAAAATCAAAGTGTAGGACCTCATATGTATAGTTCGTTGTAAACACTCGAAAGGTACACACAACGTCGATTAAAGACCAATATTACACACTATATGAAAATCTAAGTGTAGGACCTCATATGTATAGTTCGTTGTAGACACTCGAAAGGTACTCACAAGGTTTTTAACACTCGATTAGAAAATCAATGTTTAGGACCTCATATGTATAGTTCGTGCTAGACACTCGAAAGGTACTCACAAGGTTTTTAACACTCGATTAGAAAATCAATGTTTAGGACCTCATATGTGTAGTTCGTTCTAGACACTCGAAAGGTTCTCACAACGTCGTTTGACACACGATTAGAAAATCAAAGTGTAGGACCTCATATGTATAGTTCGTTGTAAACACTCGAAAGGTACACACAACGTCGATTAAAGACCAATATTACACACTATATGAAAATCTAACTGTAGGACCTCATATGTATAGTTCGTTGTAGACACTCGAAAGGTACTCACAACGTCGATTAAAGACCAATATTACACACTATATGAAAATCAAAGTGTAGGACCTCATATGTATAGTTCGTTCTAGACACTCGAAAGGTACTCACAAGGTTTTTAACACTCGATTAGAAAAACAACGTTTAGGACCTCATATGTATAGTTCGTTGTAGACACTCGAAAGGTACTCACAACGTCGTTTTACAATTTATTAGAAAATCAAAGTTAAGGAACCTCATATATATATATATCTCGTTCTAGACACTCGAAAGGTTCTCACAACGTCGTTTGACACACGATTAGAAAATCAAAGTGTAGGACCTCATATGTATAGTTCGTTGTAGACACTCGAAAGGTACACACAACGTCGATTAAAGACCAATATTACACACTATATGAAAATCTAAGTGTAGGACCTCATATGTATAATTCGTTGTAGACACTCGAAAGGTACTCACAACGTCGATTAAAGACCAATATTACACACTATATGAAAATCTAAGTGTAGGACCTCATATGTATAGTTCGTTCTAGACACTCGAAAGGTACTCACAAGGTTTTTAACACTCGATTAGAAAATCAATGTTTAGGACCTCATATGTATAGTTCGTTCTAGACAATCGAAAGGTACTCACAAGGTTTTTAACACTCGATTAGAAAATCAATGTTTAGGACCTCATATGTATAGTTCGTTTTAGACACTCGAAAGGCACTCACAACGTCGTTTTACAATTTATTAGAAAATCAAAGTTAAGGAACCTCATATATATATATATCTCGTTCTAGACACTCGAAAGGTTCTCACAACGTCGTTTGACACACGATTAGAAAATCAAAGTGTAGGACCTCATATGTATAGTTCGTTGTAGACACTCGAAAGGTACACACAACGTCGATTAAAGACCAATATTACACACTATATGAAAATCTAAGTGTAGGACCTCATATGTATAGTTCGTTCTAGACACTTGAAAGGTACTCACAAGGTTTTTAACACTCGATTAGAAAATCAATGTTTAGGACCTCATATGTATAGTTCGTTGTAGACACTCGAAAGGTACTCACAACGTCGATTAAAGACCAATATTACACACTATATGAAAATCAAAGTGTAGGACCTCATATGTATAGTTCGTTCTAGACACTCGAAAGGTACTCACAAGGTTTTTAACACTCGATTAGAAAATCAACGTTTAGGACCTCATATGTATAGTTCGTTGTAGACACTCGAAAGGTACTCACAACGTCGTTTTACAATTTATTAGAAAATCAATGTTAAGGAACCTCATATATATATATATCTCGTTCTAGACACTCGAAAGGTTCTCACAACGTCGTTTGACACACGATTAGAAAATCAAAGTGTAGGACCTCATATGTATAGTTCGTTGTAGACACTCGAAAGGTACACAACGTCGATTAAAGACCAATATTACCCACTATATGAAAATCTAAGTGTAGGACCTCATATGTATAGTTCGTTCTAGACACTTGAAAGGTACTCACAAGGTTTTTAACACTCGATTAGAAAATCAATGTTTAGGACCTCATATGTATAGTTCGTTGTAGACACTCGAAAGGTACTCACAACGTCGTTTTACAATTTATTAGAAAATCAAAGTTAAGGAACCTCATATATATATATATCTCGTTCTAGACACTCGAAAGGTGCTCACAACGTCGTTTGACACACGATTAGAAAATCAAAGTGTAGGACCTCATATGTATAGTTCGTTGTAGACACTCGAATGGTACACACAACGGCGATTAAAGACCAATATTACACACTATATGAAAACCTAAGTGTAGGACCTCATATGTATAGTTCGTTGTAGACACTCGAAAGGTACTCACAAGGTTTTTAACACTCGATTAGAAAATCAATGTTTAGGACCTCATATGTATAGTTCGTGCTAGACACTCGAAAGGTACTCACAAGGTTTTTAACACTCGATTAGAAAATCAATGTTTAGGACCTCATATGTGTAGTTCGTTCTAGACACTCGAAAGGTTCTCACAACGTCGTTTGACACACGATTAGAAAATCAAAGTGTAGGACCTCATATGTATAGTTCGTTGTAAACACTCGAAAGGTACACACAACGTCGATTAAAGACCAATATTACACACTATATGAAAATCTAACTGTAGGACCTCATATGTATAGTTCCTTGAAGACACTCATAAGGTACTCACAACGTCGTTTAACACACGATTATAAAATCAAAGTTAAGGACCTCATGTGTATAGTTCGTTCCAGACACTCGATTAAAGACCAATATTACACACTAAATGAAAATCTAAGTGTAGGACCTCATATATATAGTTCCTTGAAGACACTCATAAGGTACTCACAACGTCGTTTAACACACTATTATAAAATCAAAGTTAAGGACCTCATGTGTATAGTTCGTTCCAGACACTCGATTAAAGACCAATATTACACACTAAATGAAAATATAAGAGTAGGAACTGATATGTATAGTTCGTTGTTGACACTCGAAAGGTATTCACAACGTCGTTTAACAAACGTAAAGAAAATCAAAGTTTAGGACCTTATATGTATAGTTTGTTCTAGGCACTCGAAAGGTACTCACAACGGTGATTAAAGACCAATATGACACACTGTATGAAAATCAAAGTTAAGAACCTCGTATGTGTAGTTATTTCAAGACCCTAGTAAGGTTCTCACAACGTCGTTTGACACACGATTAGAAAATCAAAGTGTAGGACCTCATATGTATAGTTCGTTGTAGACACTCGAAACGTACTCACAACGTCGATTAAAGACCAATATTACACACTAATTTAAAATTTAAGTGTAGGACCTCATATGTATAGTTCTTTGTAGACACTCGAAAGGTACTCACAAGGTTGTTTAACACTCGATTAGAAAATCAATGTTTAGGAACTCATATGTATAGTTCGTTGTAGACACTCGAAAGGTACACACAACGTCGATTAAAGACCAATATTACACACTATATGAAAATCTAAGTGTAGGACCTCATATGTATAATTCGTTGTAGACACTCGAAAGGTACTCACAACGTCGATTAAAGACCAATATTACACACTATATGAAAATCTAAGTGTAGGACCTCATATGTATAGTTCGTTCTAGACACTCGAAAGGTACTCACAAGGTTTTTAACACTCGATTAGAAAAACAACGTTTAGGACCTCATATGTATAGTTCGTTGTAGACACTCGAAAGGTACTCACAACGTCGTTTTACAATTTATTAGAAAATCAAAGTTAAGGAACCTCATATATATATATATCTCGTTCTAGACACTCGAAAGGTTCTCACAACGTCGTTTGACACACGATTAGAAAATCAAAGTGTAGGACCTCATATGTATAGTTCGTTGTAGACACTCGAAAGGTACACACAACGTCGATTAAAGACCAATATTACACACTATATGAAAATCTAAGTGTAGGACCTCATATGTATAATTCGTTGTAGACACTCGAAAGGTACTCACAACGTCGATTAAAGACCAATATTACACACTATATGAAAATCTAAGTGTAGGACCTCATATGTATAGTTCGTTCTAGACACTCGAAAGGTACTCACAAGGTTTTTAACACTCGATTAGAAAATCAATGTTTAGGACCTCATATGTATAGTTCGTTCTAGACAATAGAAAGGTACTCACAAGGTTTTTAACACTCGATTAGAAAATCAATGTTTAGGACCTCATATGTATAGTTCGTTTTAGACACTCGAAAGGTACTCACAACGTCGTTTTACAATTTATTAGAAAATCAAATTTAAGGAACCTCATATATATATATATCTCGTTCTAGACACTCGAAAGGTTCTCACAACGTCGTTTGACACACGATTAGAAAATCAAAGTGTAGGACCTCATATGTATAGTTCGTTGTAGACACTCGAAAGGTACACACAACGTCGATTAAAGACCAATATTACACACTATATGAAAATCTAAGTGTAGGACCTCATATGTATAGTTCGTTCTAGACACTTGAAAGGTACTCACAAGGTTTTTAACACTCGATTAGAAAATCAATGTTTAGGACCTCATATGTATAGTTCGTTGTAGACACTCGAAAGGTACTCACAACGTCGATTAAAGACCAATATTACACACTATATGAAAATCAAAGTGTAGGACCTCATATGTATAGTTCGTTCTAGACACTCGAAAGGTACTCACAAGGTTTTTAACACTCGATTAGAAAATCAACGTTTAGGACCTCATATGTATAGTTCGTTGTTGACACTCGAAAGGTACTCACAACGTCGTTTTACAATTTATTAGAAAATCAATGTTAAGGAACCTCATATATATATATATCTCGTTCTAGACACTCGAAAGGTTCTCACAACGTCGTTTGACACACGATTAGAAAATCAAAGTGTAGGACCTCATATGTATAGTTCGTGCTAGACACTCGAAAGGTACTCACAAGGTTTTTAACACTCGATTAGAAAATCAATGTTTAGGACCTCATATGTGTAGTTCGTTCTAGACACTCGAAAGGTTCTCACAACGTCGTTTGACACACGATTAGAAAATCAAAGTGTAGGACCTCATATGTATAGTTCGTTGTAAACACTCGAAAGGTACACACAACGTCGATTAAAGACCAATATTACACACTATATGAAAATCTAACTGTAGGACCTCATATGTATAGTTCCTTGAAGACACTCATAAGGTACTCACAACGTCGTTTAACACACAATTATAAAATCAAAGTTAAGGACCTCATGTGTATAGTTCGTTCCAGACACTCGATTAAAGACCAATATTACACACTAAATGAAAATCTAAGTGTAGGACCTCATATATATAGTTCCTTGAAGACACTCATAAGGTACTCACAACGTCCGTTAACACACTATTATAAAATCAAAGTTAAGGACCTCATGTGTATAGTTCGTTCCAGACACTCGATTAAAGACCAATATTACACACTAAATGAAAATATAAGAGTAGGAACTGATATGTATAGTTCGTTGTTGACACTCGAAAGGTATTCACAACGTCGTTTAACAAACGTAAAGAAAATCAAAGTTTAGGACCTTATATGTATAGTTTGTTCTAGGCACTCGAAAGGTACTCACAACGGTGATTAAAGACCAATATGACACACTGTATGAAAATCAAAGTTAAGAACCTCGTATGTGTAGTTATTTCAAGACCCTAGTAAGGTTCTCACAACGTCGTTTGACACACGATTAGAAAATCAAAGTGTAGGACCTCATATGTATAGTTCGTTGTAGAGACTCGAAAGGTACTCACAAGGTTTTTAACACTCGATTAGAAAATCAATGTTTAGGACCTCATATGTATAGTTCGTTGTAGACACTCGAAAGGTACTCACAACGTCGTTTTACAATTTATTAGAAAATCAAAGTTAAGGAACCTCATATATATATATATATATCTCATTCTAGACACTCGAAAGGTTCTCACAACGTCGTTTGACACACGATTAGAAAATCAAAGTGTAGGACCTCATATGTATAGTTCGTTGTAAACACTCGAAAGGTACACACAACGTCGATTAAAGACCAATATTACACACTATATGAAAATCTAAGTGTAGGACCTCATATGTATAGTTCGTTGTAGACACTCGAAAGGTACTCACAACGTCGATTAAAGACCAATATTACACACTATATGAAAATCAAAGTGTAGGACCTCATATGTATAGTTCGTTCTAGACACTCGAAAGGTACTCACAAGGTTTTTAACACTCGATTAGAAAATCAATGTTTAGGACCTCATATGTATAGTTCGTTGTAGACACTTGAAAGGTACTCACAACGTCGATTAAAGACCAATATTACACACTATATGAAAACCTAAGTTTAGGACCTCATATGAATAGTTCGTTGTAGACACTCAAAAGGTACTCACAAGGTTTTTAACACTCGATTAGAAAATAAATGTTTAGGACCTTATATGTATAGTTCGTTCTAGACACTCGAAAGGTACTCACAAGGTTTTTAACACTCGATTAGAAAATCAATGTTTAGGACCTCATATGTGTAGTTCGTTCTAGACACTCGAAAGGTTCTCACAACGTCGTTTGACACACGATTAGAAAATCAAAGTGTAGGACCTCATATGTATAGTTCGTTGTAAACACTCGAAAGGTACACACAACGTCGATTAAAGACCAATATTACACACTATATGAAAATCTAAGTGTAGGACCTCATATGTATAGTTCGTTGTAGACACTCGAAAGGTACTCACAACGTCGATTAAAGACCAATATTACACACTATATGAAAATCTAAGTGTAGGACCTCATATGTATAGTTCGTTCTAGACACTCGAAAGGTACTCACAAGGTTTTTAACACTCGATTAGAAAATCAATGATTAGGACCTCATATGTATAGTTCGTTGTAGACACTCGAAAGGTACTCACAACGTCGTTTTACAATTTATTAGAAAATCAAAGTTAAGGAACCTCATATATATATATATCTCGTTTTAGACACTCGAAAGGTGCTCACAACGTCGTTTGACACACGATTAGAAAATCAAAGTGTAGGACCTCATATGTATAGTTCGTTGTAGACACTCGAATGGTACACACAACGTCGATTAAAGACCAATATTACACACTATATGAAAACCTAAGTGTAGGACCTCATATGTATAGTTCGTTGTAGACACTCGAAAGGTACTCACAAGGTTTTTAACACTCGATTAGAAAATCAATGTTTAGGACCTCATATGTATAGTTCGTGCTAGACACTCGAAAGGTACTCACAAGGTTTTTAACACTCGATTAGAAAATCAATGTTTAGGACCTCATATGTGTAGTTCGTTCTAGACACTCGAAAGGTTCTCACAACGTCGTTTGACACACGATTAGAAAATCAAAGTGTAGGACCTCATATGTATAGTTCGTTGTAAACACTCGAAAGGTACACACAACGTCGATTAAAGACCAATATTACACACTATATGAAAATCTAACTGTAGGACCTCATATGTATAGTTCGTTGTAGACACTCGAAAGGTACTCACAACGTCGATTAAAGACCAATATTACACACTATATGAAAATCAAAGTGTAGGACCTCATATGTATAGTTCGTTCTAGACACTCGAAAGGTACTCACAAGGTTTTTAACACTCGATTAGAAAAACAACGTTTAGGACCTCATATGTATAGTTCGTTGTAGACACTCGAAAGGTACTCACAACGTCGTTTTACAATTTATTAGAAAATCAAAGTTAAGGAACCTCATATATATATATATCTCGTTCTAGACACTCGAAAGGTGCTCACAACGTCGTTTGACACACGATTAGAAAATCAAAGTGTAGGACCTCATATGTATAGTTCGTTGTAGACACTCGAATGGTACACACAACGTCGATTAAAGACCAATATTACACACTATATGAAAACCTAAGTGTAGGACCTCATATGTATAGTTCGTTGTAGACACTCGAAAGGTACTCACAAGGTTTTTAACACTCGATTAGAAAATCAATGTTTAGGACCTCATATGTATAGTTCGTGCTAGACACTCGAAAGGTACTCACAAGGTTTTTAACACTTGATTAGAAAATCAATGTTTAGGACCTCATATGTGTAGTTCGTTCTAGACACTCGAAAGGTTCTCACAACGTCGTTTGACACACGATTAGAAAATCAAAGTGTAGGACCTCATATGTATAGTTCGTTGTAAACACTCGAAAGGTACACACAACGTCGATTAAAGACCAATATTACACACTATATGAAAATCTAACTGTAGGACCTCATATGTATAGTTCGTTGTAGACACTCGAAAGGTACTCACAACGTCGATTAAAGACCAATATTACACACTATATGAAAATCAAAGTGTAGGACCTCATATGTATAGTTCGTTCTAGACACTCGAAAGGTACTCACAAGGTTTTTAACACTCGATTAGAAAAACAACGTTTAGGACCTCATATGTATAGTTCGTTGTAGACACTCGAAAGGTACTCACAACGTCGTTTTACAATTTATTAGAAAATCAAAGTTAAGGAACCTCATATATATATATATCTCGTTCTAGACACTCGAAAGGTTCTCACAACGTCGTTTGACACACGATTAGAAAATCAAAGTGTAGGACCTCATATGTATAGTTCGTTGTAGATACTCGAAAGGTACACACATTGTCGATTAAAGACCAATATTACACACTATATGAAAATCTAAGTGTAGGACCTCATATGTATAATTCGTTGTAGACACTCGAAAGGTACTCACAACGTCGAATAAAGACCAATATTACACACTATATGAAAATCTAAGTGTAGGACCTCATATGTATAGTTCGTTCTAGACACTCGAAAGGTACTCACAAGGTTTTTAACACTCGATTAGAAAATCAATGTTTAGGACCTCATATGTATAGTTCGTTCTAGACAATCGAAAGGTACTCACAAGGTTTTTAACACTCGATTAGAAAATCAATGTTTAGGACCTCATATGTATAGTTCGTTTTAGACACTCGAAAGGTACTCACAACGTCGTTTTACAATTTATTAGAAAATCAAAGTTAAGGAACCTCATATATATATATATCTCGTTCTAGACACTCGAAAGGTTCTCACAACGTCGTTTGACACACGATTAGAAAATCAAAGTGTAGGACCTCATATGTATAGTTCGTTGTAGACACTCGAAAGGTACACACAACGTCGATTAAAGACCAATATTACACACTATATGAAAATCTAAGTGTAGGACCTCATATGTATAGTTCGTTGTAGACACTCGAAAGGTACTCACAACGTCGATTAAAGACCAATATTACACACTATATGAAAATCAAAGTGTAGGACCTCATATGTATAGTTCGTTCTAGACACTCGAAAGGTACTCACAAGGTTTTTAACACTCGATTAGAAAATCAACGATTAGGACCTCATATGTATAGTTCGTTGTAGACACTCGAAAGGTACTCACAACGTCGTTTTACAATTTATTAGAAAATCAAAGTTAAGGAACCTCATATATATATATCTCGTTCTAGACACTCGAAAGGTTCTCACAACGTCGTTTGACACACGATTAGAAAATCAAAGTGTAGGACCTCATATGTATAGTTCGTTGTAGACACTCGAAAGGTACACAACGTCGATTAAAGACCAATATTACCCACTATATGAAAATCTAAGTGTAGGACCTCATATGTATAGTTCGTTCTAGACACTTGAAAGGTACTCACAAGGTTTTTAACACTCGATTAGAAAATCAATGTTTAGGACCTCATATGTATAGTTCGTTGTAGACACTCGAAAGGTACTCACAACGTCGATTAAAGACCAATATTACACACTAACTAAAAATCTACGTTTAGGACCTCATATGTATAGTTCGTTGTAGACACTCAAAAGGTACTCACAACGTCATTTAACACACGATTAGAAAATCAAAGTTTAGGACCTTATATTTAAAGTTCGTTGTAGACATTCGAAAGGTACTCACAACGTCGTTTAACAATTTATTAGAAAATCAAAGTTAAGGAACCTCATATATATATATATATCGTTCTAGACACTCGAAAGTTTCTTACAACGTCGTTTGACACACGATTAGAATATCAAAGTGTAGGACCTCAAATGTATAGTTCGTTGTAGACACTCGAAAGGTACTCACAACGTCGATTAAAGACCAATATTACACACTAATTTAAAATTTAAGTGAAGGACCTCATATGTATAGTTCGTTGTAGACACTCGAAAGGTACTCACAAGGTTGTTTAACACTCGATTAGAAAATCAATGTTTAGGAACTCATATGTATAGTTCGTTGTAGACACTCGAAAGGTACTCACAACGTCGATTAAAGAACAATATTACACACTAAATGAAAATCTAAGTGTAGGACCTCATATATATAGTTCCTTGAAGACACTCATAAGGTACTCACAACGTCGTTTAACACACTATTATAAAATCAAAGTTAAGGACCTCATGTGTATAGTTCGTTCCAGACACTCGATTAAAGACCAATATTACACACTAAATGAAAATATAAGAGTAGGAACTGATATGTATAGTTCGTTGTTGACACTCGAAAGGTATTCACAACGTCGTTTAACAAACGTAAAGAAAATCAAAGTTTAGGACCTTATATGTATAGTTTGTTCTAGGCACTCGAAAGGTACTCACAACGGTGATTAAAGACCAATATGACACACTGTATGAAAATCAAAGTTAAGAACCTCGTATGTGTAGTTATTTCAAGACCCTAGTAAGGTTCTCACAACGTCGTTTGACACACGATTAGAAAATCAAAGTGTAGGACCTCATATGTATAGTTCGTTGTAGAGACTCGAAAGGTACACACAAAGTCGATTAAAGACCAATATTACACACTATATGAAAATCTAAGTGTAGGACCTCATATGTATAGTTCGTTCTAGACACTCGAAAGGTTCTCACAACGTCATTTGACACACGATTAGAAAATCAAAGAGTAGGACCTCATATGTATAGTTCGTTGTAGACACTCGAAAGGTACTCACACACACGTCTTGAGAATTCGAAGCGTATACAAAATTGTCAATGGAAGTCGTACGGAACCAGTACGAACCGATGAAACAGAGGCAGCGTTCTCTGCAGCCCTAGAGAAATACCAAGTTGCATTCAGTACAGCCCGTACTGTCATCTGGTCAGCGTTATCCTGGAAGGTCCAGAACATGATTGCTGATTGTGAAACACCAAGGGAAATGTGGAGTAAACTACTGGAAATTTTCGAACAAAAGTCGTCCAACCGGCTTCGAAAATTACTCGCCCAACTGATAAAAACGACGAAAGCTCCTGAAGATGACATGGCCACCCATCTTGCACAAATGCGTTCCCTATGGTCAGACATCCTGACAACAGCGAAGTTGGAAAAGGACGTTTCATTTGATGACTGTATTCTGATCGCCTGCATTTTCGAGTCATTACCTCAAGACGAATACCGAGAGTTTGGTATGCTCTGGGATACATTGCCTAAAGAAAAGCAGACGTACGCGGAGTTGGAGCGCCTACTGATAGGCCGTTCAACACGTGATGGAAACGCCTTTGAAGAGTCTTCTGGTCTTCTAGCTCGTCGAGATGGTAGAAAAAATGTCAATTCCACTGGAAATAGCTCAAGAGGAAATCGACCGAGATGTTTCAAATGCAAGAAGTTAGGACATCTCTCGAGGGACTGCACAGGAGGGAAGAAACCATCCGGCAATCTAAGAACTGAAGAAAGTAGAAGCAACACTGGCGCCGACAATGGCGGTGGTCTTTATGCGGCAAATGGCCTTGTTGCTCATACTACGGCAGACACTGTCTGGTATTTCGACTCCGGAGCTACGCAGCACGTTACCAATGACGCTACGAAGTTCATTCAGTTCAAGAGGTTTGACAGTCCAGCCACTCCACAAGTTGGGAACAAAGCTCAGATGACAGCGGACGGCGAGGGTGACATTCGCGTACGTTTTGATTATGGAAAGTCCGTTCGTCACGAGATTATCCACAACGTTTGGCACATCAGTGGTTTTGCATGCAATGCATTTTCTCTAAAAAGCGCCATGAAACGAAACTCCAACTTTGTATTTCAAGCCACTGCGTTTTCCTGCGGCCTGTATGAGAAAATAAAGGGAAGAAAGCATCTACGTCTTCCTGGGAAAGTCGAATCACTGTTCCGGGTAGATATGACTGTGGAGCAGCCATCGAGTTCCTTATATCTTGCCACTGGTCCAAGAAACGAGAAAAAGGTGGACCTCCAAGTCTGGCACGCAAGACTAGGCCATCAAGATAAACGACATGTAGCGGCTACTCTGAAGAGACTCGGTTACGAGATTATCAATCAGAAGACTGATAAACTATGCGAAGGATGTATCTTTGGAAAAATGACTCGTCACAGCTTTGGCACTCGGTTAGATAAAGCCACGAAGCCAGGAGAAAGAATTCATTCAGATCTCTGGGGGCCATCACCGACTCCATCAATGAAGGGGAAGCTCTACTATCTTCTCTTCAAGGACGAGTATTCCGGCATTCGTATCACATATTTCTTGGCGAAGAAATCTGAAGTCGTGGATCGTTTCAAGGACTTTCTCGCATTTTGCAAGAACCATGAGCATACCGTACGAGAACTTATCACGGATAACGGAACCGAGTACGTCAACGATGAGTTTCGCCGAATAACGACACAAGAAGTCGGCCTGAAGCATCGAACCTCAATGCCATACACTCCTGAGCAAAATGGAGTAGCTGAACGTGAGAATCGAACAATCATGGAGTCTGTTCGTGCAATGCTGCATTCAAAACCCGATCTACCTCCAAAGCTGTGGGCCGAAGCAGTCAACACGACGACGTATATTCTAAATCGCACAGCCCCAACTTGCATCAAAGGGAAGACACCGTACGAACTATGGACTGGAAAGCCGAATCCATCAGTCAAGCATTTGCGCATTTTTGGAACCGATTGTTACGTTCATGTGCCAAAGGAGAAGCGAACGAAGCTGTCTAAGAAAGCTTTGAGAGGCATTCTCGTTGGCTATGAAGATAACATGGATGGATATCGAGTCTACGTTCCAGAGCTAAATGACGTCATCCGATCTCGAGATGTCAAGTTCGATCCTGAGAAATGTATACTCGAAACCAAACCTAGAGAATGGATGGATGTCTCTAGTCAGGGAGAGCAGAGTTCCGATGATTCGGATTCCGAAGACGTGACATCCAGATCCGTCAATGTTCCCGAAGACGTGACATCCAGATCCGTCAATGTTCCCGAAGACGTGACATCCAGATCCGTCAAAGTTCCCGAAGACGTGACATCCAGATCCGTCAATGTTCCCGAAGACGTGACATCCAGATCCGTCGAATCACCATCTGCAGCCACCGGACCCGTACTTCGAGATCGTTCAAAACTGAGGGCAAAAGGGCACATTTGCTGTACCTGCATGCCTGTAGACAAAGTTTTCCTGATCGGTGATGATCTTCCAAAGACAGCCGAAGCAGCTCGTTCAAGCGCCGAATCCATGAAATGGCAAACGGCAATGTCTGAAGAGCTCTCTTCAATGAAGGAACATTAAGTTTACGAATTGGTCAATTCTCCTCCGGGCCGGAAAATCATTGGAAATAGATGGATCTTTCGTACGAAGACAAACGAAGACGGAACGATTTCCAAGTATAAGGCCAGACTCGTAGCCAAGGGATATGAACAGCGAGAAGGGATCGATTATGAAGAGACTTTCGCTCCAGTTGCCCGTTTCGAGACCCTGAGAATATTCCTCAGCATCGTTGCTCAGAAGAATTTACATTTAAAGCAATTTGATGTAAAGACAGCCTTTCTTCATGGAAACTTGTCCGAGGAGATTTACATGCGCCAACCAGAATGATTTGATGACAGTAGCGGCAAAGTCTGGAGGTTTAGAAAAACTCTGTACGGGCTTAAACAATCACCACGCGGCTGGAACGAGCGAATTGATCGAGTTCTACAAGACTTCGGTTTCAGACGTGCTGATGGTGATCATTGCCTCTACGTTTTTTCATCTGGAAGGACATTGCTTATCCTAATCCTCTACGTCGACGATGGTCTCATTGCCGGAAATACAGCTACAGATGTTGATGCATTCCTCCGTCAATTCACTGATGAATTCAAGATTACCACAGGAGCCGCCTCAACATATCTTGGTCTCAAGATCGACTTCACGGAAGATGGCTCAATTTTCCTTCATCAGAGCGCCTATCTCGAGAAGGTCTTGGAAAGATTCCGTATGCTTGACTGTAAAACTGTAAAAACACCAGCCTCTATGCCAGATACCAGCGAAGATGGTCAGAAGAAATTCGAAGCTCAAACGATGTTCGCCTCAGCCATTGGAAGCCTTCGGTATGCTGCAATGGGTACACGTCCTCACATCGAGTTCGCCGTAAATCGTACATCGCAGGCTATGGCAAACCCAACTATTGCAGACTGGAACGCCGTAAAACGCATTTTTCGTTATCTACGAGGAACGACAACCCTGGGTCTCTTGTTCAAATCAAATGACACATCGGAACTTGTCCCCTACTGCGACGCCGATTATGCCGGATGTGAAAAGACCAGACGCTCAACCTCGGTAATTGTCTGCCTGATGGGATCAACGCCAATTACATGGGCAAGTCGAAAGCAACAGTCCGTTGCATTATCTACTACCGAGGCTGAATTGGTTGCCGCCACAGAAGCAGCGAAAGATATTGTCTGGATCAAAGCCATCAAAAGGTCCTTGGGCATTGAACGAGAAAATGAGATTCCAGTTCTGCGCATTGACAACGCCGGAGCTATCAAATTGATCCGGAATCCAGAATTTCATCGTCGTACAAAGCACATCAACGTCCGCCAATTCTACGTGAGAGAACTTGTGATCAACGGCCAGATTGATGTCACCTACGTGCCAAGTGAAGGGCAGTTGGCAGATATTTTTACGAAGCCGTTATGTGCCGAGATATTCACACGCCTTCGCCAAAACCTGAATCTCCACGCATTTAACCATATCTTCGTCGAGGGAGAGTGTTGAAGATAACCGACGAAGATTGTTTTCCAACACAGCGGGAAAGAGAACAAAACCACGGAGAGATGTTCTTTACTTTATCTCTCCGCTTTATTTTATGTTTGTTTTTTAAATGTTTTCCGCTCGGTTTTTAATATAAAAACCTTTTACACTGCGTATCAGTGTGTAACTAATTTACCAGCTTTCAATCATGTAACTTGTTCTCATTATTTTAATAAATATAACAAGTTTATCGTTTATTCGAGTCTCTTGATCATCACTGCGAAGCACTGCTGCTACAAAACTTCAACAGAAAGGTACTCACAACGTCGATTAAAGACCAATATTACACACTAAATGAAAATATAAGAGTAGGACCTGATATGTATAGTTCGTTGTTGACACTCGAAAGGTACTCACAACGTCGTTTAACACACGATTAGAAAATCAAAGTTCAGGACCTTATATTTATAGTTCGTTGTAGACACTCAAAAGGTACTCACAACGTCGTTTTACAATTTATTAGAAAATCAAAGTTAAGGAACCTCACATATCTATATAGTTCGTTCTAGACACTCGAAAGGTACTCACAACGTCGTTTAACACTCGATTAGAAAATCAAAGTTTAGGACCTCATATGTACAGTTCGTCGTAGACACACTAAAGGTACTCACAACGTCGTTTAAAGAACAATATTACACACTAAATGAAAATATAAGAGTAGGAACTGATATGTATAGTTCGTTGTTGACACTCGAAAGGTATTCACAACGTCGTTAAACAAACGTAAAAAAAATCAAAGTTTAGGACCTTATATGTATAGTTTGTTCTAGGCACTCGAAAGGATTTCACAACGGTGATTAAAGACCAATATGACACACTGTATGAAAATCAAAGTTAAGAACCTCATATGTGTAGTTAGTTCAAGACCCTAATAAGGTTCTCACAACGTCGTTTGACACACGATTAGAAAATCAAAGTGTAGGACCTCATATGTATAGTTCGTTGTAGAGACTCGAAAGGTACACACAAAGTCGATTAAAGACCAATATTACACACTATATGAAAATCTAAGTGTAGGACCTGGTATGTATAGTTCGTTCTAGACACTCGAAAGGTTCTCACAACGTCGTTTGACACACGATTAGAAAATCAAAGAGTAGGACCTCATATGTATAGTTCGTTGTAGACACTCGAAAGGTACTCACAACGTCGATTAAAGACCAATATTACACACTATATGAAAATCTAAGTGTAGGACCTCATATATATAGTTCGTTGTAGACAATCGAAAGGTACTCACAACGTCGATTAAAGACCAATATTCCACTTTTATTTAAAATTTAAGTGTAGGACCTCATAAGTACAGTTCGTCGTAGACACAAGAAAGGTACTCACAACGTCGTTTAAGGACCAATATTACACACTAAATGAAAATATAAGAGTAGGACCTGATATGTATAGTTCGTTTTTGACACTCGAAAGGTATTCACAACGTCGTTTAACAAACGATAAGAAAATCAAAGTTTAGGACCTTATATGTATAGTTTGTTCTAGGCACTCGAAAGGTACTCACAACGTCGTTTAAAGACCAATATTACACACTATATGAAAATTAAAGTGTAGGACCTCATATGTATAGTTCGTTGTAGAGACTCGAAAGGTACACACAAAGTCGATTAAAGACCAATATTACACACTATATGAAAATCTAAGTGTAGGACCTCATATGTATAGTTCGTTTTTGACACTCGAAAGGTATTCACAACGTCGTTTAACAAACGATAAAAAAATCAAAGTTTAGGACCTTATATGTATAAATTGTTCTAGGCACACGAAAGGTACTCACAACGTCGATTAAAGACCAATATGACACACTGTATGAAAATCAAAGTTAAGAACCTCATATGTGTAGTTAGTTCAAGACCCTAGTAAGGTTCTCACAACGTCGTTTGACACACGATTAGAAAATCAAAGTGTAGGACCTCATATGTGTAATTCGTTGTAGACACTCGAAAGCTACTCACAAAGTCGATCAAAGACCAATTTTACACACTATATGAAAATTAAAGTGTAAGACCTCATATGTATAATTCGTTGTAGAGACTCGAAAGATACACACAAAGTCGATTAAAGACCAATATTACACACTATATGAAAATCTAAGTGTAGGACCTCATATGTATAGTTCGTTCTAGACAATCGAAAGGTTCTCACAACGTCGTTTGACACACGATTAGAAAATCAAAGAGTAGGACCTCATATGTATAGTTCGTTGTAGACACTCGAAAGGTACTCACAACGTCGATTAAAGACCAAAATTACACTTTAATTTAAAATTTAAGTGTAGGACCTCATATGTACAGTTCGTCGTAGACACAAGAAAGGTACTCACAACGTCGTTTAATGACCAATATTACACACTAAATGAAAATATAAGAGTAGGACCTGATATGTATAGTTCGTTTTTGACACTCGAAAGGTATTCACAACGTCGTTTAACAAACGATAAGAAATCAAAGTTAAGGACCTTATATGTATAGTTTGTTCTAGGCACTCGAAAGGTACTCACAACGTCGATTAAAGACCAATATTACACACTATATGAAAATCTAAGTGTACGACCTCATATGTATAGTTCGTTCTAGACACTCGAAAGGTTCTCACAACGTCGTTTAACACACGATTAGAAAATCAAAGTTTAGGACCTCATATGTACAGTTCGTCGTAGACACAAGAAAGGTACTCACAACGTCGTTTAAAGACCAATATTACACACTTAATGAAAATATAAGAGTAGGACCTGATATGTATAGTTCGTTTTTAACACTCGAAAGGTATTCACAACGTCGTTTAACAAACGATAAGAAAATCAAAGTTTAGGTTCTTATATGTATAGTTTGTTCTAGGCACTCGAAAGGTACTCACAACGTCGATTAAAGACCAATATGACACACTGTATGAAAATCAAAGTTAAGATCCTCATATGTGTAGTTAGTTCAAGACCCTCGTAAGGTTCTCACAACGTCGTTTGACACACGATTAGAAAATCAAAGTGTAGGACCTCATATGTATAGTTCGTTGTAGACACTCGAAAGGTACTCACAACGTCGATTAAAGACCAATATTACACACTTACCAAAAATCTACGTTTAGGACCTCATATGTATAGTTCGTTGTAGACACTCGAAAGGTACTCACAACGTCGATTAAAGAACAATATTACACACTATATGAAAACCTAAGTGTAGGACCTCATATGTATAGTTCGTTGTAGACACTCGAAAGCTACTCACAAAGTCGATTTAAGACCAATTTTACACACTATATGAAAATTAAAGTGTCGGACCTCATATGTATAGTTCGTTCTAGACACTCGAAAGGTACTGAAAACGTCGATTTAAGACCAATATTACACACTTTATGAAAATTTAAGTGTAGGACCTCATATGTATAGTTCGTCGAAGACAAACGAAAGGTACTCACAACGTCGTTTAACACACGATAAGAAAGTCAAAATTAAGGACCTCATATGTATAGTTTGTTCTAGACACTCGAAAGGTACTCACAACGTCGATTAAAGACCAATATTACACACTATTTGAAAATCTAAGTGTACGACCTCATATGTATAGTTCGTTCTAGACACTCGAAAGGTTCTCACAACGTCGTTTGACACACGATTAGAAAATCAAAGAGTAGGACCTGATATGTATAGTTCGTTGTAGACACTCGAAAGGTACCACAACGTCGATTAAAGACCAATACTACACACTATATGAAAATCTAAGTGTAGGACCTCATATATATAGTTCGTTGTAGACAATCGAAAGGTACTCACAACGTCGATTAAAGACCAATATTACACTTTAATTTAAAAATTAAGTGTAGGACCTCATATGTACAGTTCGTCGTAGACAATAGAAAGGTACTCACAACGTCGTTTAAGGACCAATATTACCCACTAAATGAAAATATAAGAGTAGGACCTGATATGTATAGTTCGTTTTTGACACTCGAAAGGTATTCACAACGTCGTTTAACAAACGATAAGAAAATCAAAGTTTAGGACCTTATATGTATAGTTTGTTCTAGGCACTCGAAAGGTACTCACAACGTCGATTAAAGACCAATATTACACACTATATGAAAATCTAAGTGTACGACCTCATATGTATAGTTCGTTCTAGACACTCGAAAGGTTCTCACAACGTCGTTTGACACACGATTAGAAAATCAAAGTGTAGGACCTCATATGTATAGTTCATTGTCGACACTCGAAAGGTTCTCACAACGTCGTTTGACACACGATTAGAAAATCTACGTTTAGGACCTCATATGTATAGTTCGTTGTAGACACTCAAAAGGTTCTCACAACGTCATTTAACACACGATTAGAAAATCAAAGTTTAGGAACTTATATTTAAAGTTCGTTGTAGACACTCGAAAGGTACTCACAACGTCGTTTTACAATTTATTAGAAAATCAAAGTTAAGGAACCTCATATATATATATAGTTCGTTCTAGACACTCGAAAGGTACTCACAACGTCGTTTAACACTCGATTAGAAAATCAAAGTTTAGGACCTTATATGTACAGTTCGTCGTAGACACACTAAAGGTACTCACAACGTCGTTTAAAGAACAATATTACACACTAAATGCAAATATAAGAGTAGGACCTGATATGTTTAGTTCGTTTTTGACACTCGAAAGGTATTCACAACGTCGTTTAACAAACGATGAAAAATCAAAGTTTAGGACCTTATATGTATAAATTGTTCTAGGCACACGAAAGGTACTCACAACGTCGATTAAAGACCAATATGACACACTGTATGAAAATCAAAGTTAAGAACCTCATATGTGTAGTTAGTTCAAGACCCTCGTAAGGTTCTCACAACGTCGTTTGACACACGATTAGAAAATCAAAGTGTAGGACCTCATATGTATAATTCGTTGTAGACACTCGAAAGCTACTCACAAAGTCGATTAAAGACCAATTTTACACACTATATGAAAATTAAAGTGTAGGACCTCATATGTATAGTTCGTTGTAGAGACTCGAAAGGTACACACAAAGTCGATTAAAGACCAATATTACACACTATATGAAAATCTAAGTGTAGGACCTCATATGTATAGTTCGTTCTAGACACTCGAAAGGTTCTCACAACGTCGTTTGACACACGATTAGAAAATCAAAGAGTAGGACCTCATATGTATAGTTCGTTGTAGACACTCGAAAGGTACTCACAACGTCGATTAAAGACCAATATTACACACTATATGAAAATCTAAGTGTAGGACCTCATATGTATAGTTCGTTGTAGACAATCGAAAGGTACTCACAACGTCGATTAAAGACCAAAATCACACTTTAATTTAAAATTGAAGTGTAGGACCTCATATGTACAGTTCGTCGTAGACACAAGAAAGGTACTCACAACGTCGTTTAATGACCAATATTACACACTAAATGAAAATATAAGAGTAGGACCTGATATGTATAGTTCGTTTTTGACACTCGAAAGGTATTCACAACGTCGTTTAACAAACGATAAGAAAATCAAAGTTTAGGACCTTATATGTATAGTTTGTTCTAGGCACTCGAAAGGTACTCACAACGTCGATTAAAGACCAATATGACACACTGTATGAAAATCAAAGTTAAGATCCTCATATGTGTAGTTAGTTCAAGACCCTCGTAAGGTTCTCACAACGTCGTTTGACACACGATTAGAAAATCAAAGTGTAGGACCTCATATGTATAGTTCGTTGTAGACACTCGAAAGGTACTCACAACGTCGACTAAAGACCAATATTACACACTAATTTAAAATTTAAGTGTATGACCTCATATGTATAGTTCGTTGTAGAACCTCGAAAGGTACTCACAAGGTTGTTTAACACTCGAATAGAAAATCAATGTTTAGGAACTCATATGTATAGTTCGTTGTAGACACTCGAAAGGTACTCACAACGTCGATTAAAGACCAATATTACACACTAACCAAAAATCTACGTTTAGGACCTCATATGTATAGTTCGTTGTAGACACTCGAAAGGTACTCACAACGTCGACTAAAGACGAATATTACACACTAATTTAAAATTTAAGTGTAGGACCTCATATGTATAGTTCGTTGTAGACACTCGAAAGGTACTCACAACGTCGATTAAAGAACAATATTACACACTATATGAAAATCTAAGTGTAGGACCTCATATGTATAGTTCGTTGTAGACACTCCAAAGGTACTCACAACGTCATTTAACACTCGATTAGAAAATCAAAGTTAAGGACCTCATATGTACAGTTCGTCGTAGACACAAGAAAGGTACTCACAACGTCGTTTAAAGAACAATATTACACACTTAATGCAAATATAAGAGTAGGACCTGATATGTATAGTTCGTTTTTGACACTCGAAAGGTATTCACAACGTCGTTTAACAAACGATAAAAAAATCAAAGTTTAGGACCTTATATGTATAGTTTGTTCAAGGCACTCGAAAGGTACTCACAACGTCGATTAAAGACTAATATGACACACTGTATGAAAATCAAAGTTAAGAACCTCATATGTATAGTTAGTTCTAGACACTCGAAAGGTTCTCACAACGTCGTTTGACACACGATTAGAAAATCAAAGTGTAGGGTCTCATATGTATAGTTCGTTGTAGACACTCGAAAGGTACTCACAACGTCGATTAAAGACCAATATTACACACTAATTTAAAATTTAAGTGTAGGACCTCATATGTATAGTTCTTTGTAGACACTCGAAAGGTACTCACAAGGTTGTTTAACACTCGATTAGAAAATCAATGTTTAGGAACTCATATGTATAGTTCGTTGTAGACACTCGAAAGGTACTCACAACGTCGATTAAAGAACAATATTACACACTATATGAAAATCTAATTGTAGGACCTCATATATATAGTTCGTTGTAGACACTCAAAAGGTACTCACAACGTCGTTTAACAAACGATAAGAAAATCAAAGTTTAGGACCTTATATGTATAGTTTGTTCTAGGCACTCGAAAGGTACTCACAACGTCGATTAAAGACCAATATGACACACTGTATGAAAATCAAAGTTAAGATCCTCATATGTGTAGTTAGTTCAAGACCCTCGTAAGGTTCTCACAACGTCGTTTGACACACGATTAGAAAATCAAAGTGTAGGACCTCATATGTATAGTTCGTTGTAGACACTCGAAAGGTACTCACAACGTCGACTAAAGACCAATATTACACACTAATTTAAAATTTAAGTGTATGACCTCATATGTATAGTTCGTTGTAGACACTCGAAAGGTACTCACAAGGTTGTTTAACACTCGAATAGAAAATCAATGTTTAGGAACTCATATGTATAGTACGTTGTAGACACTCGAAAGGTACTCACAACGTCGATTAAAGACCAATATTACACACTAACCAAAAATCTACGTTTAGGACCTCATATGTATACTTCGTTGTAGACACTCGAAAGGTACTCACAACGTCGATTAAAGAACAATATTACACACTATATGAAAATCTAAGTGTAGGACCTCATATGTATAGTTCGTTGTAGACACTCAAAAGGTACTCACAACGTCATTTAACACTCGATTAGAAAATCAAAGTTAAGGACCTCATATGTACAGTTCGTCGTAGAAACAAAAAAGGTACTCACAACGTCGTTTAAAGAACAATATTACACACTAAAAGCAAATATAAGAGTAGGACCTGATATGTATAGTTCGTTTTTGACACTCGAAAGGTATTCACAACGTCGTTTAACAACCGATAAAAAAATCAAAGTTTAGGACCTTATATGTATAGTTTGTTCAAGGCACTCGAAAGGTACTCACAACGTCGTTTGACACACGATTAGAAAATCAAAGTGTAGGACCTCATATGTATAGTTCGTTGTAGACACTCGAAAGGTACTCACAACGTCGACTAAAGACCAAGATTACACACTAACCAAAAATCTACGTTTAGGACCTCATATGTATACTTCGTTGTAGACACTCGAAAGGTACTCACAACGTCGATTAAAGAACAATATTACACACTATATGAAAATGTAAGTGTAGGACCTCATATGTATAGTTCGTTGTAGACACTCAAAAGGTACTCACAACGTCATTTAACACTCGATTAGAAAATCAAAGTTAAGGACCTCATATGTACAGTTCGTCGTAGACACAAAAAAGGTACTCACAACGTCGTTTAAAGAACAATATTATACACTTAATGCAAATATAAGAGTAGGACCTGATATGTATAGTTCGTTGTAGACACTCGAAAGGTACTCACAACGTCGATTAAAGAACAATATTACACACTATATGAAAACCTAAGTGTAGGACCTCATATGTATAGTTCGTTGTAGACACTCGAAAGCTACTCACAAAGTCGATTTAAGACCAATTTTACACACTATATGAAAATTAAAGTGTCGGACCTCATATGTATAGTTCGTTCTAGACACTCGAAACGTACTGAAAACGTCGATTGAAAACCAATATTACACACTTTATGAAAATTTAAGTGTAGGACCTCATATGTATAGTTCGTCGAAGACAAACGAAAGGTACTCACAACGTCGTTTAACACACGATAAGAAAGTCAAAATTAAGGACCTCATATGTATAGTTTGTTCTAGACACTCGAAAGGTACTCACAACGTTGATTAAAGACCAATATTACACACTATTTGAAAATCTAAGTTAAGATCCTCATATGTGTAGTTAGTTCAAGACCCTCGTAAGGTTCTCACAACGTCGTTTGACACACGATTAGAAAATCAAAGTGTAGGACCTCATATGTATAGTTCGTTGTAGACACTCTAAAGGTACTCACAACGTCGATTAAAGACCAATATTACACACTAATTTAAAATTTAAGTGTAGAACCTCATATGTATAGTTCGTTGTAGACACTCGAAAGGTACTCACAAGGTTGTTTAACACTCGATTAGAAAATCAATGTTTAGGAACTCATATGTATAGTTCGTTGTAGACACTCGAAAGGTACTCACAACGTCGATTAAAGACCAATATTACACACTTACCAAAAATCTACGTTTAGGACCTCATATGTATAGTTCGTTGTAGACACTCGAAAGGTACTCACAACGTCGATTAAAGAACAATATTACACACTATATGAAAACCTAAGTGTAGGACCTCATATGTATAGTTCGTTGTAGACACTCGAAAGCTACTCACAAAGTCGATTTAAGACCAATTTTACACACTATATGAAAATTAAAGTGTCGGACCTCATATGTATAGTTCGTTCTAGACACTCGAAAGGTACTGAAAACGTCGATTGAAAACTATTATTACACACTTTATGAAAATTTAAGTGTAGGACCTCATATGTATAGTTCGTCGAAGACAAACGAAAGGTACTCACAACGTCGTTTAACACACGATAAGAAAGTCAAAATTAAGGACCTCATATGTATAGTTTGTTCTAGACACTCGAAAGGTACTCACAACGTCGATTAAAGACCAATATTACACACTATTTGAAAATCTAAGTGTACGACCTCATATGTATAGTTCGTTCTAGACACTCGAAAGGTTCTCACAACGTCGTTTGACACACGATTAGAAAATCAAAGAGTAGGACCTCATATGTATAGTTCGTTGTAGACAATCGAAAGGTACTCACAACGTCGATTAAAGACCAAAATCACACTTTAATTTAAAATTGAAGTGTAGGACCTCATATGTACAGTTCGTCGTAGACACAAGAAAGGTACTCACAACGTCGTTTAATGACCAATATTACACACTAATTGAAAATATAAGAGTAGGACCTGATATGTATAGTTCGTTTTTGACACTCGAAAGGTATTCACAACGTCGTTTAACAAACGATAAGAAAATCAAAGTTTAGGACCTTATATGTATAGTTTGTTCTAGGCACTCGAAAGGTACTCACAACGTCGATTAAAGACCAATATGACACACTGTATGAAAATCAAAGTTAAGATCCTCATATGTGTAGTTAGTTCAAGACCCTCGTAAGGTTCTCACAACGTCGTTTGACACACGATTAGAAAATCAAAGTGTAGGACCTCATATGTATAGTTCGTTGTAGACACTCGAAAGGTACTCACAACGTCGACTAAAGACCAATATTACACACTAATTTAAAATTTAAGTGTATGACCTCATATGTATAGTTCGTTGTAGACACTCGAAAGGTACTCACAAGGTTGTTTAACACTCGAATAGAAAATCAATGTTTAGGAACTCATATGTATAGTTCGTTGTAGACACTCGAAAGGTACTCACAACGTCGATTAAAGACCAATATTACACACTAACCAAAAATCTACGTTTAGGACCTCATATGTATAGTTCGTTGTAGACACTCGAAAGGTACTCACAACGTCGACTAAAGACCAATATTACACACTAATTTAAAATTTAAGTGTAGGACCTCATATGTATAGTTCGTTGTAGACACTCGAAAGGTACTCACAACGTCGATTAAAGAACAATATTACACACTATATGAAAATCTAAGTGTAGGACCTCATATGTATAGTTCGTTGTAGACACTCCAAAGGTACTCACAACGTCATTTAACACTCGATTAGAAAATCAAAGTTAAGGACCTCATATGTACAGTTCGTCGTAGACACAAGAAAGGTACTCACAACGTCGTTTAAAGAACAATATTACACACTTAATGCAAATATAAGAGTAGGACCTGATATGTATAGTTCGTTTTTGACACTCGAAAGGTATTCACAACGTCGTTTAACAAACGATAAAAAAATCAAAGTTTAGGACCTTATATGTATAGTTTGTTCAAGGCACTCGAAAGGTACTCACAACGTCGATTAAAGACTAATATGACACACTGTATGAAAATCAAAGTTAAGAACCTCATATGTATAGTTAGTTCTAGACACTCGAAAGGTTCTCACAACGTCGTTTGACACACGATTAGAAAATCAAAGTGTAGGGTCTCATATGTATAGTTCGTTGTAGACACTCGAAAGGTACTCACAACGTCGATTAAAGACCAATATTACACACTAATTTAAAATTTAAGTGTAGGACCTCATATGTATAGTTCTTTGTAGACACTCGAAAGGTACTCACAAGGTTGTTTAACACTCGATTAGAAAATCAATGTTTAGGAACTCATATGTATAGTTCGTTGTAGACACTCGAAAGGTACTCACAACGTCGATTAAAGAACAATATTACACACTATATGAAAATCTAATTGTAGGACCTCATATATATAGTTCGTTGTAGACACTCAAAAGGTACTCACAACGTCGTTTAACAAACGATAAGAAAATCAAAGTTTAGGACCTTATATGTATAGTTTGTTCTAGGCACTCGAAAGGTACTCACAACGTCGATTAAAGACCAATATGACACACTGTATGAAAATCAAAGTTAAGATCCTCATATGTGTAGTTAGTTCAAGACCCTCGTAAGGTTCTCACAACGTCGTTTGACACACGATTAGAAAATCAAAGTGTAGGACCTCATATGTATAGTTCGTTGTAGACACTCGAAAGGTACTCACAACGTCGACTAAAGACCAATATTACACACTAATTTAAAATTTAAGTGTATGACCTCATATGTATAGTTCGTTGTAGACACTCGAAAGGTACTCACAAGGTTGTTTAACACTCGAATAGAAAATCAATGTTTAGGAACTCATATGTATAGTACGTTGTAGACACTCGAAAGGTACTCACAACGTCGATTAAAGACCAATATTACACACTAACCAAAAATCTACGTTTAGGACCTCATATGTATACTTCGTTGTAGACACTCGAAAGGTACTCACAACGTCGATTAAAGAACAATATTACACACTATATGAAAATCTAAGTGTAGGACCTCATATGTATAGTTCGTTGTAGACACTCAAAAGGTACTCACAACGTCATTTAACACTCGATTAGAAAATCAAAGTTAAGGACCTCATATGTACAGTTCGTCGTAGAAACAAAAAAGGTACTCACAACGTCGTTTAAAGAACAATATTACACACTAAAAGCAAATATAAGAGTAGGACCTGATATGTATAGTTCGTTTTTGACACTCGAAAGGTATTCACAACGTCGTTTAACAACCGATAAAAAAATCAAAGTTTAGGACCTTATATGTATAGTTTGTTCAAGGCACTCGAAAGGTACTCACAACGTCGTTTGACACACGATTAGAAAATCAAAGTGTAGGACCTCATATGTATAGTTCGTTGTAGACACTCGAAAGGTACTCACAACGTCGATTAAAGACGAATATGACACACTGTATGAAAATCAAAGTTAAGAACCTCATATGTGTAGTTAGTTCAAGACCCTCGTAAGGTTCTCACAACGTCGTTTGACACACGATTAGAAAATCAAAGTGTAGGACCTCATATGTATAATTCGTTGTAGACACTCGAAAGCTACTCACAAAGTCGATTTAAGACCAACTTTACACACTATATGAAAATTAAAGTGTCGGACCTCATATGTATAGTTCGTCGAAGACAAACGAAAGGTACTCACAACGTCGTTTAACACACGAAAAGAAAGTCAAAATTAAGGAACTCATATGTATAGTTTGTTCTAGACACTCGAAAGGTACTCACAACGTCGATTAAAGACCAATATTACACACTAATTTAAAATTTAAGTGAAGGACCTCATATGTATAGTTCGTTGTAGACACTCGAAAGGTACTCACAAGGTTGTTTAACACTCGATTAGAAAATCAATGTTTAGGAACTCATATGTATAGTTCGTTTTACGCACTCGAAAGGTACTCACACCGTCGATTAAAGAACAATATTACACACTATATGAAAATCTAATTGTAGGACCTCAGATATATAGTTCGTTGTAGACACTCACAAGGTACTCACAACGTCGTTTAACACACGATTATAAAATCAAAGTTAAGGACCTCATATGTATAGTTCGTTCCAGACAATCGAAAGGTACTCACAACGTCGATTAAAGACCAATATTACACACTAAATGAAAATATAAGAGTAGGACCTGATATGTATAGTTCCTTTTTGACACTCGAAAGGTACTCACAACGTCGTTTAACACACGATTAGAAAATCAAAGTTCAGGACCTCATATGTATAGTTTGTTCTAGACACTCGAAAGGTACTCACAACGTCGATTAAAGACCAATATTACACACTATTTGAAAATCTAAGTGTAGGACCTCATATGTATAGTTCGTCGAAGACAAACGAAAGGTACTCACAACGTCGTTTAACACACGATAAGAAAGTCAAAATTAAGGACCTCATATGTATAGTTTGTTCTAGACACTCGAAAGGTACTCACAACGTCGATTAAAGACCAATATTACACACTATTTGAAAATCTAAGTGTACGACCTCATATGTATAGTTCGTTCTAGACACTCGAAAGGTTCTCACAACGTCGTTTGACACACGATTAGAAAATCAAAGAGTAGGACCTCATATGTATAGCTCGTTGTAGACACTCGAAAGGTACTCACAACGTCGATTAAAGACCAATATGACACACTGTATGAAAATCAAAGTTAAGAACCTCATATGTGTAGTTAGTTCAAGACCCTCGTAAGGTTCTCACAACGTCGTTTGACACACGATTAGAAAATCAAAGTTCAGGACCTCATATGTATAGTTCGTTCTAGACACTCGAAAGGTACTCAAAACGTCGATTAAAGAACAATATTACACACTATATGAAAATCTAAGTGTACGACCTCATATGTATAGTTCGTTCTAGACACTCGAAAGGTTCTCACAACGTCGTTTGACACACGATTAGAAAATCAAAGTGTAGGACCTCATATGTATAGTTCGTTGTAGACACTCGAAAGGTTCTCACAACGTCGTTTGACACACGATTAGAAAATCAAAGTTTAGGATCTTTTATGTACAGTTCGTCGTAGACACACTAAAGGTACTCACAACGTCGTTTAAATAACAATATTACACACTAAATGCCAATATAAGAGTAGGACCTGATATGTATAGTTCGTCGATTAAAGACCAATTTTACACACTATATGAAAATTAAAGTGTAGGACCTCATATGTTGAGTTCGTTGTAGAGACTCGAAAGGTACTCACAACGTCATTTAACACTCGATTAGAAAATCAGAGTGTAGGACCTCATGTATAGTTCGTTGTAGACACTCGAAAGGTACTCACAACGTCGTTTAACACTCGATTAGAAAATCAAAGTTTAGGACCTTATATGTACAGTTCGTCGTAGACACACTAAAGGTACTCACAACGTCGTTTAAAGAACAATATTACACACTAAATGCAAATATAAGAGTAGGACCTGATATGTATAGTTCGTTTTTGACACTCGAAAGGTATTCACAACGTCGTTTAACAAACGATAAAAAAATCAAAGTGTATGACCTCATATGTATAGTTCGTTGTAGACACTCGAAAGGTACTCACAAGGTTGTTTAACACTCGAATAGAAAATCAATGTTTAGGAACTCATATGTATAGTACGTTGTAGACACTCGAAAGGTACTCACAACGTCGATTAAAGACCAATATTACACACTAACCAAAAATCTACGTTTAGGACCTCATATGTATACTTCGTTGTAGACACTCGAAAGGTACTCACAACGTCGATTAAAGAACAATATTACACACTATATGAAAATCTAAGTGTAGGACCTCATATGTACAGTTCGTCGTAGACACACTAAAGGTACTCACAACGTCGTTTAAATAACAATATTACACACTAAATGCCAATATAAGAGTAGGACCTGATATGTATAGTTCGTCGATTAAAGACCAATTTTACACACTATATGAAAATTAAAGTGTAGGACCTCATATGTATAGTTCGTTGTAGAGACTCGAAAGGTACTCACAACGTCATTTAACACTCGATTAGAAAATCAAAGTGTAGGACCTCATGTATAGTTCGTTGTAGACACTCGAAAGGTACTCACAACGTCGTTTAACACTCGATTAGAAAATCAAAGTTTAGGACCTTATATGTACAGTTCGTCGTAGACACACTAAAGGTACTCACAACGTCGTTTAAAGAACAATATTACACACTAAATGCAAATATAAGAGTAGGACCTGATATGTATAGTTCGTTTTTGACACTCGAAAGGTATTCACAACGTCGTTTAACAAACGATAAAAAAATCAAAGTTTAGGACCTTATATGTATAGTTCGTTGTAGAGACTCGAAAGGTACACACAAAGTCGATTAAAGACCAATATTACACACTATATGAAAATCTAAGTGTAGGACCTCATATGTATAGTTCGTTGTAGACATTCAAAAGGTACTCACAACGTCGTTTAACACACGATTAAAAAATCAAAGTTTAGGAACTTATATTTAAAGTTCGTTGTAGACACTCGAAAGGTACTCACAACGTCGTTTTACAATTTATTAGAAAATCAAAGTTAAGGAACCTCATATATATATAGTTCGTTCTAGACACTCGAAAGGTACTCACAACGTCGTTTAACACTCGATTAGAAAATCAAAGTTTAGGACCTTATATGTACAGTTCGTCGTAGACACACTAAAGGTAATCACAACGTCGTTTAAAGAACAATATTACACACTTAATGCAAATATAAGAGTAGGACCTGATATGTATAGTTCGTTTTTGACACTCGGAAGGTATTCACAACGTCGTTTAACAAACGATAAAAAAATCAAAGTTTAGGACCTTATATGTATAGTTTGTTTAAGGCACTCGAAAGGTACTCACAACGTCGATTAAAGACCAATATGACACACTGTTTGAAAATCAAAGTTAAGAACCTCATATGTGTAGTTAGTTCAAGACCCTCGTAAGGTTCTCACAACGTCGTTTGACACACGATTAGAAAATCAAAGTGTAGGACCTCATATGTATTATTCGTTGTAGACACTCGAAAGCTACTAAACAAAGTCGATTAAAGACCAATATTACACACTATATGAAAATCTAAGTGTAGGACCTCATATGTATAGTTCGTTGTAGACACTTGAAAGGTTCTCACAACGACGTTTGACACACGATTAGAAAATCAAAATGTAGGACCTCATATGTATAGTTCGTTGTAGACACTCGAAAGGTACTCACAACGTCGATTAAAGACCAATATTACACACTATATGAAAATCTAAGTGTAGGACCTCATATGTATAGTTCGTTGTAGACACTCAAAAGGTACTCACAACGTCGTTTAACACACGATTAGAAAATCAAAGTTAAGGAACTTATATTTAAAGTTTGTTGTAGACACTCGAAAGGTACTCACAACGTCGTTTTACAATTTATTACAAAATCAAAGTTAAGGAACCTCATATATATATATAGTTCGTTCTAGACGCTCGAAAGGTTCTCACAACGTCGTTGAACACTCGATTAGAAAATCAAAGTTTAGGACCTTTTATGTACAGTTCGTCGTAGACACACTAAAGGTACTCACAACGTCGTTTAAAGAACAATATTACACACTAAATGCAAATATAAGTGTAGGACCTCATATGTATAGTTCGTTGTAGAGACTCGAAAGGTACACACAAAGTCGATTAAAGACCAATATTACACACTATATGAAAATCTGAGTGTAGGACCTCTTATGTATAGTTCGTTCTAGACACTCGAAAGGTTCTCACAACGTCGTTTGACACACGATTAGAAAATCAAAGATTAGGACCTCATATGTATAGTTCGTTGTAGACACTCGAAAGGTACTCACAACGTCGATTAAAGACCAATATTACACACTATATGAAAATCTAAGTGTAGGACCTCATATGTATAGTTCGTTGTAGACACTCAAAAGGTACTCACAACGTCGTTTAACACTCGATTAGAAAATCAATGTTTAGAACCTCATATGTATAGTTCGTTGTAGACACTCGAAAGGTACTCACAAGGTTGTTTAACACTCGATTAGAAAATCAATGTTTAGGACCTCATATGAATAGTTCGTTTTTGACACTCGAAAGGTATTCACAACGTCGTTTAACAAACGATAAAAAAATCAAAGTTTAGGGACTTATATGTATAGTTTGTTCTGGGCACTCGAAAGGTACTCACAACGTCGATCAAAGACCAATATGACACACTGTTTGAAAATCAAAGTTAAGAACCTCATATGTGTAGTTAGTTCAAGACCCTCGTAAGGTTCTCACAACGTCGTTTGACACACGATTAGAAAATCAAAGTGTAGGACCTCATATGTATAATTCGTTGTAGACACTCGAAAGCTACTCACTAAGTCGATTAAAGATCAATTTTACACACTTTATGAAAATTAAAGTGTAGGACCTCATATGTATAGTTCGTTGTAGAGACTCGAAAGGTACACACAAAGTCGATTAAAGACCAATATTACACACTATATGAAAATCTAAGTGTAGGACCTCTTATGTATAGTTCGTTCTAGACACTCGAAAGGTTCTCACAACGTCGTTTGACACACGATTAGAAAATCTAAGAGTAGGACCTCATATGTATAGTTCGTTGTAGACACTCGAAAGGTACTCACAACGTCGATTAAAGACCAATATTACACACTATATAAAAAATCTAAGTGTAGGACCTCATATGTATAGTTCGTTGTAGATACTCAAAAGTTACTCACAACGTCGTTTAACACACGATTAGAAAATCAAAGTTTAGGAACTTATATTTAAAGTTCGTTGTAGACACTCGAAAGGTACTCACAACGTCGTTTTACAATTTATTAGAAAATCAAAGTTAAGGAACCTCATATATATATATATATAGTTCGTTCTAGACACTCGAAAGGTACTCACAACGTCGTTGAACACTCGATTAGAAAATCAAAGTTTAGGACCTTATATGTACAGTTCGTCGTAGACACACTAAAGGTACTCACAACGTCGTTTAAAGAACAATATTACACACTAAATGCAAATATAAGAGTAGGACCTGATATGTATAGTTCGTCGATTAAAGACCAATTTTACACACTATATGAAAATTAAAGTGTAGGACCTCATATGTATAATTCGTTGTAGACACTCGAAAGCTACTCACAAAGTCGATTAAAGACCAATTTTACACACTATATGAAAATTAAAGTGTAGGACCTCATATGTATAGTTCGTTGTAGAGACTCGAAAGGTACACACAAAGTCGATTAAAGACCAATATTACACACTATATGAAAATCTAAGTGTAGGACCTCTTATGTATAGTTCGTTCTAGACACTCGAAAGGTTCTCACAACGTCGTTTGACACACGATTAGAAAATCTAAGAGTAGGACCTCATATTTATAGTTCGTTGTAGACACTCGAAAGGTACTCACAACGTCGATTAAAGACCAATTTTACACACTATATGAAAATTAAAGTGTAGGACCTCATATGTATAGTTCGTTGTAGAGACTCGAAAGGTACACACAAAGTCGATTAAAGACCAATATTACACACTATATGAAAATCTAAGTGTAGGACCTCATATGTATAGTTCGTTGTAGACACTCAAAAGGTACTCACAACGTCGTTTAACACACGATTAGAAAATCAAAGTTTAGGAACTTATATTTAAAGTTTGTTGTAGACACTCGAAAGGTACTCACAACGTCGTTTTACAATTTATTAGAAAATCAAAGTTAAGGAACCTCATATATATATATAGTTCGTTCTAGACACTCGAAAGGTACTCACAACGTCGTTTAACACTCGATTAGAAAATCAAAGTTTTGGACCTTATATGTACAGTTCGTCGTAGACACACTAAAGGTACTCACAACGTCGTTTAAAGAACAATATTACACATTAAATGCAAATATAAGAGTAGGAGCTGATATGTATAGTTCGTTTTTGACACTCGAAAGGTATTCACAACGTCGATTAACAAACGATAAAAAAATGAAAGTTTAGGACCTTATATGTATAGTTTGTTCTAGGCACTCGAAAGGTACTCACAACGTCGATTAAAGACCAATATGACACACTGTTTGAAAATCAAAGTTAAGAACCTCATATGTGTAGTTAGTTCAAGACCCTCGTAAGGTTCTCACAACGTCGTTTGACACACGATTAGAAAATCAAAGTGTAGGACCTTATATGTACAGTTCGTCGTAGACACACTAAAGGTACTCACAACGTCGTTTAAAGAACAATATTACACACTAAATGCAAATATAAGAGTAGGACCTGATATGTATAGTTCGTCGATTAAAGACCAATTTTACACATTATATGAAAATTAAAGTGTAGGACCTCATATGTATAATTCGTTGTAGACACTCGAAAGCTACTCACAAAGTCGATTAAAGACCAATTTTACACACTATATGAAAATTAAAGTGTAGGACCTCATACGTATAGTTCGTTGTAGAGACTCGAAAGGTACACACAAAGTCGATTAAAGACCAATATTACACACTATATGAAAATCTAAGTGTAGGACCTCATATGTATAGTTCGTTGTAGACACTCAAAAGGTTCTCACAACGTCGTTTAACACACGATTAGAAAATCAAAGGTTAGGAACTTATATTTAAAGTTTGTTGTAGACACTCGAAAGGTACTCACAACGTTATTTTACAATTTATTAGAAAATCAAAGTTAAGGAACCTCATATATATATATAGTTCGTTCTAGACACTCGAAAGGTTCTCACAACGTCGTTTGACACACGATTAGAAAATCAAAAAATAGGACCTCATATGTATAGTTCGTTGTAGACACTCGAAAGGTACTCACAACGTCGATTAAAGACCAATATTACACACTATATAAAAAATCTAAGTGTAGGACCTCATATGTATAGTTCGTTGTAGACACTCGAAAGGTACTCACAACGTCGTTTTACAATTTATTAGAAAATCAAAGTTAAGGAACCTCATATATATATATATAGTTCGTTCTAGACACTCGAAAGGTACTCACAACGTCATTGAACACTCGATTAGAAAATCAAAGTTTAGGACCTTATATGTACAGTTCGTCGTAGACACACTAAAGGTACTCACAACGTCGTTTAAAGAACAATATTACACACTAAATGCAAATATAAGAGTAGGACCTGATATGTATAGTTCGTCGATTAAAGACCAATTTTACACACTATATGAAAATTAAAGTGTAGGACCTCATATGTATAATTCGTTGTAGACACTCGAAAGCTACTCACAAAGTCGATTAAAGACCAATTTTACACACTATATGAAAATTAAAGTGTAGGACCTCATATGTATAGTTCGTTGTAGAAACTCGAAAGGTACACACAAAGTCGATTAAAGACCAATATTACACACTATATGAAAATCTAAGTGTAGGACCTCATATGTATAGTTCGTTGTAGACACTCAAAAGGTACTCACAACGTCGTTTAACACACGATTAGAAAATCAAAGTTTAGGAACTTATATTTAAAGTTTGTTGTAGACACTCGAAAGGTACTCACAACGTCGTTTTACAATTTATTAGAAAATCAAAGTTAAGGAACCTCATATATATATATAGTTCGTTCTAGACACTCGAAAGGTACTCACAACGTCGTTTAACACTCGATTAGAAAATCAAAGTTTAGGACCTTATATGTACAGTTCGTCGTAGACACACTAAAGGTACTCACAACGTCGTTTAAAGAACAATATTACACATTAAATGCAAATATAAGAGTAGGAGCTGATATGTATAGTTCGTTTTTGACACTCGAAAGGTATTCACAACGTCGATTAACAAACGATTAAAAAATGAAAGTTTAGGACCTTATATGTATAGTTTGTTCTAGGCACTCGAAAGGTACTCACAACGTCGATTAAAGACCAATATGACACACTGTTTGAAAATCAAAGTTAAGAACCTCATATGTGTAGTTAGTTCAAGACCCTCGTAAGGTTCTCACAACGTCGTTTGACACACGATTAGAAAATCAAAGTGTAGGACCTTATATGTACAGTTCGTCGTAGACACACTAAAGGTACTCACAACGTCGTTTAAAGAACAATATTACACACTAAATGCAAATATAAGAGTAGGACCTGATATGTATAGTTCGTCGATTAAAGACCAATTTTACACATTATATGAAAATTAAAGTGTAGGACCTCATATGTATAATTCGTTGTAGACACTCGAAAGCTACTCACAAAGTCGATTAAAGACCAATTTTACACACTATATGAAAATTAAAGTGTAGGACCTCATACGTATAGTTCGTTGTAGAGACTCGAAAGGTACACACAAAGTCGATTAAAGACCAATATTACACACTATATGAAAATCTAAGTGTAGGACCTCATATGTATAGTTCGTTGTAGACACTCAAAAGGTACTCACAACGTCGTTTAACACACGATTAGAAAATCAAAGTTTAGGAACTTATATTTAAAGTTTGTTGTAGACACTCGAAAGGTACTCACAACGTCGTTTTACAATTTATTAGAAAATCAAAGTTAAGGAACCTCATATATATATATAGTTCGTTCTAGACACTCGAAAGGTACTCACAACGTCGTTTAACACTCGATTAGAAAATCAAAGTTTAGGACCTTATATGTACAGTTCGTCGTAGACACACTAAAGGTACTCACAACGTCGTTTAAAGAACAATATAACACATTAAATGCAAATATAAGAGTAGGAGCTGATATGTATAGTTCGTTTTTGACACTCGAAAGGTATTCACAACGTCGATTAACAAACGATTAAAAAATGAAAGTTTAGGACCTTATATGTATAGTTTGTTCTAGGCACTCGAAAGGTACTCACAACGTCGATTAAAGACCAATATGACACACTGTTTGAAAATCAAAGTTAAGAACCTCATATGTGTAGTTAGTTCAAGACCCTCGTAAGGTTCTCACAACGTCGTTTGACACACGATTAGAAAATCAAAGTGTAGGACCTTATATGTACAGTTCGTCGTAGACACACTAAAGGTACTCACAACGTCGTTTAAAGAACAATATTACACACTAAATGCAAATATAAGAGTAGGACCTGATATGTATAGTTCGTCGATTAAAGACCAATTTTACACATTATATGAAAATTAAAGTGTAGGACCTCATATGTATAATTCGTTGTAGACACTCGAAAGCTACTCACAAAGTCGATTAAAGACCAATTTTACACACTATATGAAAATTAAAGTGTAGGACCTCATACGTATAGTTCGTTGTAGAGACTCGAAAGGTACACACAAAGTCGATTAAAGACCAATATTACACACTATATGAAAATCTAAGTGTAGGACCTCATATGTATAGTTCGTTGTAGACACTCAAAAGGTTCTCACAACGTCGTTTAACACACGATTAGAAAATCAAAGGTTAGGAACTTATATTTAAAGTTTGTTGTAGACACTCGAAAGGTACTCACAACGTTATTTTACAATTTATTAGAAAATCAAAGTTAAGGAACCTCATATATATATATAGTTCGTTCTAGACACTCGAAAGGTTCTCACAACGTCGTTTGACACACGATTAGAAAATCAAAAAATAGGACCTCATATGTATAGTTCGTTGTAGACACTCGAAAGGTACTCACAACGTCGATTAAAGACCAATATTACACACTATATAAAAAATCTAAGTGTAGGACCTCATATGTATAGTTCGTTGTAGACACTCGAAAGGTACTCACAACGTCGTTTTACAATTTATTAGAAAATCAAAGTTAAGGAACCTCATATATATATATATAGTTCGTTCTAGACACTCGAAAGGTACTCACAACGTCGTTGAACACTCGATTAGAAAATCAAAGTTTAGGACCTTATATGTACAGTTCGTCGTAGACACACTAAAGGTACTCACAACGTCGTTTAAAGAACAATATTACACACTAAATGCAAATATAAGAGTAGGACCTGATATGTATAGTTCGTCGATTAAAGACCAATTTTACACACTATATAAAAATTAAAGTGTAGGAACTCATATGTATAATTCGTTGTAGACACTCGAAAGCTACTCACAAAGTCGATTAAAGACCAATTTTACACACTATATGAAAATTAAAGTGTAGGACCTCATATGTATAGTTCGTTGTAGAGACTCGAAAGGTACACACAAAGTCGATTAAAGACCAATATTACACACTATATGAAAATCTAAGTGTAGGACCTCATATGTATAGTTCGTTGTAGACACTCAAAAGGTACTCACAACGTCGTTTAACACACGATTAGAAAATCAAAGTTTAGGAACTTATATTTAAAGTTTGTTGTAGACACTCGAAAGGTACTCACAACGTCGTTTTACAATTTATTAGAAAATCAAAGTTAAGGAACCTCATATATATATATATAGTTCGTTCTAGACACTCGAAAGGTACTCACAACGTCGTTGAACACTCGATTAGAAAATCAAAGTTTAGGACCTTATATGTACAGTTCGTCGTAGACACACTAAAGGTACTCACAACGTCGTTTAAAGAACAATATTACACACTAAATGCAAATATAAGAGTAGGACCTGATATGTATAGTTCGTCGATTAAAGACCAATTTTACACACTATATGAAAATTAAAGTGTAGGACCTCATATGTATAATTCGTTGTAGACACTCGAAAGCTACTCACAAAGTCGATTAAAGACCAATTTTACACACTATATGAAAATTAAAGTGTAGGACCTCATATGTATAGTTCGTTGTAGACACTCAAAAGGTACTCACAACGTCGTTTAACACACGATTAGAAAATCAAAGTTTAGGAACTTATATTTAAAGTTTGTTGTAGACACTCGAAAGGTACTCACAACGTCGTTTTACAATTTATTAGAAAATCAAAGTTAAGGAACCTCATATATATATATAGTTCGTTCTAGACACTCGAAAGGTACTCACAACGTCGTTTAACACTCGATTAGAAAATCAAAGTTTAGGACCTTATATGTACAGTTCGTCGTAGACACACTAAAGGTACTCACAACGTCGTTTAAAGAACAATATTACACATTAAATGCAAATATAAGAGTAGGAGCTGATATGTATAGTTCGTTTTTGACACTCGAAAGGTATTCACAACGTCGATTAACAAACGATAAAAAAATGAAAGTTTAGGACCTTATATGTATAGTTTGTTCTAGGCACTCGAAAGGTACTCACAACGTCGATTAAAGACCAATATGACACACTGTTTGAAAATCAAAGTTAAGAACCTCATATGTGTAGTTAGTTCAAGACCCTCGTAAGGTTCTCACAACGTCGTTTGACACACGATTAGAAAATCAAAGTGTAGGACCTTATATGTACAGTTCGTCGTAGACACACTAAAGGTACTCACAACGTCGTTTAAAGAACAATATTACACACTAAATGCAAATATAAGAGTAGGACCTGATATGTATAGTTCGTCGATTAAAGACCAATTTTACACATTATATGAAAATTAAAGTGTAGGACCTCATATGTATAATTCGTTGTAGACACTCGAAAGCTTCTCACAAAGTCGATTAAAGACCAATTTTACACACTATATGAAAATTAAAGTGTAGGACCTCATATGTATAGTTCGTTGTAGAGACTCGAAAGGTACACACAAAGTCGATTAAAGACCAATATTACACACTATATGAAAATCTAAGTGTAGGACCTCATATGTATAGTTCGTTGTAGACACTCGAAAGGTTCTCACAACGTCGTTTGACACACGATTAGAAAATCAAAGTGTAGGAACTCATATGTATAGTTCGTTGTAGACACTCGAAAGATACTCACAACGTCGATTAAAGACCAATATTACACACTATATGAAAATCTAAGTGTAGGACCTCATATGTATAGTTCGTTGTAGACACTCAAAAGGTACTCACAACGTCGTTTAACACACGATTAGAAAATCAAAGTTTAGGAACTTATATTTAAAGTTTGTTGTAGACACTCGAAAGGTATTCACAACGTCGTTTTACAATTTATTAGAAAATCAAAGTTAAGGAACCTCATATATATATATAGTTCGTTCTAGACACTCGAAAGGTACTCACAACGTCGTTTAACACTCGATTAGAAAATCAAAGTTTAGGACCTTATATGTACAGTTCGTCGTAGACACACTAAAGGTACTCACAACGTCGTTTAAAGAACAATATTACACATTAAATGCAAATATAAGAGTAGGAGCTGATATGTATAGTTCGTTTTTGACACTCGAAAGGTATTCACAACGTCGATTAACAAACGATAAAAAAATGAAAGTTTAGGACCTTATATGTATAGTTTGTTCTAGGCACTCGAAAGGTACTCACAACGTCGATTAAAGACCAATATGACACACTGTTTGAAAATCAAAGTTAAGAACCTCATATGTGTAGTTAGTTCAAGACCCTCGTAAGGTTCTCACAACGTCGTTTGACACACGATTAGAAAATCAAAGTGTAGGACCTTATATGTACAGTTCGTCGTAGACACACTAAAGGTACTCACAACGTCGTTTAAAGAACAATATTACACATTAAATGCAAATATAAGAGTAGGAGCTGATATGTATAGTTCGTTTTTGACACTCGAAAGGTATTCACAACGTCGATTAACAAACGATAAAAAAATGAAAGTTTAGGACCTTATATGTATAGTTTGTTCTAGGCACTCGAAAGGTACTCACAACGTCGATTAAAGACCAATATGACACACTGTTTGAAAATCAAAGTTAAGAACCTCATATGTGTAGTTAGTTCAAGACCCTCGTAAGGTTCTCACAACGTCGTTTGACACACGATTAGAAAATCAAAGTGTAGGACCTTATATGTACAGTTCGTCGTAGACACACTAAAGGTACTCACAACGTCGTTTAAAGAACAATATTACACACTAAATGCAAATATAAGAGTAGGACCTGATATGTATAGTTCGTCGATTAAAGACCAATTTTACACACTATATGAAAATTTAAGTGTAGGACCTCATATGTATAATTCGTTGTAGACACTCGAAAGCTACTCACAAAGTCGATTAAAGACCAATTTTACACACTATATGAAAATTAAAGTGTAGGACCTCATATGTATAGTTCGTTGTAGAGACTCGAAAGGTACACACAAAGTCGATTAAAGACCAATATTACACACTATATGAAAATCTAAGTATAGGACCTCATATGTATAGTTCGTTGTAGACACTCAAAAGGTACTCACAACGTCGTTTAACACACGATTAGAAAATCAAAGTTTAGGAACTTATATTTAAAGTTTGTTGTAGACACTCGAAAGGTACTCACAACGTCGTTTTACAATTTATTACAAAATCAAAGTTAAGGAACCTCATATATATATATAGTTCGTTCTAGACACTCGAAAGGTACTCACAACGTCGTTGAACACTCGATTAGAAAATCAAAGTTTAGGACCTTATATGTACAGTTCGTCGTAGACACACTAAAGGTACTCACAACGTCGATTAAAGACCAATTTTACACACTATATGAAAATTAAAGTGTAGGACCTCATATGTATAATTCGTCGTAGACACTCGAAAGCTACTCACGAAGTCGATTAAAGACCAATTTTACAATTTATATGAAAATTAAAGTGTAGGACCTCATATGTATAGTTCGTTGTAGAGACTCGAAAGGTACACACAAAGTCGATTAAAGACCAATATTACACACTATATGAAAATCTAAGTGTAGGACCTCATATGTATAGTTCGTTGTAGACACTCGAAAGTATCTCACAACGTCGTTTGACACACGATTAGAAAATCAAAGTGTAGGACCTCATATGTATAGTTCGTTGTAGACACTCGAAAGGTACTCACAACGTCGATTAAAGACCAATATTACACACTATATGAAAATCTAAGTGTAGGACCTCATATGCATAGTTCGTTGTAGACACTCAAAAGGTACTCACAACGTCGTTTAACACACGATTAGAAAATCAAAGTTTAGGAACTTATATTTAAAGTTTGTTGTAGACACTCGAAAGGTACTCACAACGTCGTTTTACAATTTATTAGAAAATCAAAGTTAAGGAACCTCATATATATATATAGTTCGTTCTAGACACTCGAAAGTTACTCACAACGTCGTTTAACACTCGATTAGAAAATCAAAGTTTAGGACCTTATATGTACAGTTCGTCGTAGACACACTAAAGGTACTCACAACGTCGTTTAAAGAACAATATTACACATTAAATGTAAATATAAGAGTAGGACCTGATATGTATAGTTCGTTTTTGACACTCGAAAGGTATTCACAACGTCGATTAACAAACGATAAAAAAATGAAAGTTTAGGACCTTATATGTATAGTTTGTTCTAGGCACTCGAAAGGTACTCACAACGTCGATTAAAGACCAATATGACACACTGTTTGAAAATCAAAGTTAAGAACCTCATATGTGTAGTTAGTTCAAGACCCTCGTAAGGTTCTCACAACGTCGTTTGACACACGATTAGAAAATCAAAGTGTAGGACCTCATATGTATAATTCGTTGTAGACACTCGAAAGCTACTCACAAAGTCGAATAAAGACCAATTTTACACACTATATGAAAATTAAAGTGTAGGACCTCATATGTATAGTTCGTTGTAGAGACTCGAAAGGTACACACAAAGTCGATTAAAGACCAATATTACACACTATATGAAAATCTAAGTGTAGGACCTCATATGTATAGTTCGTTCTAGACACTCGAAAGGTTCTCACAACGTCGTTTGACACACGATTAGAAAATCAAAGAGTAGGACCTCATATGTATAGTTCGTTGTAGACACTCGAAAGCTACTCACAACGTCGATTAAAGACCAATATTACACACTATATGAAAATCTAAGTGTAGGACCTCATATGCATAGTTCGTTGTAGACACTCAAAAGGTACTCACAACGTCGTTTAACACACGATTAGAAAATCAAAGTTTAGGAACTTATATTTAAAGTTTGTTGTAGACACTCGAAAGGTACTCACAACGTCGTTTTACAATTTATTAGAAAATCAAAGTTAAGGAACCTCATATATATATATAGTTCGTTCTAGACACTCGAAAGTTACTCACAACGTCGTTTAACACTCGATTAGAAAATCAAAGTTTAGGACCTTATATGTACAGTTCGTCGTAGACACACTAAAGGTACTCACAACGTCGTTTAAAGAACAATATTACACATTAAATGTAAATATAAGAGTAGGACCTGATATGTATAGTTCGTTTTTGACACTCGAAAGGTATTCACAACGTCGATTAACAAACGATAAAAAAATGAAAGTTTAGGACCTTATATGTATAGTTTGTTCTAGGCACTCGAAAGGTACTCACAACGTCGATTAAAGACCAATATGACACACTGTTTGAAAATCAAAGTTAAGAACCTCATATGTGTAGTTAGTTCAAGACCCTCGTAAGGTTCTCACAACGTCGTTTGACACACGATTAGAAAATCAAAGTGTAGGACCTCATATGTATAATTCGTTGTAGACACTCGAAAGCTACTCACAAAGTCGAATAAAGACCAATTTTACACACTATATGAAAATTAAAGTGTAGGACCTCATATGTATAGTTCGTTGTAGAGACTCGAAAGGTACACACAAAGTCGATTAAAGACCAATATTACACACTATATGAAAATCTAAGTGTAGGACCTCATATGTATAGTTCGTTCTAGACACTCGAAAGGTTCTCACAACGTCGTTTGACACACGATTTGAAAATCAAAGAGTAGGACCTCATATGTATAGTTCGTTGTAGACACTCGAAAGGTACTCACAACGTCAATTAAAGACCAATATTACACACTATATGAAAATCTAAGTGTAGGACCTCATATGTATAGTTCGTTGTAGACACTCAAAAGGTACTCACAACGTCTTTTAACACACGATTAGAAAATCAAAGTTTAGGAACTTATATTTAAAGTTCGTTGTAGACACTCGAAAGGTACTCACAACGTCGTTTTACAATTTATTAGAAAATCAAAGTTAAGGAACCTCATATATATATATAGTTCGTTCTAGACACTCGAAAGGTACTCACAACGTCGTTTAACACTCGATTAGAAAATCAAAGTTTAGGACCTTATATGTACAGAAAGTCGTAGACACACTAAAGGTACTCACAACGTCGTTTAAAGAACAATATTACACATTAAATGCAAATATAAGAGTAGGAGCTGATATGTATAGTTCGTTTTTGACACTCGAAAGGTATTCACAACGTCGATTAACAAACGATAAAAAAATGAAAGTTTAGGACCTTATATGTATAGTTTGTTCTAGGCACTCGAAAGGTACTCACAACGTCGATTAAAGACCAATATGACACACTGTTTGAAAATCAAAGTTAAGAACCTCATATGTGTAGTTAGTTCAAGACCCTCGTAAGGTTCTCACATCGTCGTTTGACACACGATTAGAAAATCAAAGTGTAGGACCTTATATGTACAGTTCGTCGTTGACACACTAAAGGTACTCACAACGTCGTTTAAAGAACAATATTACACACTAAATGCAAATATAAGAGTAGGACCTGATATGTATAGTTCGTCGATTAAAGACCAATTTTACACATTATATGAAAATTAAAGTGTAGGACCTCATATGTATAATTCGTTGTAGACACACGAAAGCTACTCACAAAGTCGATTAAAGACCAATTTTACACACTATATGAAAATTAAAGTGTAGGACCTCATACGTATAGTTCGTTGTAGAGACTCGAAAGGTACACACAAAGTCGATTAAAGACCAATATTACACACTATATGAAAATCTAAGTGTAGGACCTCATATGTATAGTTCGTTGTAGACACTCAAAAGGTACTCACAACGTCGTTTAACACACGATTAGAAAATCAAAGGTTAGGAACTTATATTTAAAGTTTGTTGTAGACACTCGAAAGGTTCTCACAACGTCGTTTGACACACGATTAGAAAATCAAAAAATAGGACCTCATATGTATAGTTCGTTGTAGACACTCGAAAGGTACTCACAACGTCGATTAAAGACCAATATTACACACTATATAAAAAATCTAAGTGTAGGACCTCATATGTATAGTTCGTTGTAGATACTCAAAAGTTACTCACAACGTCGTTTAACACACGATTAGAAAATCAAAGTTTAGGAACTTATATTTAAAGTTCGTTGTAGACACTCGAAAGGTACTCACAACGTCGTTTTACAATTTATTAGAAAATCAAAGTTAAGGAACCTCATATATATATATAGTTCGTTCTAGACACTCGAAAGGTACTCACAACGTCGTTTAACACTCGATTAGAAAATCAAAGTTTAGGACCTTATATGTACAGTTCGTCGTAGACACACTAAAGGTACTCACAACGTCGTTTAAAGAACAATATTACACATTAAATGTAAATATAAGAGTAGGACCTGATATGTATAGTTCGTTTTTGACACTCGAAAGGTATTCACAACGTCGATTAACAAACGATAAAAAAATGAAAGTTTAGGACCTTATATGTATAGTTTGTTCTAGGCACTCGAAAGGTACTCACAACGTCGATTAAAGACCAATATGACACACTGTTTGAAAATCAAAGTTAAGAACCTCATATGTGTAGTTAGTTCAAGACCCTCGTAAGGTTCTCACAACGTCGTTTGACACACGATTAGAAAATCAAAGTGTAGGACCTCATATGTATAATTCGTTGTAGACACTCGAAAGCTACTCACAAAGTCGAATAAAGACCAATTTTACACACTATATGAAAATTAAAGTGTAGGACCTCATATGTATAGTTCGTTGTAGAGACTCGAAAGGTACACACAAAGTCGATTAAAGACCAATATTACACACTATATGAAAATCTAAGTGTAGGACCTCATATGTATAGTTCGTTCTAGACACTCGAAAGGTTCTCACAACGTCGTTTGACACACGATTAGAAAATCAAAGAGTAGGACCTCATATGTATAGTTCGTTGTAGACACTCGAAAGGTACTCACAACGTCAATTAAAGACCAATATTACACACTATATGAAAATCTAAGTGTAGGACCTCATATGTATAGTTCGTTGTAGACACTCAAAAGGTACTCACAACGTCTTTTAACACACGATTAGAAAATCAAAGTTTAGGAACTTATATTTAAAGTTCGTTGTAGACACTCGAAAGGTACTCACAACGTCGTTTTACAATTTATTAGAAAATCAAAGTTAAGGAACCTCATATATATATATAGTTCGTTCTAGACACTCGAAAGGTACTCACAACGTCGTTTAACACTCGATTAGAAAATCAAAGTTTAGGACCTTATATGTACAGAAAGTCGTAGACACACTAAAGGTACTCACAACGTCGTTTAAAGAACAATATTACACATTAAATGCAAATATAAGAGTAGGAGCTGATATGTATAGTTCGTTTTTGACACTCGAAAGGTATTCACAACGTCGATTAACAAACGATAAAAAAATGAAAGTTTAGGACCTTATATGTATAGTTTGTTCTAGGCACTCGAAAGGTACTCACAACGTCGATTAAAGACCAATATGACACACTGTTTGAAAATCAAAGTTAAGAACCTCATATGTGTAGTTAGTTCAAGACCCTCGTAAGGTTCTCACAACGTCGTTTGACACACGATTAGAAAATCAAAGTGTAGGACCTTATATGTACAGTTCGTCGTAGACACACTAAAGGTACTCACAACGTCGTTTAAAGAACAATATTACATACTAAATGCAAATATAAGAGTAGGACCTGATATGTATAGTTCGTCGATTAAAGACCAATTTTACACATTATATGAAAATTAAAGTGTAGGACCTCATATGTATAATTCGTTGTAGACACACGAAAGCTACTCACAAAGTCGATTAAAGACCAATTTTACACACTATATGAAAATTAAAGTGTAGGACCTCATACGTATAGTTCGTTGTAGAGACTCGAAAGGTACACACAAAGTCGATTAAAGACCAATATTACACACTATATGAAAATCTAAGTGTAGGACCTCATATGTATAGTTCGTTGTAGACACTCAAAAGGTACTCACAATGTCGTTTAACACACGATTAGAAAATCAAAGGTTAGGAACTTATATTTAAAGTTTGTTGTAGACACTCGAAAGGTTCTCACAACGTCGTTTGACACACGATTAGAAAATCAAAAAATAGGACCTCATATGTATAGTTCGTTGTAGACACTCGAAAGGTACTCACAACGTCGATTAAAGACCAATATTACACACTATATAAAAAATCAAAGTGTAGGACCTCATATGTATAGTTCGTTGTAGATACTCAAAAGTTACTCACAACGTCGTTTAACACACGATTAGAAAATCAAAGTTTAGGAACTTATATTTAAAGTTCGTTGTAGACACTCGAAAGGTACTCACAACGTCGTTTTACAATTTATTAGAAAATCAAAGTTAAGGAACCTCATATATATATATATAGTTCGTTCTAGACACTCGAAAGGTACTCACAACGTCGTTGAACACTCGATTAGAAAATCAAAGTTTAGGTACTTATATGTACAGTTCGTCGTAGACACACTAAAGGTACTCACAACGTCGTTTAAAGAACAATATTACACACTAAATGCAAATATAAGAGTAGGACCTGATATGTATAGTTCGTCGATTAAAGACCAATTTTACACACTATATGAAAATTAAAGTGTAGGACCTCATATGTATAATTCGTTGTAGACACTCGAAAGCTACTCACAAAGTCGATTAAAGACCAATTTTACACACTATATGAAAATTAAAGTGTAGGACCTCATATGTATAGTTCGTTGTAGAGACTCGAAAGGTACACACAAAGTCGATTAAAGACCAATATTACACACTATATGAAAATCTAAGTGTAGGACCTCTTATGTATAGTTCGTTCTAGACACTCGAAAGGTTCTCACAACGTCGTTTGACACACGATTAGAAAATCTAAGAGTAGGACCTCATATTTATAGTTCGTTGTAGACACTCGAAAGGTACTCACAACGTCGATTAAAGACCAATTTTACACACTATATGAAAATTAAAGTGTAGGACCTCATATGTATAGTTCGTTGTAGAGACTCGAAAGGTACACACAAAGTCGATTAAAGACCAATATTACACACTATATGAAATCTAAGTGTAGGACCTCATATGTATAGTTCGTTGTAGACACTCAAAAGGTACTCACAACGTCGTTTAACACACGATTAGAAAATCAAAGTTTAGGAACTTATATTTAAAGTTTGTTGTAGACACTCGAAAGGTACTCACAACGTCGTTTTACAATTTATTAGAAAATCAAAGTTAAGGAATCTTATATATATATATAGTTCGTTCTAGACACTCGAAAGGTACTCACAACGTCGTTTAACACTCGATTATAAAATCAAAGTTTAGGACCTTATATGTACAGTTCGTCGTAGACACACTAAAGGTACTCACAACGTCGTTTAAAGAACAATATTACACATTAAATGCAAATATAAGAGTAGGAGCTGATATGTATAGTTCGTTTTTGACACTCGAAAGGTATTCACAACGTCGATTAACAAACGATAAAAAAATGAAAGTTTAGGACCTTATATGTATAGTTTGTTCTAGGCACTCGAAAGGTACTCACAACGTCGATTAAAGACCAATATGACACACTGTTTGAAAATCAAAGTTAAGAACCTCATATGTGTAGTTAGTTCAAGACCCTCGTAAGGTTCTCACAACGTCGTTTGACACACGATTAGAAAATCAAAGTGTAGGACCTTATATGTACAGTTCGTCGTAGACACACTAAAGGTACTCACAACGTCGTTTAAAGAACAATATTACACACTAAATGCAAATATAAGAGTAGGACCTGATATGTATAGTTCGTCGATTAAAGACCAATTTTACACATTATATGAAAATTAAAGTGTAGGACCTCATATGTATAATTCGTTGTAGACACTCGAAAGCTACTCACAAAGTCGATTAAAGACCAATTTTACACACTATATGAAAATTAAAGTGTAGGACCTCATATGTATAGTTCGTTGTAGAGACTCGAAAGGTACACACAAAGTCGATTAAAGACCAATATTACACACTATATGAAAATCTAAGTGTAGGACCTCATATGTATAGTTCGTTGTAGACACTCAAAAGGTACTCACAACGTCGTTTAACACACGATTAGAAAATCAAAGTTTAGGAACTTATATTTAAAGTTTGTTGTAGACACTCGAAAGGTACTCACAACGTCGTTTTACAATTTATTAGAAAATCAAAGTTAAGGAACCTCATATATATATATAGTTCGTTCTAGACACTCGAAAGGTACTCACAACGTCGTTTAACACTCGATTAGAAAATCAAAGTTTAGGACCTTATATGTACAGTTCGTCGTAGACACACTAAAGGTACTCACAACGTCGTTTAAAGAACAATATTACACATTAAATTTAAATATAAGAGTAGGAGCTGATATGTATAGTTCGTTTTTGACACTCGAAAGGTATTCACAACGTCGATTAACAAACGATAAAAAAATGAAAGTTTAGGACCTTATATGTATAGTTTGTTCTAGGCACTCGAAAGGTACTCACAACGTCGATTAAAGACCAATATGACACACTGTTTGAAAATCAAAGTTAAGAACCTCATATGTGTAGTTAGTTCAAGACCCTCGTAAGGTTCTCACATCGTCGTTTGACACACGATTAGAAAATCAAAGTGTAGGACCTTATATGTACAGTTCGTCGTTGACACACTAAAGGTACTCACAACGTCGTTTAAAGAACAATATTACACACTAAATGCAAATATAAGAGTAGGACCTGATATGTATAGTTCGTCGATTAAAGACCAATTTTACACATTATATGAAAATTAAAGTGTAGGACCTCATATGTATAATTCGTTGTAGACACACGAAAGCTACTCACAAAGTCGATTAAAGACCAATTTTACACACTATATGAAAATTAAAGTGTAGGACCTCATACGTATAGTTCGTTGTAGAGACTCGAAAGGTACACACAAAGTCGATTAAAGACCAATATTACACACTATATGAAAATCTAAGTGTAGGACCTCATATGTATAGTTCGTTGTAGACACTCAAAAGGTACTCACAACGTCGTTTAACACACGATTAGAAAATCAAAGGTTAGGAACTTATATTTAAAGTTTGTTGTAGACACTCGAAAGGTTCTCACAACGTCGTTTGACACACGATTAGAAAATCAAAAAATAGGACCTCATATGTATAGTTCGTTGTAGACACTCGAAAGGTACTCACAACGTCGATTAAAGACCAATATTACACACTATATAAAAAATCTAAGTGTAGGACCTCATATGTATAGTTCGTTGTAGATACTCAAAAGTTACTCACAACGTCGTTTAACACACGATTAGAAAATCAAAGTTTAGGAACTTATATTTAAAGTTCGTTGTAGACACTCGAAAGGTACTCACAACGTCGTTTTACAATTTATTAGAAAATCAAAGTTAAGGAACCTCATATATATATATAGTTCGTTCTAGACACTCGAAAGGTACTCACAACGTCGTTTAACACTCGATTAGAAAATCAAAGTTTAGGACCTTATATGTACAGTTCGTCGTAGACACACTAAAGGTACTCACAACGTCGTTTAAAGAACAATATTACACATTAAATGTAAATATAAGAGTAGGACCTGATATGTATAGTTCGTTTTTGACACTCGAAAGGTATTCACAACGTCGATTAACAAACGATAAAAAAATGAAAGTTTAGGACCTTATATGTATAGTTTGTTCTAGGCACTCGAAAGGTACTCACAACGTCGATTAAAGACCAATATGACACACTGTTTGAAAATCAAAGTTAAGAACCTCATATGTGTAGTTAGTTCAAGACCCTCGTAAGGTTCTCACAACGTCGTTTGACACACGATTAGAAAATCAAAGTGTAGGACCTCATATGTATAATTCGTTGTAGACACTCGAAAGCTACTCACAAAGTCGAATAAAGACCAATTTTACACACTATATGAAAATTAAAGTGTAGGACCTCATATGTATAGTTCGTTGTAGAGACTCGAAAGGTACACACAAAGTCGATTAAAGACCAATATTACACACTATATGAAAATCTAAGTGTAGGACCTCATATGTATAGTTCGTTCTAGACACTCGAAAGGTTCTCACAACGTCGTTTGACACACGATTAGAAAATCAAAGAGTAGGACCTCATATGTATAGTTCGTTGTAGACACTCGAAAGGTACTCACAACGTCAATTAAAGACCAATATTACACACTATATGAAAATCTAAGTGTAGGACCTCATATGTATAGTTCGTTGTAGACACTCAAAAGGTACTCACAACGTCTTTTAACACACGATTAGAAAATCAAAGTTTAGGAACTTATATTTAAAGTTCGTTGTAGACACTCGAAAGGTACTCACAACGTCGTTTTACAATTTATTAGAAAATCAAAGTTAAGGAACCTCATATATATATATAGTTCGTTCTAGACACTCGAAAGGTACTCACAACGTCGTTTAACACTCGATTAGAAAATCAAAGTTTAGGACCTTATATGTACAGAAAGTCGTAGACACACTAAAGGTACTCACAACGTCGTTTAAAGAACAATATTACACATTAAATGCAAATATAAGAGTAGGAGCTGATATGTATAGTTCGTTTTTGACACTCGAAAGGTATTCACAACGTCGATTAACAAACGATAAAAAAATGAAAGTTTAGGACCTTATATGTATAGTTTGTTCTAGGCACTCGAAAGGTACTCACAACGTCGATTAAAGACCAATATGACACACTGTTTGAAAATCAAAGTTAAGAACCTCATATGTGTAGTTAGTTCAAGACCCTCGTAAGGTTCTCACAACGTCGTTTGACACACGATTAGAAAATCAAAGTGTAGGACCTTATATGTACAGTTCGTCGTAGACACACTAAAGGTACTCACAACGTCGTTTAAAGAACAATATTACACACTAAATGCAAATATAAGAGTAGGACCTGATATGTATAGTTCGTCGATTAAAGACCAATTTTACACATTATATGAAAATTAAAGTGTAGGACCTCATATGTATAATTCGTTGTAGACACACGAAAGCTACTCACAAAGTCGATTAAAGACCAATTTTACACACTATATGAAAATTAAAGTGTAGGACCTCATACGTATAGTTCGTTGTAGAGACTCGAAAGGTACACACAAAGTCGATTAAAGACCAATATTACACACTATATGAAAATCTAAGTGTAGGACCTCATATGTATAGTTCGTTGTAGACACTCAAAAGGTACTCACAATGTCGTTTAACACACGATTAGAAAATCAAAGGTTAGGAACTTATATTTAAAGTTTGTTGTAGACACTCGAAAGGTTCTCACAACGTCGTTTGACACACGATTAGAAAATCAAAAAATAGGACCTCATATGTATAGTTCGTTGTAGACACTCGAAAGGTACTCACAACGTCGATTAAAGACCAATATTACACACTATATAAAAAATCTAAGTGTAGGACCTCATATGTATAGTTCGTTGTAGATACTCAAAAGTTACTCACAACGTCGTTTAACACACGATTAGAAAATCAAAGTTTAGGAACTTATATTTAAAGTTCGTTGTAGACACTCGAAAGGTACTCACAACGTCGTTTTACAATTTATTAGAAAATCAAAGTTAAGGAACCTCATATATATATATATAGTTCGTTCTAGACACTCGAAAGGTACTCACAACGTCGTTGAACACTCGATTAGAAAATCAAAGTTTAGGACCTTATATGTACAGTTCGTCGTAGACACACTAAAGGTACTCACAACGTCGTTTAAAGAACAATATTACACACTAAATGCAAATATAAGAGTAGGACCTGATATGTATAGTTCGTCGATTAAAGACCAATTTTACACACTATATGAAAATTAAAGTGTAGGACCTCATATGTATAATTCGTTGTAGACACTCGAAAGCTACTCACAAAGTCGATTAAAGACCAATTTTACACACTATATGAAAATTTAAGTGTAGGACCTCATATGTATAGTTCGTTGTAGAGACTCGAAAGGTACACACAAAGTCGATTAAAGACCAATATTACACACTATATGAAAATCTAAGTGTAGGACCTCTTATGTATAGTTCGTTCTAGACACTCGAAAGGTTCTCACAACGTCGTTTGACACACGATTAGAAAATCTAAGAGTAGGACCTCATATTTATAGTTCGTTGTAGACACTCGAAAGGTACTCACAACGTCGATTAAAGACCAATTTTACACACTATATGAAAATTAAAGTGTAGGACCTCATATGTATAGTTCGTTGTAGAGACTCGAAAGGTACACACAAAGTCGATTAAAGACCAATATTACACACTATATGAAATCTAAGTGTAGGACCTCATATGTATAGTTCGTTGTAGACACTCAAAAGGTACTCACAACGTCGTTTAACACACGATTAGAAAATCAAAGTTTAGGAACTTATATTTAAAGTTTGTTGTAGACACTCGAAAGGTACTCACAACGTCGTTTTACAATTTATTAGAAAATCAAAGTTAAGGAATCTTATATATATATATAGTTCGTTCTAGACACTCGAAAGGTACTCACAACGTCGTTTAACACTCGATTATAAAATCAAAGTTTAGGACCTTATATGTACAGTTCGTCGTAGACACACTAAAGGTACTCACAACGTCGTTTAAAGAACAATATTACACATTAAATGCAAATATAAGAGTAGGAGCTGATATGTATAGTTCGTTTTTGACACTCGAAAGGTATTCACAACGTCGATTAACAAACGATAAAAAAATGAAAGTTTAGGACCTTATATGTATAGTTTGTTCTAGGCACTCGAAAGGTACTCACAACGTCGATTAAAGACCAATATGACACACTGTTTGAAAATCAAAGTTAAGAACCTCATATGTGTAGTTAGTTCAAGACCCTCGTAAGGTTCTCACAACGTCGTTTGACACACGATTAGAAAATCAAAGTGTAGGACCTTATATGTACAGTTCGTCGTAGACACACTAAAGGTACTCACAACGTCGTTTAAAGAACAATATTACACACTAAATGCAAATATAAGAGTAGGACCTGATATGTATAGTTCGTCGATTAAAGACCAATTTTACACATTATATGAAAATTAAAGTGTAGGACCTCATATGTATAATTCGTTGTAGACACTCGAAAGCTACTCACAAAGTCGATTAAAGACCAATTTTACACACTATATGAAAATTAAAGTGTAGGACCTCATATGTATAGTTCGTTGTAGAGACTCGAAAGGTACACACAAAGTCGATTAAAGACCAATATTACACACTATATGAAAATCTAAGTGTAGGACCTCATATGTATAGTTCGTTGTAGACACTCAAAAGGTACTCACAACGTCGTTTAACACACGATTAGAAAATCAAAGTTTAGGAACTTATATTTAAAGTTTGTTGTAGACACTCGAAAGGTACTCACAACGTCGTTTTACAATTTATTAGAAAATCAAAGTTAAGGAACCTCATATATATATATAGTTCGTTCTAGACACTCGAAAGGTACTCACAACGTCGTTTAACACTCGATTAGAAAATCAAAGTTTAGGACCTTATATGTACAGTTCGTCGTAGACACACTAAAGGTACTCACAACGTCGTTTAGAGAACAATATTACACATTAAATGCAAATATAAGAGTAGGAGCTGATATGTATAGTTCGTTTTTGACACTCGAAAGGTATTCACAACGTCGATTAACAAACGATAAAAAAATGAAAGTTTAGGACCTTATATGTATAGTTTGTTCTAGGCACTCGAAAGGTACTCACAACGTCGATTAAAGACCAATATGACACACTGTTTGAAAATCAAAGTTAAGAACCTCATATGTGTAGTTAGTTCAAGACCCTCGTAAGGTTCTCACAACGTCGTTTGACACACGATTAGAAAATCAAAGTGTAGGACCTTATATGTACAGTTCGTCGTAGACACACTAAAGGTACTCACAACGTCGTTTAAAAACAATATTACACATTAAATGCAAATATAAGAGTAGGAGCTGATATGTATAGTTCGTTTTTGACACTCGAAAGGTATTCACAACGTCGATTAACAAACGATAAAAAAATGAAAGTTTAGGACCTTATATGTATAGTTTGTTCTAGGCACTCGAAAGGTACTCACAACGTCGATTAAAGACCAATATGACACACTGTTTGAAAATCAAAGTTAAGAACCTCATATGTGTAGTTAGTTCAAGACCCTCGTAAGGTTCTCACAACGTCGTTTGACACACGATTATAAAATCAAAGTGTAGGACCTTATATGTACAGTTCGTCGTAGACACACTAAAGGTACTCACAACGTCGTTTAAAGAACAATATTACACACTAAATGCAAATATAAGAGTAGGACCTGATATGTAAAGTTCGTCGATTAAAGACCAATTTTACACACTATATGAAAATTTAAGTGTAGGACCTCATATGTATAATTCGTTGTAGACACTCGAAAGCTACTCACAAAGTCGATTAAAGACCAATTTTACACACTATATGAAAATTAAAGTGTAGGACCTCATATGTATAGTTCGTTGTAGACACTCAAAAGGTACTCACAACGTCGTTTAACACACGATTAGAAAATCAAAGTTTAGGAACTTATATTTAAAGTTTGTTGTAGACACTCGAAAGGTACTCACAACGTCGTTTTACAATTTATTACAAAATCAAAGTTAAGGAACCTCATATATATATATAGTTCGTTCTAGACACTCGAAAGGTACTCACAACGTCGTTGAACACTCGATTAGAAAATCAAAGTTTAGGACCTTATATGTACAGTTCGTCGTAGACACACTAAAGGTACTCACAACGTCGTTTAAAGAACAATATTACACACTAAATGCAGATATAAGAGTAGGACCTGATATGTATAGTTCGTCGATTAAAGACCAATTTTACACACTATATGAAAATTAAAGTGTAGGACCTCATATGTATAATTCGTTGTAGACACTCGAAAGCTACTCACGAAGTCGATTAAAGACCAATTTTACAATTTATATGAAAATTAAAGTGTAGGACCTCATATGTATAGTTCGTTGTAGAGACTCGAAAGGTACACACAAAGTCGATTAAAGACCAATATTACACACTATATGAAAATCTAAGTGTAGGACCTCATATGTATAGTTCGTTGTAGACACTCGAAAGGTACTCACAACGTCGATTAAAGACCAATATTACACACTATATGAAAATCTAAGTGTAGGACCTCATATGCATAGTTCGTTGTAGACACTCAAAAGGTACTCACAATGTCGTTTAACACACGATTAGAAAATCAAAGTTTAGGAACTTATATTTAAAGTTTGTTGTAGACACTCGAAAGGTACTCACAACGTCGTTTAACACTCGATTAGAAAATCAAAGTTTAGGACCTTATATGTACAGTTCGTCGTAGACACACTAAAGGTACTCACAACGTCGTTTAAAGAACAATATTACACATTAAATGTAAATATAAGAGTAGGACCTGATATGTATAGTTCGTTTTTGACACTCGAAAGGTATTCACAACGTCGATTAACAAACGATAAAAAATGAAAGTTTAGGACCTTATATGTATAGTTTGTTCTAGGCACTCGAAAGGTACTCACAACGTCGATTAAAGACCAATATGACACACTGTTTGAAAATCAAAGTTAAGAACCTCATATGTGTAGTTAGTTCAATACCCTCGTAAGGTTCTCACAACGTCGTTTGACACACGATTAGAAAATCAAAGTGTAGGACCTCATATGTATAATTCGTTGTAGACACTCGAAAGCTACTCACAAAGTCGAATAAAGACCAATTTTACACACTATATGAAAATTAAAGTGTAGGACCTCATATGTATAGTTCGTTGTAGAGACTCGAAAGGTACACACAAAGTCGATTAAAGACCAATATTACACACTATATGAAAATCTAAGTGTAGGACCTCATATGTATAGTTCGTTCTAGACACTCGAAAGGTTCTCACAACGTCGTTTGACACACGATTAGAAAATCAAAGAGTAGGACCTCATATGTATAGTTCGTTGTAGACACTCGAAAGGTACTCACAACGTCAATTAAAGACCAATATTACACACTATATGAAAATCTAAGTGTAGGACCTCATATGTATAGTTCGTTGTAGACACTCAAAAGGTACTCACAACGTCTTTTAACACACGATTAGAAAATCAAAGTTTAGGAACTTATATTTAAAGTTCGTTGTAGACACTCGAAAGGTACTCACAACGTCGTTTTACAATTTATTAGAAAATCAAAGTTAAGGAACCTCATATATATATATAGTTCGTTCTAGACACTCGAAAGGTACTCACAACGTCGTTTAACACTCGATTAGAAAATTAAAGTTTAGGACCTTATATGTACAGAAAGTCGTAGACACACTAAAGGTACTCACAACGTCGTTTAAAGAACAATATTACACACTAAATGCAAATATAAGAGTAGGACCTGATATGATTAGTTCGTTTTTGACACTCGAAAGGTATTCACAACATCGTTTAACAAACGATAAAAAAATCAAAGTTTAGGACCTTATATGTATAGTTTGTTCTAGGCACTCGAAAGGTACTCACAACGTCGATTAAAGACCAATATGACACACTGTTTGAAAATCAAAGTTAAGAACCTCATATGTGTAGTTCGTTGTAGAGACTCGAAAGGTACACACAAAGTCGATTAAAGACCAATATTACACACTATATGAAAATCTAAGTGTAGGACCTCATATGTATAGTTCGTTCTAGACACTCGAAAGGTTCTCACAACGTCGTTTGACACACGATTAGAAAATCAAAGAGTAGGACCTCATATGTATAGTTCGTTGTAGACACTCGAAAGGTACTCACAACGTCGATTAAAGACCAATATTACACACTATATGAAAATCTAAGTGTAGGACCTCATATGTATAGTTCGTTGTAGACACTCAAAAGGTACTCACAACGTCGTTTAAAGAACAATATTACACACTAAATGCAAATATAAGAGTAGGACCTGATATGTATAGTTCGTTTTGACACTCGAAAGGTATTCACAACGTCGTTTAACAAACGATAAGAAAATCAAAGTGTAGGACCTAATATGTATAGTTCGTTGTAGACCATCGAAAGGTACTCACAACGTCGATTAAAGACCAAAATTACACTTTAATTTAAAATTTAAGTGTAGGACCTCATATGTACAGTTCGTCGTAGACACAAGAAAGGTACTCACAACGTCGTTTAATGACCAATATTACACACTAAATGAAAATATAAGAGTAGGACCTGATATGTATAGTTCGTTTTTGACACTCGAAAGGTATTCACAACGTCGTTTAACAAACGATAAGAAAATCAAAGTTTAGGACCTTATATGTATAGTTTGTTCTAGGCACTCGAAAGGTACTCACAACGTCGATTAAATACCAATATTACACACTATATGAAAATCTAAGTGTACGACCTCATATGTATAGTTCGTTCTAGACACTCGAAAGGTTCTCACAACGTCTTTTAACACACGATTAGAAAATCAAAGTTTAGGACCTTATATTTAAAGTTCGTTGTAGACACTCGAAAGGTACTCACAACGTCGTTTTACAATTTATTAGAAAATCAAAGTTAAGGAACCTCATATATATATATATATTTCGTTCTAGACACTCGAAAGGTACTCACAACGTCGTTTAACACTCGATTAGAAAATCAAAGTTTAGGACCTCATATGTACAGTTCGTCGTAGACACAAGAAAGGTACTCACAACGTCGTTTAAGGACCAATATTACACACTAAATGAAAATATAAGAGTAGGACCTGATATGTATAGTTCGTTCTAGACACTCGAAAGGTTCTCACAACGTCGTTTGACACACGATTAGAAAATCAAAGAGTAGGACCTCATATGTATAGTTCGTTGTAGAAACTCGAAAGGTACTCACAACGTCGATTAAAGACCAATATTACACACTATATGAAAATCTAAGTGTAGGACCTCATATGTATAGTTCGTTGTAGACACTCAAAAGGTACTCACAACGTCGTTTAACACACGATTAGAAAATCAAAGTTTAGGAACTTATATTTAAAGTTCGTTGTAGACACTCTAAGGTACTCACAACGTCGATTAAAGACCAAAATTACACTTTAATTTAAAATTTAAGTGTAGGACCTCATATGTACAGTTCGTCGTAGACACAAGAAAGGTACTCACAACGTCGTTTAATGACCAATATTACACACTAAATGAAAATATAAGAGTAGGACCTGATATGTATAGTTCGTTTTTGACACTCGAAAGGTATTCACAACGTCGTTTAACAAACGATAAGAAAATCAAAGTTTAGGACCTTATATGTATAGTTTGTTCTAGGCACTCGAAAGGTACTCACAACGTCGATTAAATACCAATATTACACACTATATGAAAATCTAAGTGTACGACCTCATATGTATAGTTCGTTCTAGACACTCGAAAGGTTCTCACAACGTCTTTTAACACACGATTAGAAAATCAAAGTTTAGGACCTTATATTTAAAGTTCGTTGTAGACACTCGAAAGGTACTCACAACGTCGTTTTACAATTTATTAGAAAATCAAAGTTAAGGAACCTCATATATATATATATATTTCGTTCTAGACACTCGAAAGGTACTCACAACGTCGTTTAACACTCGATTAGAAAATCAAAGTTTAGGACCTCATATGTACAGTTCGTCGTAGACACAAGAAAGGTACTCACAACGTCGTTTAAGGACCAATATTACACACTAAATGAAAATATAAGAGTAGGACCTGATATGTATAGTTCGTTCTAGACACTCGAAAGGTTCTCACAACGTCGTTTGACACACGATTAGAAAATCAAAGAGTAGGACCTCATATGTATAGTTCGTTGTAGAAACTCGAAAGGTACTCACAACGTCGATTAAAGACCAATATTACACACTATATGAAAATCTAAGTGTAGGACCTCATATGTATAGTTCGTTGTAGACACTCAAAAGGTACTCACAACGTCGTTTAACACACGATTAGAAAATCAAAGTTTAGGAACTTATATTTAAAGTTCGTTGTAGACACTCTAAGGTACTCACAACGTCGATTAAAGACCAAAATTACACTTTAATTTAAAATTTAAGTGTAGGACCTCATATGTACAGTTCGTCGTAGACACAAGAAAGGTACTCACAACGTCGTTTAATGACCAATATTACACACTAAATGAAAATATAAGAGTAGGACCTGATATGTATAGTTCGTTTTTGACACTCGAAAGGTATTCACAACGTCGTTTAACAAACGATAAGAAAATCAAAGTTTAGGACCTTATATGTATAGTTTGTTCTAGGCACTCGAAAGGTACTCACAACGTCGATTAAATACCAATATTACACACTATATGAAAATCTAAGTGTACGACCTCATATGTATAGTTCGTTCTAGACACTCGAAAGGTTCTCACAACGTCTTTTAACACACGATTAGAAAATCAAAGTTTAGGACCTTATATTTAAAGTTCGTTGTAGACACTCGAAAGGTACTCACAACGTCGTTTTACAATTTATTAGAAAATCAAAGTTAAGGAACCTCATATATATATATATATTTCGTTCTAGACACTCGAAAGGTACTCACAACGTCGTTTAACACTCGATTAGAAAATCAAAGTTTAGGACCTCATATGTACAGTTCGTCGTAGACACAAGAAAGGTACTCACAACGTCGTTTAAGGACCAATATTACACACTAAATGAAAATATAAGAGTAGGACCTGATATGTATAGTTCGTTCTAGACACTCGAAAGGTTCTCACAACGTCGTTTGACACACGATTAGAAAATCAAAGAGTAGGACCTCATATGTATAGTTCGTTGTAGAAACTCGAAAGGTACTCACAACGTCGATTAAAGACCAATATTACACACTATATGAAAATCTAAGTGTAGGACCTCATATGTATAGTTCGTTGTAGACACTCAAAAGGTACTCACAACGTCGTTTAACACACGATTAGAAAATCAAAGTTTAGGAACTTATATTTAAAGTTCGTTGTAGACACTCTAAGGTACTCACAACGTCGATTAAAGACCAATATTACACACTATATGAAAATCTAAGTGTAGGACCTCATATGTATAGTTCGTTGTAGACAATCGAAAGGTACTCACAACGTCGATTAAAGACCAATATTACACTTTAATTTAAAATTTAAGTGTAGGACCTCATATGTACAGTTCGTCGTAGACACAAGAAAGGTACTCACAACGTCGTTTAAGGACCAATATTACACACTAAATGAAAATATAAGAGTAGGACCTGATATGTATAGTTCGTTTTTGACACTCGAAAGGTATTCACAACGTCGTTTAACAAACGATAAGAAAATCAAAGTTTAGGACCTTATATGTATAGTTTGTTCTAGGCACTCGAAAGGTACTCACAACGTCGATTAAAGACCAATATTACACACTATATGAAAATCTAAGTGTACGACCTCATATGTATAGTTCGTTCTAGACACTCGAAAGGTTCTCACAACGTCGTTTGACACACGATTAGAAAATCAAAGTGTAGGACCTCATATGTATAGTTCGTTGTAGACAATCGAAAGGTTCTCACAACGTCGTTTGACACACGATTAGAAAATCAAAGTGTAGGACCTCATATGTATAGTTCGTTGTAGACAATCGAAAGGTTCTCACAACGTCGTTTGACACACGATTAGAAAATCAAAGTGTAGGACCTCATATGTATAGTTCGTTGTAGACACTCGAAAGGTACTCACAGCGTCGATTAAAGACCAATATTACACACTAATTTAAAATTTAAGTGTAGGACCTCATATGTATAGTTCGTTGTAGACACTCGAAAGGTACTCACAAGGTTGTTTAACACTCGATTAGAAAATCAATGTTTAGGAACTCATATGTATAGTTCGTTGTAGACACTCGAAAGGTACTCACAACGTCGATTAAAGACCAATATAACACACTTACTAAAAAGTAGATAGTAAGTCCCTTTAAACATGTAATCCAAGATGGCGGCATATAGCTTTGAACAGTGCTTATGTTCCCTCCTGGTTTCTGTACTTGTGGCCACACCCTTGTTTGGAATGTGGTAATACCTTGATTGTTCGAGAGACCCATTCACCAATGATGACGTCAAAAATAATTCAAAAAACCGGTTTTGTCCTTGGAAAAATCGAAAAACATATTTTAATTTAAATCACAAATTTCACCTTGAAGATGATCTTTGACCTCGATGCTCAAGCACTGTCTACCACCCCTAAGCCTCGGTCTATCACCTTAACAAGTTGGGACACGATCGGACAAGGTCGGCCCGAGATATCGGTGGTAATATGCGACCCCCCGATTACGGCAACTTATTTACTTTAGGTGTCACTTTTTTCTTTTTTTCGTTTTTTTGCCATTTAAAATGCTAATTAGTTATTTGCGAGATGGGGAAACGAATTCGCGACCTTCGTTTTATATCCTTGGCAACTTTTGGCCCCACCCAAAATACTTTAAACAGCTAATAAACGAGTCTAAACTTGCGATAATAACTATTTCTATAAATAATAATTGTTTTTACATTTAAAAGTCAAAGGATATGTGTAAGCGTAAGACGTCTCAAAAATCGAGCTCTTTAAAGGATAAAAAAATGAAGTTATTTATGGGAAAACCAGACGTTAAATGCAAATCGCCTAACGAGAATCCTTGTTATTACGAGGAGCCATGTCGCAAACACGCTTTTAATTTCTTTGATAATTTAAACTTTAGTGTTAAATGCTGGATTTGTCAAGAACAATGTCTTGACAAGACAATTTTTAAGCAACACTTAATGAATCACTTATCGAGTAGTTATAAAAATCAAATTCGTATTGATGTTTGCGATTGTATTCATTCAAAGAAACCAGAATATACAACCAAAGAAGAAATATTAGACGATCAAATTATTGATTATTTGAACGAGTTTAACGTAAAACATCAAGAATGGTTAAACGAGTTTGTTAATGATAATGGAACGCCAAAGAAAATTCAACGTAAAAAAAGACAACTGGTATTAAGTCCGAAGAAACTTTAGATTTAACAATGAAATCAAATGTTGTATTTCCACCGAACTTTGTCATGCCATCTGATGAGCAGATGGAAGCTATTATTTTTTTTCAAGAATATTGTAAAAATAATCAAATTTTAACTCTTAATCAAGTTGAAACGCCCATTGAGGTTTTAGAAAATCTTGAACAAATTTGTCAAATGATTGAAAATATGTGTATAAATATGTTTTTTTTTCTAATAAATATATTGTTCTTATTTTTCCTACGTAAAAATAGATAATTTAACTCTTTCGTGTTAAGGTTTAGCGTGGTAGATCGGTAGCGTTGCAGGACGTTATTCAAACAGTCTCAAGTTCAACTCCCAATCCTTTCGATCTATCACGCTAAATCTTTTATTAGTATAAAACGAGATGTTGCCCAACTAAACTGTCATTATAAAGATGTCAAGTTTCGTAGTATTTCTACCTTCGAACGCATCACCCGATATTTACCCGGAAAATACGCCTTCTAACTTTAAAGTACAGTTATCAAAACCTTTAAATTTTAACAATGAAAAATGGGCTTGCTCATTAGCAGAAATAATTCTTCCTGAAACTTATTCGAATATAACAAATGAGTATTCGCATTTCCAAGTAGGGCACGTGTCAGATGTTATTTCACCCGAAGAAAATCAATGGGATTATATTAAATTGAAATTCCACCCAAACGTTACGAGGGTGATTTAGATCGAAATAAGAATAATATTCCAACATCTCTTCAAAATAATATACTCAACGAGTTTGCTAAAACTATTGAGGCCAATCAAACACTTAAAGGAAAAATACAAATAAATACGGTAAAAGCAGATGAATACGAAGACAGTTCAAAATTAAAAATACAGTTACAAAAAGATGTGCAAATAAGAATACCTCAAGCATCGCCCCTAGCGTCTGTTCTGGAATTTCGAGAAAATGATTTTGTCGACAGTGATTATCTTTCTAATTATCCACTCTCAAAGCACGCCAAAACTATTTCTTTAACTTACGCAACAAATTTTATCGAAGTACGAATTAAAAAAGCGTTAGTTGTGAATAAATATCAACAAAAATATTTACCACGACAAATTCCCGTGGAAGAAATCCAATCACAACCCAGGAGGAAAAAACAGAAAATTAACAAGAAACCGAAACTAAAACTAGAAGTAAAACAAGAAGAAAAACCAAAACTTGAACCAAAAACAAATTTAGAAGAAAAGCCAAATTTGAAACCAGAAGAAAATCTAAACAACATTTTACCAACAGAACCTTTAATTCCAAATATTAATGGAGACGTCAACCAACCAAAAGTTTTAAATCCTTCCGAAGAAAATAATTTACCAAGTTCTCTTCCAATACCCGTTAATCTACCATATCAGCCTGTTATTAAACAAATACAATGGAATAATTACGCAATTGTTTTTGAAGCGGGCAGATATGAGGGAGAAAGACAATATAATAATGAAATTCAACCGTTCACATTACACTTAATTATACGCGATTTATTAGAACGATGTAAACCGAGACAGTTTGATGGATTAAAAACCACGATATCGTCCGATGATGAAGATAATTTATATTTTAATTTAGAAATACCGGTAGGGATGGAAATTAAATTTCAAAATCCATTAGCAGATCTTTTTAAAATCCCACCAGACAGTTATTTTACGGGTATTTAAAAATTTGGCCCGTTAAAAAATTTAAATAATATTACTTTTAATTCGCGCAACAATTTTATCGACATACGTATTGAGACTACAAAAATACCGCAATTTGAGCAGGAAGATTGGGCTTTCTACTCTGTATCAATTATCCAACCTTTTTTATTTGAAGGTCAGAGAGATGATTTTGGAAATATTATCCCATTATCTTTGCATAGGCAATTAAAAAACGAGATTCAACAAGCTACAAACTACCCCCCTTTGAATCAGTACGAAATTAGTTACGTAATCGAAGAAATAAATCGAGGTCATTACATAAGAATTTCATTCCCTCAAGATATACAGATGGCCTTCACCGGGAGGTTAGCAAATATTTTTAATATAAACGCGCCAGAATTTCAAAATGGTGTAATTAGCAGTCAAAATCCTTTAAAAGTGTATGAGGAAAACGTTTTGTCAGATGGGGAATCGGTTATAGATTTTAGGTATAATAAAAATATTCCAATTGAAGCCCCTAACTGGGAAAATGACAGTTATATGTTTGAACATAATTATTACGAGTCTGATAAGGATTTAAGCGGGAATTTTAAACCGTTATCTCTTCATTTCAAAATTTTAAATGAACTTCAAAGATATTTTGATTCACATATCTCACTTAAGGCTGGATTTTTTATTTTCAAAGAAAATGGAAATTATTATTTTCAAATTGAATTAATGAGTGGCTTGGAAATTAAAATATTCGGTCCTCTAGCAGACCTCTTACAAATTGAGTACAAAGTAGATTATATCTCCTCAGTTTATAAAAGCAAAGCATTAGATCCTCTTCAAATTAGATTAGAATTAGATAATACGGTTAATTTTATAATTTTTCGAAACGATTTAAACAGAGTTGAGAATAGTCGACGACAAAAACGTGATATTGATTTCCACAATTACGAACAAGGTAAAAATAATAAACTAAATGTTGTAGACAAATTCCATTGTCGAATTCCAAGGGGCGTTTACCACACTATTGATGATATTTTAATTGCGATGAAACATTCATTACCACATCAGAGTTGGGCTAACTTCGAGTTTAATTTTAATTCAGATTTGACAGTTTCAGTTAAAGGTTTCGGTGGAAACAGTTTTTTAACCTTTCCAATAGATAACCCCAAACTCGGGCAAATGTTAGGTTTTTCAAACAATCAAATTGAAAGACCTCTTTTTAACGAAATAGGTATGTACCCCGCAGATCTCAACCACGGAATATCCGGAATTTATGTCTATACAAACATTATACAACCTGTAATTACAGGCCACACTAATACACCCCTGCTGAGAATTATCAAATTAAACGAAAATAAAAATCGAGCACAAGTTGAAAGATTTCATTTTTTAGACTATTTTCCAGTTCTCAACGATCAAATACAAACTATAGAAATTTCTTTAAGGTCGGATTACGGTGAACTCCTGCCATATAAAACAGGCAAGACTATTATAAAATTAATATTTAAAAGATTGGATTCTTAGTCTAAAGTACACTTAAAACAAGCTCATCATGGAAAGATATTATCATCATTATGTACAAACAGGACGCGGATATAACGTCTTTCGAGGAAGCCAATATCAAACTGGTCGTGGATTTGGGTCAATTTTTAAAAGTTTAGCAAGATTCGTAACACATCTTTTTCGACCCGTAGCTAAATCACTCGGTATTCAAGGTTTGGTTATGGGGAAGAGAATTATGGATGATGTTGTTGCGGGTCAAAATTTTAAGGAGTCTTTAAAAAAATAGTAAAATTGCTGGAACAAATCTTTTAAATAGTCTCGGTGATTCCATATTAAATACACAGAAAGGCTCTGGAGTTCGGAGAGTAAAGAAGCGCAAATCAAAATTACGCAATAATCAAAGAAAACGCAAGAGAACAAAAACCGATTTTCTTGACTAAAGCATTATGCCTCAATTTGAATCTATGTGTTCAGAGTTAGAGCTTTTTAACGAACCCCTGATTAATGGAAATATTGAGGGGAATAAATTTGTAGATTATTTCCCTATAGCTCCCTTGTCTAATTCTACACAGATTGATTTTTCTATCCCCGGGGGAGATTATTATATTGACATGTCAAACTTGATGCTTAAAATTCGAATTCGTGTTAAAAAAGAACAAAACGGAATTTTAATAGATATTCCTGCAGTCGAAAAAACAGTATCCCTATGTAACCTTCCATTGCATTCTATTTTTAGCCAAATAGACGTATTTATGAATGAGACTTTAGTACAATCTAGCAACAACTGCTACCCATACTTAGCATATTTAGCAACAGTTTTAAATTTTGATAAGGGAGCCAAACAATCTTACAAAACCGCCGAGGGCTATTACGAAGACGGGTTTTGCGACCCAACGCTAGCGTTTGACGATGTTAATAAGGATAAAAAAAATAATGGAATTTTAAAAAGAAGTAAAGATATTGCGGGATCGAAAGTTTGTGAATATATGGGTAGACTTCATGTAGACTCTTGTAAAATAGACAAATTTCTTTTAAACAAAGTAAATTTAAGAATTCGACTCTTGAAAAATTCCGATGAATTTATAATTATTTCCCATGAAGATGTTAATAAGAAATTTAAATTGATTATCGAAGATGCGGTTCTTACGGCTAAGCATATTCTCGTTAATCCAGATCTCCAGCTGGCACATAATGTGATACTGCAGAAACAGAGAGCTTTGTACGATCTAACACAAACTGTTGATAAAACTCTGACAATCTCAGCAGGCGCGAGCGATTTCGTGAAGTCAAATATTTTTTTAGGTAAAATTCCAAATCGGGTAATAATCGGAATGGTAAACAATTCTGCTTACAATGGGTCTAGTCGAGAAAATCCCTTTCAATTTAACCATAATAATCTCTCGTTCTTACAACTTTCATTAGATGACCAGAATATACCAGAAACTACTCTAACTCCAGATTTTAATAAAAATCTCTACACTAGGTCATATTATTCACTATTCTCGGCAATGGATTTAATTGGAAATAACTCTGGTAATTGTATTGATTACGAAAATTATAAAAACGGTAATACATTATTCGCGTTTGATTTAACTTACGATTCCTCGGCAAACTCTAACAATCTCTCAATTCAACGAAATGGTAGTTTACGGATGGTAATAAAGTTTTCTTCCCCCTTAACTAATATTCAAAACATAATTATTATTGGAGAATACGAAAACCGATTTGTCATTAACCAAGAGCGTCAAGTTACGTATATTACGGAATAAAATCAATCAACGAGGGCAAATATTGGTTAGTTGTTTCGCGAAATCGTAGTGGTAAAGATGTCTCGACCTCACAGTCTCTCACCTAAACAAGAAGTATCGGTGGTAGGTTATGTTAACCCATCCATCAAAATTTACCGACTAGACACTTGCGCCGAATTTGAACTGAATTTGGAAGCCTGGCAATCTCTATTCACATTCGAAAAGGAAATAACTTATTTTTTTGAAGACCAAGTTGCTAGTTTTCACACCTGGCTTCCTCTTGAAGGTTCAAAGATAAAAATCGACTGTTTCAAGGGACAAAAGGAAAAACTCGTGGATGTACGATCTTGCGCAAGAGGGAAAAACCATTTGTATCATCTTTTTTATTCAACAAATTATGGTTTTACTCTCAACCAAGCAGGGTGGAAAAGATTAAAACATTGTAAGCATACAATCGATCAGGAGATTAATTTAATTTTGTCGGCAAAAAATATTATGCGTGACATAATTGTACATGAGCTCACGGATAAAATGCTTGAAATTACCGAAAATTGTGAGAATCCACATTGTAAATCTTCGATTACTCACGATCTCTCTTGTAAACTAGGATTTAGCACAAATTTTGAAGACCGAGTGGATAATATGATATTATTAGCTATCCCCCAATTAAACTACGATCATATTGTTGTTAGATTCCAAAAGGAATTTGGTCTTGACCCCTTAATAGTAGAAAGTCAATTATATTTTGATATTGTTCAAAATGTGTCAAACTTAAAATGTGATTTAATTTATTAAAATAAAAACTTTTACTATAATCTGTTTTTATTATTTCTATTCATACATTTAAAGATGGTGGTGTCAAAAACAGACAAACAATTAAGTAAAGTTTATTACGATGTTGAAAGCCCATACAGTTATTCTGACAGTGTTACTTTAAGAAAAAAAATTCCCAAAATTTCGGAAAAAGAAATTAAACATTTTCTCAGCAAACAACCAACTTACACACAACACAGAGCTAGGAGGTTAAATTTTAAACGTAACAAATTATACGTAACAACTATTGATGAGAAATTTATGGCCGATTTATTAGACCTCCCTATTTTACCAACTTTTAATAAAAATTACCGTTTTACGTTATTAGTTCAGGATATCTTAAGCAAATTCGTTTTTATTCTGCCAATTAAAAATAAAACCTCGAGCGAGATTGTGAAGGCTTTTAGAGAGATTTTCAAAAAACGGGTACCCCTTAATTTATGTACCGACGCAGGGTCAGAATTTCGAAACGCCCCATTTCGCGCTCTCTTAAAGCGTTATAACATCCACCATTACCTCACATACTCCGAGAAAAAGGCCTCTATGGTTGAGAGACTCGTTCGTACGGTAAAATCTAAAATTTTTAAAATAATTACCAAGACCGGCGATTTACATTATCTTAATAAACTAGCATTAATTGCAAAATCTTATAACGCTCGAAAACATTCAACAACAGGAATCGCCCCTAAAGATGTCAATAAAAACAATGAATCGGCAATTTGGGGAAAAACTATGACAACCTTAGTATGATTGGAAAGCCAACTTTAAAAATTGGGGATAAAATTCGATTAGCCGTTGCAAAATCATCATTTGATAAAGCATACAGAGGAACGTTTACAGCCGAAATATTTGAAATTCATAGAGTAATTACGAGAGATCCCTGTATGTATATTGTGAAAGATTTGACCGGCAATATAATTAAAGGTGCGTTTTACGCTCAAGAAATAGTTAAAATTCAAGTGTAGAGCGCTAAAGTCTTTATTCAACATTTTGTTAACCATGGGTGAAGTACACATTCTCCTGGGTCTCGCGATTGTAATATTGGGTGTTAGTGCCACAATAGTGACATCCGCGATGAAATTTAAAAAAAGAAGTCCCGAATACAGCCTAGATATTGGAGTTTGTGACAAAGCATACGATCTAGGAAAAGACACGTACCTCGTAAAATGTAACGAGACTTTCGACGTGCGACATTTCAAAAAAGAAGACGGGAGTTTGAAGCCATCTATCAGGGGAATCAACTTAACAAAAGATCAATATGAAAAATTATGTATTTTGACAGTGACGTGAAAGATGAACACTAATCAAATCCAATCTATACTTAAGTGTGACCCCCGCTCGAGAGATAAATTTATCGGAGTGTTTCCCGCTAATAGATTACCAAAAGTTCCAATTAAAAAAAATCATATTGTTTCGTAATCAACACCGATCCTGACACTCTTCCAGGGTCTCATTGGACGGCTGTTTACAAATCGGGCGACACTCTGGACTTTTTTTGTTCTCTAGGAAGATCACATCACGACTATGGATTTTTGCTAGAACGATATAGCAAGCGTATTCAATTCAATACTCATAAATTTCAATCAAATAAAAGCCAAAACTGCGGACCACATGTGATTTATTTTATAACCTCGAGATGTGTGGGGATTACTTACAGTAAAATAATTAACGAATTGTATAATTTCGATTTAAAAAGAAATGATAGTTTAGCGTTGTTGAATATATGTATTCATTTGATGAAAGAGTGGAAACAAAATAAATCAATTTGTTTAGAATAAAAATTTTTTTTATTTATTTCACACATAATTATTTTTACACATTTTTATTATTCTTGCCAGCGGGAAGGAGGCCGGGTCTGTCTTTTGGGCCTGGGAGATTTTTTAGGAGATGGTAATTTTAATTTTTTTTGCGGCGATATTCAAACGCCACCAACAGCACCCTCCTCCAAAGATAGCTCTCGATTCCAATCATCTTCCTTTGCTTAATTGACTTCCAATATCGGTATTTTCTAAGTATTCTTCAAATATTTCATTTTCTCGATTTAATCGTTTATGCATTCTATCATCAGTAATTGTCTTTTGTTGCTTAACAATCGGCGTAGATTATTTTCTTTTCCAAGAATCTACAGTCTTTAAGAGACTCGGGAATTTGACCTCTCCCCTAGTTTGTTCGTTTTCTCTCTCGCTGAGATAGTCTTTCATTTTGCGTGTCATAGTATTTAAACGCAGCTCTGCAGCGTCGCCAGCGTTAACTCCCTCGGGCGTTTTGAAGGGTGAATGAATTTGCGAGGTGAACGGGGAATTTAATGGTGCAACAGGTACGGGTGCTTGAAAGTTTGTAATTTCAACTTTAGGTACCGGTATCGCTTTCCTCATTTCCCGGGCCTCGCTCAGTATTTTTAGAAATTCTCGTAATTTGGAGCGGCTGTTTAAATTAGAAGTTAATATATTTTGCAGCTCATTATCTAATAAGTTATAATATGTTTCCTGGGGAGAAACAAGCTGTTTATTTTCTTGAGATATTTGTCCGACACTCGATGCGGGAACTAAAATCATTTTTTTCATTTTATCTTTTATTGAATAAATTGGCAATTAAAGGAACAATAGATCCTAGGAGTGCCGGTATGAAGAATCCCGTACCTTTCTGAATTATTAGAGCACTCTTCTTTTTTTGCGAAATTTTCGGACTGGCTAAGAACCGTATTGTTTTTTTTATATTTAGAAAGTGGTTTTTTTTTGGCTTTAGATAATATAATTCCACCCCCTTTCAAGTTTTTGCAAACGGTCTGTAAGGGTTTTAATTGCGTTGGAGAACTGTTAGCTAATAAATTTTTACGTATCCCTCCTTTAGATTTATACAATAAATTTAAATATGGATAGTGTGTTTTAAACCTGTCAGAGGGATTTGCCATAGGAGTCGTTTTTTTACGTACTGTCTTTTTTGGAGCCATTGTCTTTAATGAACTTGATAATAATATAGTAAATTATTTATTATTGGAAAAAACTACCATTTGTGGTCCGTTTCGATTAAATGTGTACGATCTTAATCGTAAGCTATCTGGAGTGGTGACAGATGTGTCTATAAATAGTGAATTGTAAGGTTCTCTAGTAGCCATATCGCAGGCCATTTTAATTATTTTTGTATTATTTGGAGATATTTGATTGGCCAGATATTGGATTTGACTTAGATCTCGAGGAGATTTAAACCGATTTAGATATGACATATTAAGAGAGATTAAACGAGATTGTTTGCCTCGAGGAAATAGGGTTTGTGAGATTAATACGACTGAAATTTCATAATGATGACTGTCGACAGTAACCAATTTAGCAATTTGATCATTTTTGTAAAGTTCTGCTAAGTCATCAATAATAAGTAAAGAATTTCTATTTGATTCCCAGAACTCGCTGTCTATTGGAGGTAGTCCTTGAATAAACTCTATATCGGTTAAAAACTGAGATAAATCATGGTAACCTGATTGCCAAACCGAATAACAATAAATAATTTTAATAGGAGGTTTATCGATTAATTCATTCCTCCATCTAATTAGTGAGTTCGTCCATGATGATTTGCCCGACATAGTAGGCCCTGACACCATCATTCGAAATGGTGAAAGAATTTTTATATAAGACATTACTGTTTAAACAAAGACAACATACTACGTATTTTGTTAGTACATTGACTGTTTTATAGAATATATGTAAAAATAAACAAACACATTTTAAATTTAAAAAATTATTTTATTAAAAGTATAATGTTTCTTATCAAAACCATTCCTTCACCAGTTATATAAAGTTTCAAAATAACGTACAAAAATAACATTTTTGAATAAAAAATAAATCATAACATCTCCTTCACCAAAAAAAATTATTAATTCCCGTTTTTTAGTAAAAATTCAATTTTGGAAGTTAAAAGTTTAAATATTAGGTTATTTAAAAATAAAGTATTTACTCGATTTTCGGAAGAGATTTCATTTACGATAACTATGTGGTTAAATGAAACCTGTTTTGCTGGGTTTTTTTAACATGATTTTTAGACTTATAATTAAAAGATGACAATTTATTTTACAATTCAACATCTTCACATTCTAAATAGCCGTAGGGGACACTAGAAATATTCTCTTTTAGCACACGTTTACAAAATGTTTTTTTGAAAGTTTTACTTAAGTTGCCAACGCGTAAAAGCATTTTGTACTTATCTTTTATTACGTTAAAGGGAATTTTCACCTTAAACTCGGTATTTGGCACAAAAATCATTTGTTTGAAAGCGTCGAAATGTATGATGTCTGAATTCTCCCTGGTAAGAGTTATTCCTTTTAGTTTTATAATTGTCTGATTATTTTCAAGTTGAAAACTGTAGCTTTTTGGTCCGGTTGATACGAATTTTGTGATATATGTATTCGGAGTCTCTCACGTAAGTTCACCTAAATTACCACCGAGGGGGGGTAGCCACTCGTTTGGTAAATGTGTAAATTTCACTCCGTCAGTGTCAAAATAAAGAACTCGCTTTCCCAACTTATTAATTAATTTATGTAGATGAATACGCCCGTAACTAGTGACAAAGGCGGCGATTATTACGTTACCTTTGCGAAATGTGGGTGCCAGCTCACTTTCTTTTTTATACATTACCATGGCCGTGTCGGGGTTTATTAAATGAAAGTCTGTTAATTTATTCGTTGTGTCTGCTATAATCTCGGTTAATTGGGAGTAGCGATGGATGATTTTAGTCGTTGATTTATCCATTCTTAAGGCCATTCTTCCATATAATGAATTTTGCGCCAATTTCGCGGAAGTTCTTAAGGATGGGTTATCAACAATTTCTTCGGGTTCTAACCTAACCCCATCCGCTTCGTATATTGCGTCTAAATATTCTTTTTGCTCTTGATACGTTTTAATATTAGGTGGAAATCCCGAATTTTGAACTTTTGCTTTAAAAAAATATCGATATATGTTTTAAAAAAATTGGTTGTATGACTGTAGTGGTACACCTCGAAAATATCTAATAATTGGTATTGACACTCTTTTATCGCGTAGTAGATTTCCACCGAGGGTAAGACTACCGTTATAGCTCGTTCGTCAATATTGTGGGTACATTTTTCATCATTATCTTTTACACAACTTCCGCATAAAGGATAATAAAGTTTCTTATTTAAACGTAAAGGAAGAACGGGTAGGTAGAGATCACGAGGCGGGAGGATTCGACAACTAATTATTCCAAAGTAAGCATTGGGTGTAAAATCAAAGTTGTGGGTGATAACTTTAGCTTGTTTACAACCAAACTCTTTTTTTTTTGTAAACCGAATGCATAAAGACTGCAAAAGTCAAAATATCGGATTTGTTCTCCAATTGAGTGGTCTATTTCGTGGTACAGTCTGATGGTTTCTACTCGACCACCCACTAGCGAATCTCTGGGATTAATAGTCGGAATTAACTTAAGTTTATTGAAAAAGGCTTTGGCTTCAGAATTTTCTTCAACATTTCCAATATTTTACATTCATAAACTTGAATGTATTTGAAATTTGGCAAGTTTTCTTCAATAAAGATTTTACGATCTAACTCACGCTCATATATTTCCTTAAATGTTTTCCCTAAAACACTATTCCATTTTTGTCCGGGGTAGTGGGTTGGACAAGCATGCCAGTAACAACCTAAAACATTGAGGGCTACCGGGGGATCTTGACTAAAACCGTCCAAGAAGTATTGTCCAACAGCCTTTTCTCCTCCCGGGGATCTGACTGTTTGGAGTGTTAGTTTATTTTCTGATTCATACCACTTTAGATATTTTAGAGCAATAGCGCTTTGATTTTGCCGACCTGCTAAACCCTTAGCTGGAATGGTACACAAAGTAAACGGTTCAAGGAATAGGTCAATAAAAACATTGTTAAGGGCTCCTGATAGAGATATACCATTATAATTGGTAATGTCTTTCTGAACCAAATCCTGATAAAGTTGTCTAAATTTTTTAATTGAAATTCTTAAAAGGTTGCAATCTAATAAACAATAGGCTTTTGCCTCTGATTTAATACAATAGATTGGTTCCAATTGTTTCTGCATATACCACTCCTTAAACTGTCTATATTCCGGTTCTTTCATTTTATTGGGTTCAAAGTATTTCTCATCGGGAAGAGGTCCCAAATAATTTAAAGTTTCACGCGTCCAAAATATGTATGGAAAAAAACCTTTAGATTCGGGGAGAGAGAACATTTTAGAGAAACTTCTTAACGGAGCGTTTATATAATTCAGAGAGTCTACAAATCGAATATCTACACTCTTAATGTAAATACTTAAAATTTTTGCTCCGTCGTAAATAACCTTGGGGATGACACGTTTAATTAATTTAGAAATAATAAACATACCGTCGAATGATCTTAAATTATGCGCCATAATAATGACATTCGAAAATTTTGACCTTATGGTTGCTCGTTTATTTTTACCGTCATTAATTGCGATTTTCTCATATTGAAATAAATAGTTTAAAAAACCATCCACACAATTTTCACCTTCAAAAATGTTTGTTTCAACTGGTTGGTCAAAAAGCTCGGTTTGCGAAACGAGCAATACGGCCTTATGAACATTATCCTGAACAACAGTTTCAATGTCAAAATAAACGTAGGATCGCGGTTTATTTTTAAAATTTGAAGATTTCACATAGTGTTGGTTTGGGTCGTGTTCCACTTTACACATTTCACATGTAGTTTGACATTGATGAGGTTTTGTCGTATCTACTAGCTTAAAACACAGAGCGCACCTGTGTAAGAGTTTACAAGTGCCGTTTTCTATATGAGTTTCGTAACATTCACCTAGTTTTAAATAGCGGTTGCAATCTTTGCAACGTGTTAAAGATATGTCTGGAATTTCATGGAAATTGGGTCCCGAACATCGTTTACATTTAATATTATGCGGCGTGAAACTATGATGTCTATCACGGTGTTCTGATGAATAGAATATTTATTCACAATCCACGCATGAGCTTTTACCACCCCAGATATCATGCAGATTCTTTGCCACATGCATATGCGAACCAATTTTTACTAATAATATTTTAAATTCAGAAGTGATGTTTCCCTTATAATAGATTTGAAAATTTCCCCCAGCATCAAACACTATAATTTGGTATTTTGGGGCTAAATAATTTTGAAATTTTTCTATATCTGATACACCAACTGCCCCTTCCGGGATCCCAACGGTAGTGTGTAGTTCTTTCGCCTGTTTAGTTTGTTCTCTACTTCGAAAAAAGGTTGAAGTGCGATACTCCTTTAAAATGTTTGTTAAAGGTGATTTAAGTTTTTTAGCATGAGCAATATCAGCTAATTTTTTACCAATAACAATTGATCTTGCTACACACAAATAATCTTTGTTATCAACATAGTAAAAGTTGGTTTTGGTTTTCAGAAATGCATCTATATCGATAATGTTCCTATTTCTTAGCGAGAAACAATTTCGTCCAATTTTTTGGGGCTCTCTTAGAAGAATCACGTCAAATTTTAAATCACCATCCGCTAATAAAAAGTCTTTTTTTGACTGCGCAATTCTTGCGATATGGTTCATTACTCGCGAAACAGTCAATTTGTCAATTTTTATAAATTTTATATTAATGGGATGTTCTAAAAGTTCCGATTGTATAGCGAACCGCAAGTATTCGTAATCACTAGCTTGACTTTTAATATGGTCTATAATTTCCTTTAAGATTCTTTTAAAAACCGTAAAAAACAAACGGGCTGGAATTTGTTTTAAATTAAATAAGGCTAGTTGTACGTCAATTTGAGAACATTTCCACTTTCGGGATTTTTTTGGAGTTAGTTTTTTAATATGATAAAATTGTTTGTAATTAAAATTGTTTAATGAAGTGAAATCTAATTCACAATCACTTTCGTGGCTAGATTCGTCGTCTGACGACATTGTTTTTCCCGCAAATACACTCACACAATAGATGTTAAAACCAACAAAGTTTATTTATTTTTCTAGATTTGTAACATGGATTTTTTCTCTAATTGCTACTCTTCCATTTCTAAAATAATAAACTAATTTTAAAATCTGAATATTATACTCAGATTTGGTTTAAAAGAAATCAACTTACTTTGGATGGTGGCAAAACAACCTTTCCCTCGGTTTCTTCGATAACGCTCTTAAGTCGATTGGCCGAGTTTAAAATTCGGATGACGTCTAGAGAGAGATTGCTGTCTGACAAGAATTTAATTCTTTTATGATCTGCTCGCCACACTTCATCCTGTGTTTGATCTTTAATGGCGTTGTAAGAGTATATTTGAATATCGAGATACACAGCTCGATCTCCAACTCTTTTGCGTGGTGTTCTGGTTTCGTACGAAACTCCATCTTTCTTCACTTTTACAGATTGTTCAAGTCCAATATTGGAGATTTTTGACATTCGCTGTACCTCACCAATAAAGGTAATATCATCGTCAAGCTCTTGAATTAACACTTCTTGATTCGACTTGGAGATATATGGTTCGTCAGCATTGATAACTGAGGACATTTTGTCCGTTTGGTGATTTTACATCAAAATCCTCGCCTTTTATACGGATTGTAAATACATGTATAATACTATTAACCTTAATTATAATTTTTTTATCTGACAACGCCCTGTTTTTTATGCAAAAGGACGCACATGCAAAAATAATAAAATTTGAACTATAATTAACATGTAATAAATTCAAGGTTACGTTTATAATTTAAAAAAAAGTATAGTTCATTTTGTTTAAATTTGAAAACAACCTTTTTTAATATACAAAAGAATACGTATTTACGAGAATATTGTATAATTAACATTTAATATTTTAGATAGAATGTTGATTATAATTATAAATCCGTTTTTATTTTGTAGTGTTATAAATTTTCATACTCAACTGTCTGAGCCCGCGGGCTATCTCGGCGAGAGAAAAACTGTTACGCTCACCAACAAAGCGCAGCGGTCTATCGGGAGAAAAAGTCTTGAGGAAGGACGGTTAGAAACACCCCGCGCTTTTGCTATTAAAACATTCCTGCACGTTTTATACGATTTAGCTAGAACTAAAGTTACTTTTGTTTTACAACCGTTACGTTGTATTACTTATTAACTCGTCAAAAATGGTGTGTTTTAATAACAAAAAGTGTATTTTATGTACTATTTCTTTTGAAGAATTCGATTAATATACAATGGCCTTTAAAAAAAGGTACGTTAAAACTTGTTTTTTAAAAATAACTTATATTAACAGCATAAAATTGTAATTTGTTGTGTTTTTAAAATATGTATTGATTGTTTATTACGTCGTTATTGAATTATTTATTTATCTCCAAAAGTAAATAATTTGAAGTTTCATTTCAACAGGAGTAAAAACATAAGTTACTGGGCGAATATTGACGAATCAGGCCTATTGCAATTTGTTGTGTTTTAAAATATGTATTTTATTTCGACAGGGGTAAGTTAGATAGCACGTGACAGACAAACTTGTCAAGGTTATAAAACGAAGGCCGCGAATTCGTTTCCCCATCTCGCAAATAACTAATTAGCATTTTAAATGGCGAAAAAACGAAAAAACGAAAAAAGTGACACCAAAAGTAAATAAGTTGCAGTAATCGGGGGGGATCGCATATTACCACCGATATCTCGGGCCGACCTTGTCCGATCGTGTCCCAACTTGTTGGGGTGATAGACCGAGGCTTAGGGGTGGTAGACAGTGCTCGAGCATCGAGGTCAAAGATCATCTTCAAGGTGAAATTTGTGATTTAAATTAAAATATGTTTTTCGATTTTTCCAAGGACAAAACCGGTTTTTTGGAATTTTTTTGACGTCATCATTGGTGAATGGGTCTCTCGAACAATCAAGGTATTACCACATTCCAAACAAGGGTGTGGCCACAAGGACAGAAACCAGGGGGGAACATAAGCACTGTTCAAAGCTATCGGCCGCCATCTTGGATTACATGTTTAAAGGGACTTACTATCTACTCTAAAAATCTACGTTTAGGACCTCATATGTATAGTTCGCTGTAGACACTCGAAAGGTACTCACAACGTCGATTAAAGAACAATATTACACACTATATGAAAATCTAAGTGTAGGACCTCATATGTATAGTTCGTTGTAGACACTCAAAAGGTACTCACAACGTCGTTTAACACACGATTAGAAAATCAAAGTTTAGGAACTTATATTTAAATTTCGTTGTAGACAATCGAAAGGTACTCACAACGTCGTTTTACAATTTATTAGAAAATCAAAGTTAAGGAACTTCATATATATATATATATATATAGTTCGTTCTAGACACTCGAAAGGTACTCACAACGTCGTTTCACACTCGATTAGAAAATCAAAGTTTAGGACCTTATATGTACAGTTCGTCGTAGGCACACTAAAGGTACTCACAACGTCGTTTAAAGAACAATATTACACACTAAATGCAAATATAAGAGTAGGACCTGATAAGTATAGTTCGTTTTTGACACTCGAAAGGTATTCACAACGTCGTTTAACAAACGATAAAAAAATCAAAGTTTAGGACCTTATATGTATAGTTTGTTCTAGGCACTCGAAAGGTACTCACAACGTCGATTAAAGACCAATATGAAACACTGTATGAAAATCAAAGTTAAGATCCTCATTTGTGTAGTTAGTTCAAGACCCTCGTAAGGTTCTCACAACGTCGTTTGACACACGATTAGAAAATCAAAGTGTAGGACCTCATGTATTGTTCGTTGTAGACACTCGAAAGGTACTCACAACGTCGATTAAAGACCAATATGACACACAGTTTGAAAATCAAAGTTAAGAACCTCATATGTGTAGTTAGTTCAAGACCCTCGTAAGGTTCTCACAACGTCGTTTGACACACGATTAGAAAATCAAAGTGTAGGACCTCATATGTATAATTCGTTGTAGACACTCGAAAGCTACTCACAAAGTCGATTAAAGACCAATTTTACACACTATATGATAATTAAAGTGTAGGACCTCATATGTATAGTTCGTTGTAGAGACTCGAAAGGTACACACAAAGTCGATTAAAGACCAATATTACACACTATATGAAAATCTAAGTGTAGGACCTCATATGTATAGTTCGTTCTAGACACTCGAAAGGTTCTCACAACGTCGTTTGACACACGATTAGAAAATCAAAGAGTAGGACCTCATATGTATAGTTCGTTGTAGACACTCGAAAGGTACTCACAACGTCGATTAAAGACCAATATTACACACTATATGAAAATCTAAGTGTAGGACCTCATATGTATAGTTCGTTGTAGACACTCAAAAGGTACTCACAACGTCGTTTGACACACGATTAGAAAATCAAAGTGTAGGACCTCATATGTATAATTCTTTGTAGACACTCCAAAGCTACCCACAAAGTCGATTAAAGACCAATTTTACACACTTTATGAAAATTAAAGTGTAGGACCTCATATGTATAGTTCATTGTAGAGACTCGAAAGGTACACACAAAGTCGATTAAAGACCAATATTACACACTATATGAAAATCTAAGTGTAGGACCTCATATGTATAGTTCGTTCTAGACACTCGAAAGGTTCTCACAACGTCGTTTGACACACGATTAGAAAATCAAAGAGTAGGACCTCATATGTATAGTTCGTTGTAGACACTCGAAAGGTACTCACAACGTCGATTAAAGACCAATATTACACACTATATGAAAATCTAAGTGTAGGACCTCATATGTATAGTTCGTTGTAGACACTCAAAAGGTACTCACAACGTCGTTTAACACACGATTAGAAAATCAAAGTTTAGGAACTTATATTTAAAGTTCGTCGTAGACACTCGAAAGGTACTCACAACGTCGTTTTACAATTTATTAGTAAATCAAAGTTAAGGAACCTCATATATATATATAGTTCGTTCTAGACACCCGAAAGGTACTCACAACGTCGTTTAACACTCGATTAGAAAATCAAAATTTAGGACCTTATATGTACAGTTCGTCGTAGACACACTAAAGGTTGTCACAACGTCGTTTAAAGAACAATATTACACACTAAATGCAAATATAAGAGTAGGACTTGATATGTATAGTTCGTTTTTGACACTCGAAAGGTATTCACAACGTCGTTTAACAAACGATAAAAAAATCAAAGTTTAGGACCTTATATGTATAGTTTGTTCTAGGCACTCGAAAGGTACTCACAACGTCGATTAAAGACCAATATGACACACTGTTTGAAAATCATAGTTAAGAACCTCATATGTGTAGTTAGTTCAAGACCCTCGTAAGGTTCTCACAACGTCGTTTGACACACGATTAGAAAATCAAAGTGTAGGACCTCATATGTATAATTCGTTGTAGACACTCGAAAGCTACTCACAAAGTCGATTAAAGACCAATTTTACACACTATATGAAAATTAAATTGTAGGACCTCATATGTATAGTTCGTTGTAGAGACTCGAAAGGTACACACAAAGTCGATTAAAGACCAATATTACACACTATATGAAAATCTAAGTGTAGAACCTCATATGTATAGTTCGTTGTAGACAATCGAAAGGTACTCACAACGTCGATTAAAGACCAAAATTACACTTTAATTTAAAATTTAAGTGTAGGACCTCATATGTACAGTTTGTCGTAGACACAAGAAAGGTACTCACAACGTCGTTTAATTACCAATATTACACACTAAATGAAAATATAACAGAAGGACCTGATATGTATAGTTCGTTTTTGACACTCGAAAGGTATTCACAACGTCGTTTAACAAACGATAAGAAAATCAAAGTTTAGGACCTTATATGTATAGTTTGTTCCAGGCACTCGAAAGGTACTCACAACGTCGATTAAAGACCAATATGACACACTGTATGAAAATCAAAGTTAAGATCCTCATATGTGTAGTTAGTTCAAGACCCTCGTAAGGTTCTCACAACGTCGTTTGACACACGATTAGAAAATCAAAGTGTAGGACCTCATATGTATAGTTCGTTGTAGACACTCGAAAGGTACTCACAACGTCGATTAAAGACCAATATTACACAGTAATTTAAAATTTAAGTGTAGGACCTCATATGTATAGTTAGTTGTAGACACTCGAAAGGTACTCACAAGGTTGTTTAACACTCGATTAGAAAATCAATGTTTAGGACCTCATATGTATAGTTCGTTGTAGACACTCGAAAGGTACTCACAAGGTTGTTTAACACTCGATTAGAAAATCAATGTTTAGGAACTCATATGTATAGTTCGTTGTAGACACTCGAAAGGTACTCACAACGTCGTTTAAAGAACAATATTACACACTAAATGCAAATATAAGAGTAGGACCTGATATGTATAGTTCGTTTTTGACACTCGAAAGGTATTCACAACGTCGTTTAACAAACGATAAAAAAATCAAAGTTTAGGACCTTATATGTATAGTTTGTTCTAGGCACTCGAAAGGTTCTCACAACGTCGTTTGACACACGATTAGAAAATCAAAGTGTAGGACCTCATATGTATAATTCGTTGTAGACACTCGAAAGCTACTCACAAAGTCGATTAAAGACCAATTTTACACACTATATGAAAATTAAAGTGTAGGACCTCATATGTATAGTTCGTTGTAGAGACTCGAAAGGTACACACAAAGTCGATTAAAGTACAATATTACACACTATATGAAAATCTAAGTGTAGGACCTCATATGTATAGTTCGTTCTAGACACTCGAAAGGTTCTCACAACGTCGTTTGACACACGATTAGAAAATCAAAGAGTAGGACCTCATATGTATAGTTCGTTGTAGACACTCGAAAGGTACTCACAACGTCGATTAAAGACCAATATTACACACTATATGAAAATCTAAGTGTAGGACCTCATATGTATAGTTCGTTGTAGACACTCAAAAGGTACTCACAACGTCGTTTAACACACGATTAGAAAATCAAAGTTTAGGAACTTATATTTAAAGTTCGTCGTAGACACTCGAAAGGTACTCACAACGTCGTTTTACAATTTATTAGTAAATCAAAGTTAAGGAACCTCATATATATATATAGTTCGTTCTAGACACCCGAAAGGTACTCACAACGTCGTTTAACACTCGATTAAAAAATCAAAATTTAGGACCTTATATGTACAGTTCGTCGTAGACACACTAAAGGTTGTCACAACGTCGTTTAAAGAACAATATTACACACTAAATGCAAATATAAGAGTAGGACTTGATATGTATAGTTCGTTTTTGACACTCGAAAGGTATTCACAACGTCGTTTAACAAACGATAAAAAAATCAAAGTTTAGGACCTTATATGTATAGTTTGTTCTAGGCACTCGAAAGGTACTCACAACGTCGATTAAAGACCAATATGACACACGGTTTGAAAATCATAGTTAAGAACCTCATATGTGTAGTTAGTTCAAGACCCTCGTAAGGTTCTCACAACGTCGTTTGACACACGATTAGAAAATCAAAGTGTAGGACCTCATATGTATAATTCGTTGTAGACACTCGAAAGCTACTCACAAAGTCGATTAAAGACCAATTTTACACACTATATGAAAATTAAATTGTAGAACCTCATATGTATAGTTCGTTGTAGAGACTCGAAAGGTACACACAAAGTCGATTAAAGACCAATATTACACACTATATGAAAATCTAAGTGTAGAACCTCATATGTATAGTTCGTTGTAGACAATCGAAAGGTACTCACAACGTCGATTAAAGACCAAAATTACACTTTAATTTAAAATTTAAGTGTAGGACCTCATATGTACAGTTTGTCGTAGACACAAGAAAGGTACTCACAACGTCGTTTAATTACCAATATTACACTTTAAATGAAAATATAAGAGTAGGACCTGATATGTATAGTTCGTTTTTGACACTCGAAAGGTATTCACAACGTCGTTTAACAAACGATAAGAAAATCAAAGTTTAGGACCTTATATGTATAGTTTGTTCCAGGCACTCGAAAGGTACTCACAACGTCGATTAAAGACCAATATGACACACTGTATGAAAATCAAAGTTAAGATCCTCATATGTGTAGTTAGTTCAAGACCCTCGTAAGGTTCTCACAACGTCGTTTGACACACGATTAGAAAATCAAAGTGTAGGACCTCATATGTATAGTTCGTTGTAGACACTCGAAAGGTACTCACAACGTCGATTAAAGACCAATATTACACAGTAATTTAAAATTTAAGTGTAGGACCTCATATGTATAGTTCGTTGTTGACACTCGAAAGGTACTCACAAGGTTGTTTAACACTCGATTAGAAAATCAATGTTTAGGACCTCATATGTATAGTTCGTTGTAGACACTCGAAAGGTACTCACAAGGTTGTTTAACACTCGATTAGAAAATCAATGTTTAGGAACTCATATGTATAGTTCGTTGTAGACACTCGAAAGGTACTCACAACGTCGTTTAAAGAACAATATTACACACTAAATGCAAATATAAGAGTAGGACCTGATATGTATAGTTCGTTTTTGACACTCGAAAGGTATTCACAACGTCGTTTAACAAACGATAAAAAAATCAAAGTTTAGGACCTTATATGTATAGTTTGTTCTAGGCACTCGAAAGGTTCTCACAACGTCGTTTGACACACGATTAGAAAATCAAAGTGTAGGACCTCATATGTATAATTCGTTGTAGACACTCGAAAGCTACTCACAAAGTCGATTAAAGACCAATTTTACACACTATATGAAAATTAAAGTGTAGGACCTCATATGTATAGTTCGTTGTAGAGACTCGAAAGGTACACACAAAGTCGATTAAAGTACAATATTACACACTATATGAAAATCTAAGTGTAGGACCTCATATGTATAGTTCGTTCTAGACACTCGAAAGGTTCTCACAACGTCGTTTGACACACGATTAGAAAATCAAAGAGTAGGACCTCATATGTATAGTTCGTTGTAGACACTCGAAAGGTACTCACAACGTCGATTAAAGACCAATATTACACACTATATGAAAATCTAAGTGTAGGACCTCATATGTATAGTTCGTTGTAGACACTCAAAAGGTACTCACAACGTCGTTTAACACACGATTAGAAAATCAAAGTTTAGGAACTTATATTTAAAGTTCGTCGTAGACACTCGAAAGGTACTCACAACGTCGTTTTACAATTTATTAGTAAATCAAAGTTAAGGAACCTCATATATATATATAGTTCGTTCTAGACACATGAAAGGTACTCACAACGTCGTTTAACACTCGATTAAAAAATCAAAATTTAGGACCTTATATGTACAGTTCGTCGTAGACACACTAAAGGTTGTCATAACGTCGTTTAAAGAACAATATTACACACTAAATGCAAATATAAGAGTAGGACTTGATATGTATAGTTCGTTTTTGACACTCGAAAGGTATTCACAACGTCGTTTAACAAACGATAAAAAAATCAAAGTTTAGGACCTTATATGTATAGTTTGTTCTAGGCACTCGAAAGGTACTCACAACGTCGATTAAAGACCAATATGACACACTGTTTGAAAATCAAAGTTAAGAACCTCATATGTGTAGTTAGTTCAAGACCCTCGTAAGGTTCTCACAACGTCGTTTGACACACGATTAGAAAATCAAAGTGTAGGACCTCATATGTATAATTCGTTGTAGACACTCGAAAGCTACTCACAAAGTCGATTAAAGACCAATTTTACACACTATATGAAAATTAAATTGTAGGACCTCATATGTATAGTTCGTTGTAGAGACTCGAAAGGTACACACAAAGTCGATTAAAGACCAATATTACACACTATATGAAAATCTAAGTGTAGGACCTCATATGTATAGTTCGTTGTAGACAATCGAAAGGTACTCACAACGTCGATTAAAGACCAAAATTACACTTTAATTTAAAATTTAAGTGTAGGACCTCATATGTACAGTTTGTCGTAGACACAAGAAAGGTACTCACAACGTCGTTTAATTACCAATATTACACACTAAATGAAAATATAAGAGTAGGACCTGATATGTATAGTTCGTTTTTGACACTCGAAAGGTATTCACAACGTCGTTTAACAAACGATAAGAAAATCAAAGCTAAGGACCTTATATCTATAGTTTGTTCCAGGCACTCGAAAGGTACTCACAACGTCGATTAAAGACCAATATGACACACTGTATGAAAATCAAAGTTAAGATCCTCATATGTGTAGTTAGTTCAAGACCCTCGTAAGGTTCTCACAACGTCGTTTGACACACGATTAGAAAATCAAAGTGTAGGACCTCATATGTATAGTTCGTTGTAGACACTCGAAAGGTACTCACAACGTCGATTAAAGACCAATATTACACAGTAATTTAAAATTTAAGTGTAGGAACTCATATGTATAGTTCGTTGTAGACACTCGAAAGGTACTCACAAGGTTGTTTAACACTCGATTAGAAAATCAATGTTTAGGACCTTATATGTATAGTTCGTTGTAGACACTCGAAAGGTACTCACAAGGTTGTTTAACACTCGATTAGAAAATCAATGTTTAGGAACTCATATGTATAGTTCGTTGTAGACACTCGAAAGGTACTCACAACGTCGATTAAAGAACAATATTACACACTAAATGAAAATCTAAGTGTAGGACCGCATATGTATAGTTCGTTGTAGACACTCGAAAGGTACTCACAACGTCGATTAAAGACCAATATTACACAGTAATTTAAAATTTAAGTGTAGGACCTCATATGTATAGTTCGTTGTAGACACTCGAAAGGTACTCACAAGGTTGTTGAACACTCGATTAGAAAATCAATGTTTAGGACCTCATATGTATAGTTCGTTGTAGACACTCGAAAGGTACTCACAAGGTTGTTTAACACTCGATTAGAAAATCAATGTTTAGGAACTCATATGTATAGTTCGTTGTAGACACTCGAAAGGTACTCACAACGTCGTTTAAAGAACAATATTACACACTAAATGCAAATATAAGAGTAGGACCTGATATGTATAGTTCGTTTTTGACACTCGAAAGGTATTCACAACGTCGTTTAACAAACGATAAAAAAATCAAAGTTTAGGACCTTATATGTATAGTTTGTTCTAGGCACTCGAAAGGTACTCACAACGTCGATTAAAGACCAATATGACACACTGTTTGAAAATCAAAGTTAAGAACCTCATATGTGTAGTTAGTTCAAGACCCTCGTAAGGTTCTCACAACGTCGTTTGACACACGATTAGAAAATCAAAGTGTAGGACCTCATATGTATAATTCGTTGTAGACACTCGAAAGCTACTCACAAAGTCGATTAAAGACCAATTTTACACACTATATGAAAATTAAATTGTAGGACCTCATATGTATAGTTCGTTGTAGAGACTCGAAAGGTACACACAAAGTCGATTAAAGACCAATATTACACACTATATGAAAATCTAAGTGTAGGACCTCATATGTATAGTTCGTTGTAGACAATCGAAAGGTACTCACAACGTCGATTAAAGACCAAAATTACACTTTAATTTAAAATTTAAGTGTAGGACCTCATATGTACAGTTTGTCGTAGACACAAGAAAGGTACTCACAACGTCGTTTAATTACCAATATTACACACTAAATGAAAATATAAGAGTAGGACCTGATATGTATAGTTCGTTTTTGACACTCGAAAGGTATTCACAACGTCGTTTAACAAACGATAAGAAAATCAAAGCTTAGGACCTTATATGTATAGTTTGTTCCAGGCACTCGAAAGGTACTCACAACGTCGATTAAAGACCAATATGACACACTGTATGAAAATCAAAGTTAAGATCCTCATATGTGTAGTTAGTTCAAGACCCTCGTAAGGTTCTCACAACGTCGTTTGACACACGATTAGAAAATCAAAGTGTAGGACCTCATATGTATAGTTCGTTGTAGACACTCGAAAGGTACTCACAACGTCGATTAAAGACCAATATTACACAGTAATTTAAAATTTAAGTGTAGGACCTCATATGTATAGTTCTTTGTAGACACTCGAAAGGTACTCACAAGGTTGTTTAACTCTCGATTAGAAAATCAATGTTTAGGAACTCATATGTATAGTTCGTTGTAGACACTCGAAAGGTACTCACAAGGTTGTTTAACACTCGATTAGAAAATCAATGTTTAGGAACTCATATGTATAGTTCGTTGTAGACACTCGAAAGGTACTCACAACGTCGATTAAAGAACAATATTACACACTAAATGAAAATCTAAGTGTAGGACCGCATATGTATAGTTCGTTGTAGACACTCAAAAGGTACTCACAACGTCGTTTAACACTCGATTAGAAAATCAAAGTTAAGGACCTCATATGTAAAGTTCGTCGTAGACACAAGAAAGGTACTCACAACGTCGTTTAAAGAACAATATTACACACTAAATGCAAATATAAGAGTAGGACCTGATATGTATAGTTCGTTTTTGACACTCGAAAGGTATTCACAACGTCGTTTAACAAACGATAAAAAAATCAAAGTTTAGGACCTTATATGTATAGTTTGTTCAAGGCACTCGAAAGGTACTCACAACGTCGATTAAAGACCAATATGACACACTGTATGAAAATCAAAGTTAAGAACCTCATATGTGTAGTTAGTTCAAGACCCTCGTAAGGTTCTCACAACGTCGTTTGACACACGATTAGAAAATCAAAGTGTAGGACCTCATATGTATAATTCGTTGTAGACACTCGAAAGCTACTCACAAAGTCGATTTAAGACCAATTTTACACACTATATGAAAATTAAAGTGTCGGACCTCATATATATAGTTCGTTCTAGACACTCGAAAGGTACTCAAAACGTCGATTGAAAACCAATATTACACACTTAATGAAAATTTAAGTGTAGGACCTCATATGTATAGTTCGTCGAAGACAAACGAAAGGTACTCACAACGTCGTTTAACACACGATAAGAAAGTCAAAATTAAGGACCTCATATGTATAGTTTGTTCTAGACACTCGAAAGGTACACACAACGTCGATTAAAGACCAATATTACACACTATATGAAAATCTAAGTGTACGACCTCATATGTATAGTTAGTTTTAGACACTCGAAAGGTTCTCACAACGTCGTTTGACACACGATTAGAAAATCAAAGTTTAGGACCTCATATGTATAGTTCGTTGTAGACACTCGAAAGGTACTCACAAGGTTGTTTAACACTCGATTAGAAAATCAATGTTTAGGAACTCATATGTATAGTTTGTTCTAGACACTCGAAAGGTACACACAACGTCGATTAAAGACCAATATTACACACTATATGAAAATCTAAGTGTACGACCTCATATGTATAGTTAGTTTTAGACACTCGAAAGGTTCTCACAACGTCGTTTGACACACGATTAGAAAATCAAAGTTTAGGACCTCATATGTATAGTTCGTTGTAGACACTCGAAAGGTACTCACAAGGTTGTTTAACACTCGATTAGAAAATCAATGTTTAGGAACTCATATGTATAGTTCGTTGTAGACACTCAAAAGGTACTCACAACGTCGTTTAACACTCGATTAGAAAATCAAAGTTAAGGACCTCATATGTACAGTTCATCGTAGACACAAGAAAGGTACTCACAACGTCGTTTAAAGAACAATATTACACACTAAATGCAAATATAAGAGTAGGACCTGATATGTATAGTTCTTTTTTGACACTCGAAAGGTATTCACAACGTCGTTTAACAAACGATAAAAAAATCTAAGTTTAGGACCTTATATGTATAGTTTGTTCAAGGCACTCGAAAGGTACTCACAACGTCGTTTTACAATTTATTGGAAAATCAAAGTTAAGGAACCTCATATATATATATATTTCGTTCTAGACACTCGAAAGGTACTCACAACGTCGTTTAACACTCGATTAGAAAATCAATGTTTAGGAACTCATATGTATAGTTCGTTGTAGACACTCGAAAGGTACTCACAACGTCGATTAAAGACCAATATTATTCACTAATTTAAAATTTAAGTGTAGGACCTCATATGTATAGTTCGTTGTAGACACTCGAAAGGTACTCACAACGTCGATTAAAGAACAATATTACACACTATATGAAAATCTAAGAGTAGGACCTGATATGTATAGTTCGTTGTTGACACTCGAAAGGTACTCACAACGTCGTTTAACACACGATTAGAAAATCAAAGCTCAGGACCACATATGTATAGTTCGTTGGAGACACTCGAAAGGTTCCCACAACGTCGATTAAAGACCATTATTACACACTATATGAAAATCTAAGTGTAGGACCTCATACGTATAGTTCGTTGTAGACACTTGAAAAGTACTCACAACGTCGTTTTACACACGATTAGAAAATCATCGTGTAGGACCTCATATGTATAGTCCGTTGTAGACACTCGAAAGGTACTCACAACGTCGATTAAAGACCAATATTACACACTATATGAAAATCTAAGTTTAGGACCTCCTATGTGTAGTTCGTACCAGACACTCGAAAAGTACTTACAACGTCGATTACAGACTAATATCACACACTAAATGAATATCGAAGATAAGGAACTTATTTGTGTATTTAGTTCGATACCCTCGTAAGGTACAGACGTCGTTTGACACACGATTTGAAAATAAAAGATTAGGACGTCATATGTTTCGTTCGTTCTAGACACTCGAAAGGTACTCACAACGTCGATCAAAGACAAATATTACACTATATGAAAATCAAAGTTACGGACCTTATAATTATATTTCGTTTTAAGTGTTTACCATGGTATTTTGTATCTAAAGACACTTAGGCCTACATGTAGTACTTTTAAGTGGAATTGTTTTTCTAAATGGTTCTTGAATTAAACCTTAAATTTTTAAAGGTTATCGCTAGACTTTAGGTCCTACAGGGTTGTTATTTAGGATCTAATATATTTACTATAATAATTTAAAAACACATCAGTAGTTTTATTTATATAAAAGATATTTTATTTACTTTTTTAAAGGCACATTTTAAATGTCACTGGATTTTGGATTGATTCGCAATTTTTTATTAAGTCATGTAGAAGGTTTGTTTTTACCATTTTATACAATTTATAGTTCAAATGCTTTTAGAAAAAAATGGATTCCGATACTTCAGGAATAGATGTAGTTTAACAATTTTTTTTTAAATGGAAATCTTCAAGCTAAGATTGATCGTTTTAAGTATCTTTACAACATGAGGAATATTTAACGTAGATACCAATGACTTATTGGCACTTAAAACATATCGCAATTACTATATTAGATAGGTATTTTCAGTTAAAGGGATAGTGAAATCTCTAAGTAACATTTTTCTAAAAATGTGTTTATGGAAGATAAGTACATAAAATAGGATCATTTTTTCAATTAAAACTTTTTTTAAATTTAAAGTTGGAGAGTAGTGCTTCTAACATTTTTTCTCTTAATGGTCGCAGGTTCTAGTTCTTGTCTCTATTTGTCATCTCTAATCTGATTGTTTTGCAAAGACTTAAGTTAAAAAAAATATTTTTAACCGCTAAAACTTTAACTTATTAATAGAAAGAAGTTATTTTAAGTTTTTATTAATTTATTACTTGTAGTAAAAGGCTCACCCCTATTTATTTTAACCTTATATTTTTAGATAGCACTTATCATTGATAAGGGACATGTAACACTGGTATATTACTGTTAGTTCGTAGCATTTAATGTTTTTTTTTTGTATTTAGAGTATTTTGAAAGCTCTAATTTGGTTATAAACAAAATATTTGATGCCTTTACATGTTCGGTTTTTTAAAACTAATGGGTTTTTAGCTAAGCAATTGTTGCATTCTTTTTGATTTGGTACACGAAGTTCATCAATGCAGTATTGCAAATGTTTAAGTACCGCTTCCTTTTCGTCAGGGTTCCAAACAGTTCGAGCTATTCAAATAAACAAAAAATTTATGTTTATATTAAGACAACCAAAATGCTATCCATGGACTTACTAAAATTAGTCTTGGTCTTTTAATTGGACTATCAAGTTTGTTTTCTTCAATGCATTCATCATCACTTTCCTTTCGTCTCTTATTGGAACGATTTTTGACTGTTGGTAAAGCATATTACATTTATTAGCGTTTATTTTTATGTGCTAAATGTATTACTATAGCCAAAATTTACAAAAAGTGACGATAGAAATTCATTTTTCACAAGGATAATGGAAGTTTCAATCTCTCTCATACCCTCTAAATTTTTTTAAATATGTAAATCAAGCAAAATTTCAAGTTTTCCAACACCACTTTTTGTAACTATGGTAAGATATATTTTAGTAAAATTTTCCCTTATAGGGATTGTATAAAAGAAATTGTATATATCCGTGGACTGTGATAGCCTTACCGTACTTAGTCTTGGTCTTTTTTATTTGACTGTCAGGTTTGTTTTCTTCAATGCATTCATCATCACTTTGCCTTCGTCTCTTATTGGAAGAATTTTTTACTGTTGGTAAATAATATTACATTTATTAGTGGTTTATGTGGTGTTCAGACCGAGTGGGTAGTTGGCCGAGAAGGTGGAGAGTCAAGAAAATGTAAGGGGTGAGTCTCCCCCATACCTCCAAGGGAACACCCTGTATGTATATGTGCCATCAAATTCCGGGTGGGTACTTCACCCACTCTGAATATACCAAGTTGGTAGCTATACCCACATTATCCGTGGGCCCGGTTAGTACAGCCAATAATTACAAAAAAAAGAGAAATTCATATTATTTTAACAAGGATTATCAAAATTTCACTTTCTCATACCCTCTATTTTTTTAAATATTTTTGTTAAAGGGCAACAAATGTGATGTTTAAGAACTTGAGATATTTAGCATTATATTCCCTATGGCAGTAAAGCCCATTTTTCGGCATTAGATGCCATCCCTCAGTACTTTATTGTAAGTAAATGTAAATCAAGCAAAATTTTAAGTTTTCCAACACCACTTTTGTAATTATGGTAAAATATATTTTAGTATGATTTCGAAAATGAACAAATAAAAATTAAATAAGGGTACCTAAAATTTTTCCTTATAGGGATTGTATAAAAAAATGGTTTATATCCATGGACTGTGACAACCTTACCGTAATTAGTCTTAGTCTTCTTAAGTTGACTATTAAGTTCGTTTCCTTCAATGCATTCATCACCACTTTCCTTTCGTCTGTTATTGGCACGTTTTTCTACTGTTGGTAAATCATTACATTTATTAGTGGATAATGGAAGTTTCAATCTCTCTCATACCCTCTATTTTTTTATTATTTTCGTTTAAAAACTGGAAATAATTATTGGCATAATATTTCCCGTGACAGTAAAGCCAATTCTTTGGCATTAGACGCCATGCCACAGTAGATTGCATTTTAAATTATTGTAAATCATGCAAAATTTAAACAAGCGCAAAAGCAACGAACGGGGAAATGCAATTTAAGCAATAACAGGGTTGCCACGAAATTTTCAAAAACAAATTCCCTGACTTTTCCAGGTTTTGACGGCATGTTTTTGTGATTTCCCTGATATTTTAAAGTAAAAATTAGCCAATTTTGTATAATTGTATCGTCAAAAATAGCAGGCTGAGTCGAGTAGACGATAAAAAAGAACTTACAGTAGCGCAAAATAATTTCAACAACCGCATGTGATGTTCTGCGTATTTAAAATACATCTGCGCCGAATCTAATAATTTCCCAAAATATCTCGGGAAAAAATTAAACATTTCCCTGACTTTATAGATTTTTTCCCAGACTTTTCCCTGACGTGTGGCAACCCTTACTGTTAAGTTTACTTTTTTACGCTGGTTACCTCAATTTGTTTATAAAGTCCTTTTATCTATCACACAAACGCAAACTTTAATTTTCGCATTTCCCTGCTGGTTGGTTTTCTGCTTGTTGCAGCCTACTTTTACGACTGATTATTTTTCGAATGAGGTGGATCAAGGTAGATACATCATGGTGTTACTTTAAATTGAACTTTTTTGGTATATATCAAGAATTTCTGCAATTTTTTTTTTCAAATACTTACTTCGATTTCTTATAGAGTGTAAACTTTCATAAATTTGAAGCAACAAGAATAAATGAAGATAAAAATTTATATTTGGTCCCCTAATACAGTTTAATGGGTTTATTTCTATGAATTTCAATTAGCTTAGGACTACACCATATTCGTCAATTGAAATCAAGGATTTATATTATATTTCCCAATAAACGTAAACTAGAACTGTGATATATGCGCCAATAAATTGTCAGTAATAATTGTAAAAACCCCATACCAGGTTAAAACTGAGCTGCCTTAAGCAGTTGTAACAGACCAAGTCATTACCTACTTATTATTTAATAAAAACCTTAATATCAAAAGTTCTATTACATTAACAAACTAGGACACTACTTATTCCATACTATGCTTTATTTTATTCCAAAGCCAGTTACCTACTCGTTTATAACCAGGGAGGGTTCCTAGAAAATTGAGATAAATTTCCCCGACCATTTTTCATAAATTTCCCCGACCATTTTTCGTAAATGTCCCCGACCATTTTCAACAAATCCAAAGAGCTTGACGAGACTACAGAATAGGATATTGCTAAAAGCCCATGGAATTACTTAGTTCGTAAGCAAGGAGTAGAACTCAAACGCGAAGTATATTGAAGCTTCGTGAAATCAGCGAAATTCAGAAATTAATTTCCATGACTTTTAGGGCTCTTGTTTTAAATTCCCTGACTTTTTCAACCATTTTCAATTACCCTGACTTGGTAAAAACTACATGTAGTTTTTACCAAGTGGCAATGTACCTTAAGCCATATTACAATAAAATTAAAACTATAAGGCCACGGTACATCGTGACTAAAATATTTTTTTTCTTTTAAATAAAAGAAACATTTACATATTTGGGCAGCTTTCGGACCGTGGTCAGTTTTCAAAGCCGCGTTATAATTACAACTGAGTTGTAACAAACCAATTCCACTCTTTTTAGATATTCGAATAAATGTAAAATAAGAATTATAAAGCAAGTAATGGCTCCCTTCCGTTTTATTGAAAGGGCCTATGTACTGAAGATGGCTATAGTTGCTATGATCGTCAAGAAGGTGCTTTCATCTAGTATCAAGTTCAAAAAATGTTGTAATATTAAAGTCCGTAATTAAAAAACCAATCCAAGCAAGGCAAGGCTGACTGCGCACATATTATTAGGATAAATTAAAAGTGATAATTAAAGTTAGATTAAAATAAATCGAAATTTCTTATAACAACCATGACGTCTAAACATGTGGGTTAAAAGCCTACATGGAATGACCCTACAATATTCTATTAAAGTAATGTTCTCTTTTGAAAAATAATTAGACCAGAAAATGGCATTGACTTGGTTACTTACCATCCATATCAGGTTCATTTTGGTCTTCATAATCATCATCACCATCATCCTCCCCCTCCTCCTCATAAGCATCATCATCATCTAAATACACGAAAATACTCAGTTATGTATTCATTTGAAAAAATTCATTAAAAAGAAACAACTTTTAGTAGGAGGCAGTTGTATAGCCAGGAGTTGGTTTTGGGAGGGGCACGCAATTAAAAAGAATAAAATATTGTACACATAACCTATTTGGGTTATTTTATGACCTTTCATATGTTAACAGGTAAATAGGGATTTTTTTTCGTTAGAAATAGGGTTAAATAGGAACCAAATACATGTAGAGGCCATTAAATGAAAAATTAGATCTTTATTTAACTTTTTAAAAGTAGGAATTTTTTTAAATTGTCTTAGTTTTAATTTTTAAAATTGTTTTATCACAAAAATAACGAAATTTATAAGAAATTGCGCGGGGGTTAAAATTTTGCGTATAGAAATATAGTAAAAAAATTTAAAACATTATATCCAAATTATTAAGGAAAAAGTGCTGTAGATAAGTAACTCCGTTGAGCAAAAATGTCATGTCATGACTGCGTTAATCAATATGTACCATCTACAACATAATTTCCTCGATTTCCCGAGTTCAGAGCTTGATGAAATAGGGACATGGCAGTCTGTAGCTTTGGCCATAGCCGCCATTTTGAGGGCTAATTTTTCTATAGAAAACAGCATCTTGCACAATCACTATGCCATGTCCCTATTGGTTATTAAATCTTTTAAAACTAGGACTGCCAGGTTATCAGGTATTTTAAAGCTTTCATACTTTTTTGATGAAAAGTTAATGATAAATAGCACTGCCCAAATTTGAGTTTTAGAACTGCAAATCCAAGTTTAAGAACTGTCCAAAACTGCCAGATGTGCCCATTTAAAAATTTTAGCCTCCGAGATAGGGTGATTTAGGGACCAAATCCAGATTTTATGAATATTGGGGGACATAAATTTATAGTTGTGCTTGGTTGCCTATAAATTGAAATGTTCCTCAAAAGTTGTGTTTTAGTTTCTTATCTGTTACCTTCAATTTTTCTAAGGGTGACAAGCCAAGGGTCTCGGGGGATTTTGCCACCAGTCCTGGAAATAGCACACGTCCACTGGTCCAAAACCAGTTTGTAATTGCTTGGACCAGTTTTTTAATTTAAAAACAAAAGAGAGCTTACGAAGTTACCAGCAGCCTTTAGTAAGTGTATCAAGTTAAATAAGCAACTATTTAGATTGACGATTTTTAGTAGTTCCTAAGCATAAATAAACCAGGGCCCTGCGAATGGGCGATTTCGCATTCTTTAATCGGCTATCAATTGAATCAACTAATTGAATTATAATGCATGATTCAATTGCTATTAATTTTGAAGATTAGAAAACAGCCAATTTGCAGGGCCCTAAACTAAACTTAATTTTTTACATTTAGTTCAACTATTGAAACTCCTTCTGTGATACCAATGTAAACTTATAAAGGTAATATTTGCATATTCCAAAAATAATTTTGTGATACAAAGAAATCTTGTGATGTGATGCCAAAAAATATTTGAGTCTGTGTTAAAGGCAGTTTGAAAATTAATTTTGATACCGACATAACCGACGACATAACTTAAAAAATTACAATGGGACCAGTAGAAAACAAATCTAAGTAAGGGTAACTGGTCCTAAGTACCAGTTTATTTTCGTAGACAATAGGGGTAACTAATCCTAAGGACTAGTTTAAAAAAATTCCTTATTTCCCTACCGTTGCCCACTATTCTACCTAGTAGGCAGTTCACCTCAAATTTTCTAGCTTTGGCTCTTGATTGGTTTAATATCATTATTTTCATCTTTATTAAAATAGTTTATTAGTGGAATCCTTTGGTAGCATTGTTGGAAGGCAATGAAGGCGAGGATAGAGAAGATTCATTATCCTCAAAATTATTGCTTGCCGATGATGTAACCCAATTATCAGTCATACGTAATATAAACTAGCCAGAGTCACTCTTTAATGAATGCTCGATACAAAAAGTATCTTTGAAATATATGACCTAAGATTATCTCTTGGTATAAACACTGTCAATTTTCAAAATATAGAATGGCTGCATTTGAAATCCGAAATAAAGTGTATTAACACAAAGGTTTTCATATTTTCTTAACACATTGTCAGATTGAGTTGGAAAGTCAACCCAACGCAACATGATACTACTCTGAAAAATGTGAACCAGACTCGACCAGTAACCCACCAAGTCAGGTTTAACACTGAACAGCGGCATGCTTAGTTTCGATAGATGGCGCCAGGTTACTCAGGATCCGTAGTGAAATTCTAAGAGAACCGAATTAATTAGGCCATTTTTGAAATGAAAATTGGCCGATTAATTAAATGAAAGTTGGCAGATTAATTCTGACAACTTTTTAGTTTTTTTCCAGCCACTATACAACAGTGTATATTTATTGATTATACAACAGTGTATATTTATTGATAAGAATTGTTTCAAATCAATTATTAAACATTACTCTATGATTAAGGCACGTTTAATACCACGACGTCATCGCCCTTATGGAAAAATTAATTTAAAACCAATTGAAAGTCTATTGGCTCAATATGGACATGGCAGTCTAACTTTGGCCATGGCCGCCATTTGAGGGCCGACTTTTTTTCTATTGGAAAAAGCATAAGTGAGGTCTTCCAAAGTCACTGTGCCATGTCCCTATAGGGAAACTATACTGTAGGTATTTAATGGGATTACTGTACCTTTGTAAATTCAATGGAATTATATTGGAAAGTCAGTTAAAATCCTATACACTTTTCCGGGGAATTTTGCTGGGCGCGTCCATGTTAAATTTACCCCCCTTAACCCCCTTTTCTCCATATCTTGGGACCAAATACAAGAGCCTAGACCCCCCACTGATGGTCCCAGGAAGTGCCGACTAGCGGGCGGCTAAAGAGGGGTCTGAAAAGACCGGGAAACAGAATATTGGTGTTAAGGGATGGCAATTGGAAAAATGTTCCAATAAAATTCCCATGTTTTTAATTGATTTCAAATTGGTAACTAAATGGACTGCCTATAGTAAGCCTATAGGTTTGGGGATCATATTAAAACTACATTGACACCCAAAGATAACCAATTGAACCGGTCAATGGGAACCCAGTGGACTTCACGGACCATTCAAATAACAATTGACAACTACAGGTGACCAATAGCCATTTGTTACGCTCCTGCCCCAACTATGCCTCTGTAATAATAATAATAATAATAATAATAATAATAATCAGCTAGGATAATACCCAAGGCACCACCCTAGGCCTAAGTCATCGAGCGACTTTTAAAGCCTTTTTAATTCAGGTGGCCGGGTGGTGGCAAGCCCTGCAAGCCAAGCGAGCCAACAGCTCCCTACACTAACTATTACCGTTAACCTCAACAAATTTTTATGGAAGGGGAAACCGAAGATCTCGGGGGAAAACCCCTTAAATCAGTGGGGAGAGAACTTGCAAACTCTACGCAGAAGGATTTGTTAAGAGTTTTCACCCAGTGCCACAAGCTGGGATCGAACCCGGCTCCTCTTGCTGCGAGGCGAAAGTGCTAACCACTCCGCCACCCCAAATATTTCATTAAAACCAGTGGCGTAGCCAGGATTTTTTTCAGGGAGGGCATACAATTAAAAAAAATAAATAAAAATTATATTCTTTATGGGGAAATTCAGTATTTCATTGATATTGAAAACTGTTTGGATTGTTATAAATTGGAAAATATTTGTGGTAATTCAGGTTTACAAAGCCATACAAAAGGTGTTCATTAGGTTAAAATTGGAGTTAAAACTAATAAAAAATCATTTTACAGGCGGCGATAGGGTTTTAATGGAAAGTTGTTTATAGTTCCATTCCCATTATACCAACACAAATACAATTCAGTAACTATTAAAAATTGGATTAGTTTTTTAAATGGTAGTCAAACTCCAATAAAATACCCATTGTCTTCCTATACAGTCCATAGAAATTCATTTAGCATTCATTATATGAGTTTTTCGTAAGAAAATTTATTTATAATTAGATGAATAAATAACTTAATATTTACCTGTCAATGTCACGTCAATATCATTGAAAGTTTTTCCTTTCAAAGAACTTATATTCCCTTTCTCCATTTGAATTAAAACTTTGCTAACTTTCGCAAGTTGATTTGCGTCGTCTGGCAGACGATAATACTGTTTGTGAATTTCCACACCGTGACCCATAAAGGTTGCCAATTGTTCGATGTCATGTGCTTGAAGATTCATCAACTGCGCTATAGTGGCAACATGCTTTCGCAGTTTTGTTGAAGTAAAACTTGATTTATTTTTAACACCCCGACTTTGAAGCACACTCCGACATACAATCAGATCCTCTATATGGTGTTAATGTTTCTGTATTTCCCCTTGCAAATAAGTATGGGTTGTCTTTACTGATACCCACATATTCACGCGAGTGAACTAAAAGATCCATACTATTTTTTAACTTAGGCGTAAGTATAATTGGAACTATTCTCCCCCTCTTTCCAACTATCTCTACCCTCTGCAATGTTGAGCAAAGCTTTTTCTCAACTACACTGAGTGATTTTTGTATGTCGGAAGAAATATCATTATCACTGGCTAGACCCTTTAAATATTCTTTCACCTCTATCCTCTCAGATTCTCCTGCTCTTTTTCGGTTGAAAAGAATAAGTCTAGCGAGTGTTATTTTTGAAAGTTGAGAAAAAACTGTCAGATTCGGGACTTTACCATCTACGGAACACTCGTTTCAACTTTTTCCAGTTCGCTGTCTAAATATAATTTAAATTTCACTATATCTTCAGCCATAGGTAGGAGTGTTTTCTTATTCATCTTTGATTTCTTTAAAGTTTCAAGGGCATGGGTTGAAATCTCTTTTTCCCAATCTCTATCCATTAGTTTGACAAAGTTTTTTGCCATGTTTTTTTTCTCCAAATCATCACATTTGATGGCTTCGCTTTCCAGTAAATTTGCTACCTTTTTCAGAGACATGCCTAATTTCAATGCCAATGACGGTGTTGAAAATGTACTGCCTACGCCTTGAAATTTGCAAACTGATTTTGTTGAGCTGATAACATCATCAAATCGGCTTGGTTTTATTAAATCTTCCAGATGTCCAACAGAAGAATCTTTTTCTTTTGCATCAATTAGTAATTTACCAAGCTCTCTCATTTTTGATGAAATGTCAGTTAATCTTTGTTGGTGATGGCCGTGTTTCCTAAACATCGAGTACCCAAATTGCAATATTAGAGGATCTTGCCGAACAAAAAAAAGTAGTTTCATCCGCAATCATTTTGTTTAGGACCTTTTCTTTAAAAATATTAGGAACAGCATTGCCTACGGGGAGATTGTTTTTTGGATTTGTTAATTGGCGCCAAATAGCACCTCTTAGAATGACGCCACAAATGTTGTCTTTTATAATAACCTAAGCAATGCTTGCATGGAAGATAGTTGGACAGAAGCTGATCGTTTGATGGACGTCTTTTAACTTCAATTAAACCTTTCTCCTTTGTAAAATGCTTTGCATTTTTTACGAACAATCCCTTGTTTATCAACATCTGAAATTTTTTTCTTCTAGTAGGGGATCCCCTGCAATGCATTAGGGCTGATTTCACTTCTTTTACCGAACTGTGTTTCTGCTCAAGATGCCTTGCGAGTTTAGATAAATATTTCTTACAAAAAATACAGAAATACTTTGTTATATACTCGTTTGCAATTTATTTTTATGACTTTACTGATACGAAGATCCTTGTACTCTCCATCCGTAAATAAACGTTTCTTAAATTTCTGTTTATTTAACTGGCTTTCTTCAATGTTCAGACCTGAAACAAACCAAATTACTCAAATAAAATATGTTTAAGATTTAAGGTGTGAGATTATAGAATATTTTTTTAAGTGTAAACAGAAGGGAACAAAAAAAAACTAAAAATTTTACTTAATTAATTTTACACACTAAACAGTTATGAGTGGTTCAAATTTGGGGTTGAACCAAGGGGTCAGACATTTACCAAAATCCCGTACATAAAAATTACAAAATCACTTAACTCTTTCTATGGTAAATTAACATTAAAATCAAAAAATCACTTCAAAAAGTAATGATAAAATCGCCAAAACCCTTAAATCCCGTACAAAATATTGGCAAGTGTTTGACCCCTCGGGTTGAGCTCTATTTAAAACCACGTTAAGAAAATGCAACAATAAGTCTTCCTTTTTTGTTTTGACACTCTCAGAGAGGGTCCAGCTTCATTTGAACAAGAAGAATCTGAGGTTTTGGGATCATCGCATTCACTTCCCTCCGAATCTGACTCAGATTCACCATCAAAATTACTAAAGCTACCATCCGAGTCATTTTTGCAACCTGTTATGTATTTATTAGAATCAAGATCAATATTGCTATTTAGTTCATTGTAATCGTCTATTAACTGACCTGTCGGTTTTTCGCAGATAGATTTATTATCTACATGTCCTTCATCGGTCGCTTCAGCGTTGTGCGTATGTCCTTCGTCGGTCGCTTCAGCGTTGTGCGCATGTCCTTCGTCGGTCGCTTCAGCGTTGTGCGCATGTCCTTCGTCGGTCGCTTCAGCGTTGTGCGCATGTCCTTCGTCGGTCGCTTCAGCGTTGTGCGCATGTCCTTCGTCGGTCGCTTCAGCGTTGTGCGCATGTCCTTCGTCGGTCGCTTCAGCGTTGTGCGCATGTCCTTCGTCGGTCGCTTCAGCGTTGTGCGCATGTCCTTCGTCGGTCGCTTCAGCGTTGTGCGCATGTCCTTCGTCGGTCGCTTCAGCGTTGTGCGCATGTCCTTCGTCGGTCGCTTCAGCGTTGTGCGCATGTCCTTTGTCAGTCGCTTCAGCGTTGTGCGCATGTCCTTCGTCGGTCGCTTCAGCGTTGTGCGCATGTCCTTCGTCGGTCGCTTCAGCGTTGTGCGCATGTCCTTCGTCGGTCGCTTCAGCGTTGTGCGCATGTCCTTCGTCAGTCGCTTCAGCGTTGTGCGCATGTCTTTTGTCGGTCGCTTCAGCAATGTGCGCATGTCTTTTGTCGGTCGCTTCAGCAATGTGCGCATGTCCTTCGTCGGTCGCTTCAGCAATGTGCGCATGTCCTTCGTCGGTCGCTTCAGCAATGTGCGCATGTCCTTCATCGGTCGCTTCAGCGTTGTGCGCATGTCCTTCATCGGTCGCTTCAGCGTTGTGCGCATGTCCTTCATCGGTCGCTTCAGCGTTGTGCGCATGTCCTTCATCGGTCGCTTCAGCGTTGTGCGCATGTCCTTCATCGGTCGCTTCAGCGTTGTGCGCATGTCCTTCATCGGTCGCTTCAGCGTTGTGCGCATGTCCTTCATCGGTCGCTTCAGCGTTGTGCGCATGTCCTTCGTCGGTCGCTTCAGCAATGTGCGCATGTCCTTCGTCGGTCGCTTCAGCAATGTGCGCATGTCCTTCGTCGGTCGCTTCAGCGTTGTGCGCATGTCCTTCGTCGGTCGCTTCAGCAATGTGCGCATGTCCTTCGTCGGTCGCTTCAGCGTTGTGCGCATGTCCTTCGTCAGTCGCTTCAGCGTTGTGCGCATGTCCTTCGTCAGTCGCTTCAGCGTTGTGCGCATGTCCTTCGTCAGTCGCTTCAGCGTTGTGCGCATGTCCTTCGTCGGTCGCTTCAGCGTTGTGCGCATGTCCTTCGTCAGTCGCTTCAGCGTTGTGCGCATGTCCTTCATCGGTCGCTTCAGCGTTGTGCGCATGTCCTTCGTCGGTCGCTTCAGCGTTGTGCGCATGTCTTTTGTCGGTCGCTTCAGCGTTGTGCGCATGTCCTTCATCGGTCGCTTCAGCGTTGTGCGCATGTCCTTCATCGGTCGCTTCAGCGTTGTGCGCATGTCCTTCATCGGTCGCTTCAGCGTTGTGCGCATGTCCTTCATCGGTCGCTTCAGCGTTGTGCGCATGTCCTTCATCGGTCGCTTCAGCGTTGTGCGCATGTCCTTCATCGGTCGCTTCAGCGTTGTGCGCATGTCCTTCATCGGTCGCTTCAGCGTTGTGCGCATGTCCTTCATCGGTCGCTTCAGCGTTGTGCGCATGTCCTTCATCGGTCGCTTCAGCGTTGTGCGCATGTCCTTCATCGGTCGCTTCAGCGTTGTGCGCATGTCCTTCATCGGTCGCTTCAGCGTTGTGCGCATGTCCTTCATCGGTCGCTTCAGCGTTGTGCGCATGTCCTTCATCGGTCGCTTCAGCGTTGTGCGCATGTCCTTCATCGGTCGCTTCAGCGTTGTGCGCATGTCCTTCATCGGTCGCTTCAGCGTTGTGCGCATGTCCTTCATCGGTCGCTTCAGCGTTGTGCGCATGTCCTTCATCGGTCGCTTCAGCGTTGTGCGCATGTCCTTCATCGGTCGCTTCAGCGTTGTGCGCATGTCCTTCATCGGTCGCTTCAGCGTTGTGCGCATGTCCTTCATCGGTCGCTTCAGCGTTGTGCGCATGTCCTTCGTCGGTCGCTTCAGCAATGTGCGCATGTCCTTCATCGGTCGCTTCAGCGTTGTGCGCATGTCCTTCATCGGTCGCTTCAGCGTTGTGCGCATGTCCTTCATCGGTCGCTTCAGCGTTGTGCGCATGTCCTTCGTCGGTCGCTTCAGCGTTGTGCGCATGTCCTTCGTCAGTCGCTTCAGCGTTGTGCGCATGTCCTTCGTCAGTCGCTTCAGCGTTGTGCGCATGTCCTTCGTCGGTCGCTTCAGCGTTGTGCGCATGTCCTTCGTCAGTCGCTTCAGCGTTGTGCGCATGTCCTTCATCGGTCGCTTCAGCGTTGTGCGCATGTCCTTCGTCGGTCGCTTCAGCGTTGTGCGCATGTCTTTTGTCGGTCGCTTCAGCGTTGTGCGCATGTCCTTCATCGGTCGCTTCAGCGTTGTGCGCATGTCCTTCATCGGTCGCTTCAGCGTTGTGCGCATGTCCTTCATCGGTCGCTTCAGCGTTGTGCGCATGTCCTTCATCGGTCGCTTCAGCGTTGTGCGCATGTCCTTCATCGGTCGCTTCAGCGTTGTGCGCATGTCCTTCATCGGTCGCTTCAGCGTTGTGCGCATGTCCTTCATCGGTCGCTTCAGCGTTGTGCGCATGTCCTTCATCGGTCGCTTCAGCGTTGTGCGCATGTCCTTCGTCGGTCGCTTCAGCGTTGTGCGCATGTCCTTCGTCGGTCGCTTCAGCGTTGTGCGCATGTCCTTCGTCGGTCGCTTCAGCGTTGTGCGCATGTCCTTTGTCAGTCGTTTCAGCGTTGTGCGCATGTCCTTTGTCAGTCGCTTCAGCGTTGTGCGCATGTCCTTTGTCAGTCGCTTCAGCGTTGTGCGCATGTCCTTTGTCAGTCGCTTCAGCGTTGTGCGCATGTCCTTTGTCAGTCGCTTCAGCGTTGTGCGCATGTCCTTTGTCAGTCGCTTCAGCGTTGTGCGCATGTCTTTTGTCGGTCGCTTCAGCGTTGTGCGCATGTCTTTTGTCGGTCGCTTCAGCGTTGTGCGCATGTCTTTTGTCGGTCGCTTCAGCGTTGTGCGCATGTCTTTTGTCGGTCGCTTCAGCGTTGTGCGCATGTCTTTTGTCGGTCGCTTCAGCAATGTGCGCATGTCCTTCGTCGGTCGCTTCAGCGTTGTGCGCATGTCCTTCGTCAGTCGCTTCAGCGTTGTGCGCATGTCCTTCATCGGTCGCTTCAGCGTTGTGCGCATGTCCTTCATCGGCCGCTTCAGCGTTGTGCGCATGTCCTTCATCGGTCGCTTCAGCGTTGTGCGCATGTCCTTCATCGGTCGCTTCAGCGTTGTGCGCATGTCCTTCGTCGGTCGCTTCAGCGTTGTGCGCATGTCCTTCGTTGGTCGCCTCCTCAGTTGATTGTACGCATTTTTCAAAATCAATTTTTTTTTCAATAGCTGCAGTTTTGTCTATTAGAAAATTTTAAACTTCAAAATATGTCTTAACGCAGTAAGTGTGCATATCATTTTTAAATGGCAGCTTAATTGTCAGAATTAACTGCCAGATGTCAGTGTCATCTGCTCTGGGACAGGGTCTCATAAGAATTTAGGCTAACGGTCAGACTTACATAAGATAGATAAAACTTATGCTAACACTAGAGGAAAAACAATATCAAGGGCAGTTTTTTTTAAATACAATTTCATCTTTTTGATTTATTAAATCAGGGTGACCACTAAAAAACCCCAAAATATTTATAGGAATATAAGAAATTCAACAGTCGATTTATAGGATAATATAGGAGTATTTTCTTTGATAAATAAAACTTAAATTGGTTTTGATTTAAAACTTCACCGATTCGTGCATCGAGGACTAGTTAGACAATTTCAATTGCTTATTTTCTAACTATTTCTAAGGTGGGTTCTTTGGCACGAAAAAACCACACGACATACAAAATAATATCTAATTATAGGAAAATATAGGAAAAATGGTTAAATTACAGGAAAATATAGGAAAAATGGTTAAATTATAGGAAAATGGTTAAATTATAGGAAAATAAAGCAAAGCACTGAAATATAGGAAAAATTATAAAATAAAGGAAGAATGATCACCCTGCCTTATATATTTATGCAATTTAAATCGCTACCAAAAATGCTATTTAAAAAATGACAAGCCCGATAAACTCAAATCTTCATAAAACCGTGATCGTATTGAAATGGTGCATTTAATTTTTTTTATTAAGAGATTTTAATGGGATAGTTTTAGCAGTACAAAATCCAGCAAATGAGATCTTACGTGCACTAGTTATTCCCGTTATAACCAGGATAAAGTTGTCATATGATTATGGTACTTGTGGCACATCTCAGAATCTAACTTTTCACTGCAAAAGTTAACTGCTAAAAAAACTCCTAGCTCCAACTTGGTGTGGACCCAACCCACAGTTTAGTGCAATTCATTCATCTTATAAACATGTTTATTGTGAATCAATATATATATATATATATATATATATATATAGCTTTTATTAAAATTAGGACTAGGTCATTTTCAAAACGGTTTCATAACAAATAGAATTCCATCCCAAACCCTGACTATTTTTTGTCGATAATAAAACCCCAGCTCAGACTTGAATTTATTTTGACCCGGCATTAACACTACAATTTGATAATGTTACCGTTCACAGTTCTTAGTAAAATTATGCGTTCTTGGCAAGACCAATATAAATTTGCTAAAATTTATGAATCTCTAACTAGTGGGAATAAAAAACTTACCTCCAATGAAAAGCAAAATAGCCCTGTAATATCGCATATCTGACCATTTCACATAATACTCCTCTCCAAGCTTCAGTTTGGACTTTGATCGAACTCTTTGTAGGTTACATAAATACAATACATTATCTTCGATATATTTAAATAAATATGTATTCTTGCAACGTTCTAATAGAAATAAAAAAACCCAAAAAAATTAGAATTTTAATTTAAATAGATAGAATACATTCTTAAACACGACTTAGCAAGGTACTTTACAGTCTACGGGGAGGATAGTGAAAAAACCAAAAAAGGCTACACAATAGCACTATTAGTGCCCTAAGTTAGGATAGTAGATAATGGCTATTGGATTTCGCACTAGAAAAGCGCAGGAGAAGATAAAAACTTCCTGGTAGGGAAAAAGAGCAAATCCTTTATACCTTCTCACCCCACCCCTACTGCTTCTTGACCAACAAGTTTCAACTTGCATACATAGGGCGATTTTTGCAAAATTAGTTTTTACCACCCGAATTCATATTTCCAATAAGTCAGTCATTTGCCTAACTTTAAAATACCCTTCGTTTCCAACTTAGTTATTTAAATTGTGTAAATATGCCAAAATAAGATATTACAAGCCAAGACGATCTAGATGATGAAATAAATTTATCTAGAGCATACACATATACTTATGAACATTTATCTAGACTCGAAGATTGGCGAGCCATAGTTTACATCAAAAGGTAAAAATACCTGTCACAACTTGGGAAGTAATTTGATTATAAGGAGTAACGTACTCTAACTAAAGCTTAATTTTCCTTTTAAATTCAATGCATTTAATTGTAATAAAATATTGAATGTGAAATGTTTCAGTTTTTCACACAAGAACCATTAAAAACACCATACATATATAAAGCTTCGCTTAAGCTAAGTGAAGCATTATATAATCTTTGATAGCAGACTATAATTCAAACTGAGGAAAAATCCTTGATATATTACTATAAGAAATAACTAGATAAGAGAGTTTCTAGGCCATAACCTGGAAACTAACCCAGTATATTTGTCTAAAATTGCACCAATATATTTTTTCTTTGGCATGTTTTTATTTTTATTAAAATTTAGTATTTGCCAATATTTGGGAAATTAGCCAGTTTCCAGTAGAGGCGCCAGCAACAGGCCGGGGCAGGCCTGGGCCTACTTCAAATTTTGGTAGTGGCCTCCAAAAGTCGTCTTAAGGGGTCTCCCAAATTTAAATATATGGGCCTCCAAATTATTAAAAATCAGAAAATTTTGTAATTTGTTTGCAAAATGAATTACTTATTTATTAGTTTTTCAATATTCAATGTGAGTGATTTCGCTTAACGACGCTGCTGTTTTTGTTCCTTTCAAAGGTAAGAGACTACGAGTAACTTTTCTTTGACAGTAGTTCATTTTATAGTTTTAATTTTTCGCAAGCGCTACTATATAAAAATTGTACCTTTAATTTTATCTTTACAAATAAACGGTTCTTAAACTTACTTTACTTAGTGCACCTACGTACATTCATTTTCCTAAAGTTTTAAGTTCTGAAGTAAAGGAATGTACATGCGAAGTATGGAAGATACGTAATTGTTTAAATTTTTTTTTCGTTGCGTACCAATTTTAACCAAAAATGGCACAAAAATTTTGGTGGGGGGGGGGCTCCAAATGCTTGGCCTACCTCCCAAAAATCCTGCCACCACTACTGCCAGTAACAGCATGGAAGAAAGATTAAGAAGGCTAACTCGGTCCCACTGAGATATGAAAGTTTTTTTCGAGTCATATCGCTATCGCCACCTAGAATTTGTGCTGAGCACTACCCCATTTTATTTATTTTTCGCTATGGCAGTTGCGGTTGTCACGGCATTGTGGCGTACATCGTTCGATAGTAGTTTTACTGCCACTCTGGTAGTATTTTGTTATGAGCTTTGCAGTTATTGGTCAGAGTATTGACCAATGGGGGTTTTCCCACTATTGGGTTAGAAGATAAGTTGTTCTGTTTTTGGGTAAGATAGTTTTGGTCTGTCTTTTTCCCAAAGACTATATATACGCTTCGCTACATAGACTGGAGTGTTCGATGGCTCAACTTGCATACGATAGCAGATGCTGGTCAAAATTTTCCCCGCGCTTCCGAGGGCCACTAGCGGCGCCTCTAATGGCTGGTCAAAGGATTTAACGGGAGTGGATGCTTACGTTACAGCATGATTAACGTCATGATTGTGATCAGAAGATCCAAGCCACTGATGAAATATCGCGAATCGCTTACTTACGGACATGATAAATAACGTCCAAACTTGAAGGGGCGAGCTAAAAACAATATAATAAAATCCCCCCCCCCCCCGCGTATACCACTACCAATCACCACTACAATCTAATCTAAATAATGAAACATTAAGAATATTATACAACGCCCTAATAAAACTGATTATCGAATACGCTATAATCTTCTATGCAGTCTCGAACAAAAATGATTTAAATAAAATTGATGACCAAAATAGCACTGCTAAATTAATAGCAAAACAATCAAATATTCCTCGCTTACTGAACCTAAAAAAATTGCCATTTTTATAATTTTAACCACCTCTTTATAATAAATATCCTTCATTTTATGTTTAAGATTTAAATAAAACACTCCCTTATGTTTCAGGCTGGTTTGAAGATCACAATACTACCAGAATAACTAGGTTTGATTACAAACTTATGTCAATAATGTGTACTCAAAATATAAATCTAAAAGACAAGAACCTCTTGTTGAACCGTTTGGAACCATTTTAATGGTACCTGCTCAAGAGCAAGTACTGGCCGGAACTCAAGGTTGAAATCTCTATAATTCGTCTGCACATCGTACGATCCTAATTTGAATCACAACTTTTCGTACAAAAGTTCTGAACTATCCAGAACTCACGAATAGTTTTCAGCTACTAACTCGTAAAGGTCAAAATTCAACCAATTCCACTAATCATAACCATACCTACATGAAAAATACCAAATATGGTTTGAAACTTATATATTAACTCAAATTTATAACTTATAATAGATTTATCTATTATATATTAACTCGTTAAGGTCAAAATTACACTTAATTACACTCATCCTATCCGTAACTACATGAAAAACAACAAATATGGTTTAAAAATATGGCCAAAAACATTTGTAAATCTTTCCAGAAACATGTTATATATTCACCCATAAAGGTCAGAGGTCCACCAATAATACATAACCACATTTCTGTCAAGAAAAAATATCAGTTTTCCCTTTCCCTAAAATTTTTAGGTTGTCAAATGCAAGAAATGTGAAAATGAAACGTTACTCTCTGTTGACGTGAGCTTAGTTTGTCAATTTCAAGTTTCAAGCACATTTTTCAAGTAAATGCTTATAGCAAGTAACTCTAAGAGTTATTTATTGCCTATAAATTGACCATTAATGACTATAGGGTATTGGCAGTGCTACGTCAGTTTTTTTTTCAATAGTTTTTATCGTGGGGAGAAAAATATGACCACAATGGCGGCCATGGCCAAAGCTACGGAGTGCCAAGTCTCTATTGGCAATTATACACTATACACTTGAATTAAGAGCAATTGCTGAATTAGCCGTTATTAATTTCGAGAACTTTCAACCAGTTCAAATTTTGAACTAATATTTTTAAACAACTAGACCTGAGTAAAACTTTACCAATGTTTGGAAGAAAAAAACATGTTCACACAATAAACATTTAAAAGAGAACTTTAAGCCTTATTGCGTATAGTAAATGCATCAAATTTAGTTTACAAAATAATGCAATGTTTTAAAATATATAAGTTCATACTTCTTATATTTAAATTAAGAAAGTAATTTAAAATTACCATTTAATTAAGTCTGTTATTTTTGCACAGAAAACTATTGGGCGCGTAAACGTTCAACGAACCAATAAAATCCATAGAAATCTCATAGGTAACTAGAATGCTGCCGTGTAACTGGGAAATGGACCAAACGCCGTGGCAGACGATAGCCAGATCTCAGCCAATCAGAGCTCAAAGAGCGGTTCTGCCAAGATTTTAGCGTCACCTAGCTCATTATTATTTTTTAATTACGTTACCATAGAAACATTTGTTCATTCTTCATATCTTCAAATACGGTGCACTCGGCGAATGACAAGTTCTATGAGATGTCAATGATAAAATCTCAATATCAAACATTTAGCAGTGTTACCAGTTTTTGGGTATATTTTGCCGTTCAACCGACCAACCGGAAATAGCTCCTTCCCAGATGAATTTGGAGAGGAGTAGAAACCGAGTATCTTTTATTGAAGCGTCCATTAGGAACTTAATTAAGAGATATTTTAAATACAGTTGAAAAAGTATGGCATCTAAATCTTTACTGGATATACAAATTCCTAAATCAACTCGCAATGAGAGTAGTATAACCAAAATGGATGGGTTGGATAGTAAATTTGGTAATTCTACAGCCACAAATAGTGAAAATAATCCCGCAAATATGCATATTCCAACCATAGAAATCGGAGGATTCCATACAACAAGCTCGTTGAAAAATTGAAGAAAAACGAAAGGCTATGCCATAGTGTTTACCCCACCCCCCCCCCCCTCCTGACCGTGTTATAAGTAATAGTTTACCATTTTGTATATATTTGTATATAGCACTTGTTCATTTAAGTTTTTTTGGTTTTTGTTTTTTTAACACCTTTTTATATTAACTCGAAACCTATTATATCAACGTTTCTTATTGTTGTTTAGGTAGTACCATTATGTACCTGCGAGCCTTTGCTCCTCCCTGATTTAAAAGGGATCTTATGGGTAAATAAAATTCATTCATTCATTCTGTCTATGACCAGACCTAGCCGAGAAAGCTTCAATGAAATTTTATCTAAGAAAGGGTCTACTCGAAACCATGAACATCCAACGACTCCTGAACATTCTTATTGCGCAACCATAGCTGAAGATAATAAGCCTACTCTTGGAAAATTAACTTTCAGTAAACTACATGTATCTAAAAGATCAGAGTTGGAATGCAAACAAATTTAAATTTCTCGAATATTTTGTGGAAAAAAAGCAGATAAAGCTATAGACGGATATGGAAAAATAGAATAATCAAACGTTGAAATAATACCTGAAAATGTTCAAGACGAAGTTATTAACATTAGTGCTAAGATTAGAGATGCTGCCATCTAGGAGCAACAAATACAAGGAGAACGCAGCCAGCCTTGAAACACGCTAACCACGGACTGTAAATTTTAGAGGACCGGTATTCCCGAGGTATTTTACGCCCCGTTCACCGATCAGGCTGACGGGAGTCGCTCAAGGTCATAAAAAAAACTAAAGCGCGTGTCTTTCGGTCGGCCAGATTTCCAGATAAGATGCGGGGGGGTCTATCTCTATGCGTGGTACAAATGACCTTGACGGACTCTCTCTCTCTCTAGTTCGAAGTGATTGATGCTCGGGGAAACTAAAATACTACAGGGGAAGGCTACGCTGTACTCGTCCTCTAAAATTTAAAGTCCGTGCGCTAACGAAGGGTTGTGTACGAATTTCATTGGACGAGCGTCACGAGCCTTTACCATGAACGTTTTACGGGCGGGGGGGGGGGAAGACAATTTTCAAATTTTACCCTTCCAACGGTAGCAGGCGCTAAAGCGTCTAGCCAATGAAAAACTTACACAAGAAAATCCAAGACTTTTGACGGGTTGCGTTCTCCTTGTGTGGGGTGTTGTGTTTGGTGCTCCTAGCTGCCATAAACTATTTTACTTCGGAAGCCATGTTCATAATCATTCAAATTTTAAATATAAAAACTGATCTGTGGAAATGTTATTCCTGTCCAAAGATTTTGACAACTATGGACAAGGATGCTTGTGATAAATGTGGGAAGCCTTTACCAATACTCACGTAAACAAAAAAAATTTCGGTATTTTAAATTTTCACCAATTTTATTATACAAATAAATTAAAGAAAAATTAGTAGAATAGATATCAAATATTTATTTACCAAATAATACTACTGTATTAATTTGTCATTTACTTAACTTATAATCACAATATATTTCGATACTTTCACCTTGAGTTAACAAACTTTACCTTCCTTTTAGCAGTAAAAGACAACATAAAATGAAACTTTTAGAAAGCTCGCGAGTTTTGATAATAATAGAGCTAGAAATATCAACTTCGATTTTTTGCCCTCTTTTGACCCCAAATAGATTCGAGCATTTAGTCGCGAGAAATTATTTGACCACTGTAACATTCCCTTCAATATTTTATAATATTTAATACTTAGTTACTGTATACTGTACAGGGACGTGATTCTACGCTTGTCGTTTCGAGTTAAAGAAAGAACATTTTCGTTAGCTCCAGGCGCGTAGGAGCGTTTTGATTTTAGGGGGGGGGGGGGTACATCCAGGCTAAGAACGCCCCTTCTATTACAATTTCGCGCCCCTTTCCAATTTCAAGGGGGGTATATTGTACCCCTGTACCATCCCCGTTCCTACGCCACTGGTTAGCTCCATAGCACTTATATAAGCTAACAAAAATTTATTATCGTTCAGTCGCTATACGATAAGAGTAGAATCACGCCCCTGCTGCTTCAATTAGTGTTAATAGTGATATCAATAAAACCTTAAACCTTTAGTTTAGAGATATTTTAAAGAATCCAAAAGGATATTTAATCAAGATTAAAGATATTTATAATTTAAGAATGTCTTTAATTTAGGTTTTATATTGGAACCAGATATTAAACGGCTATTTTTAATAATAGACCCACCAGATATTTAAGTTTTAAAACCAAACCAGATATAAATCACAATTATTCAAATCAAAAGTAGCATAATATATGACATAAAACTGCCCAGATCAGTCTTTCTTTTACAATATGTGTCCAGGGAGGTTCCAGACATGTGGTTGTCCAGTGGCATGCCAAAAGCTTATCAAAACTCTGCCAGGGGGCGATAGATTATTTCCCCAACCCCCCAAAATGCCGGAAAGAAACACTGGCCACAAAACGCCATAAACCATTTATTACAAAGAAAATACGAAAAAAAAAATCAAGGCCGTGCAAAGGAGGGACAGCGAAGGCAATAGGCGTTTAAATAAACGATCATCCATCGCCGATTATAGAGTTTGTGCTGCTGCGACTGGACATATAACTGGTTTGTCTATGGTTTCTCTTTATACTGCCAAAGCTAAGAATTTTCTATGCATAGATCTGGCAGCATTTTTCAACAGGGGGGCAAGACAGTCAGAGAGGGGTTTATTTAAACGCCTATATCCTCCCGCTGCCCGGCCGAAAAAGGCCCACCAGGGACCGATTAGGGGGTGAAAGTCATGATAACGTGGGTAAATATTTTCAGGGCTCCAGGGAGGGGTTGCAAATCTAAGGAGCCCACGAGTAAATTTTGCCCCGGGCCCCAGGATACCTCTGCACGGCCCTGAATATTATGTTATTTAGGTTTAAAAAAAGAACTTCGTAAGCATGTCAGAGGCGAATTTTCTTGAGACTGCAAATAAGCTGACATAACCGGGATAACCCACAAAAATTTCTATTAATCATAAAAATGGTGGATACTTGTTTATATATGGATATTCTTCAGTGGCAGTGGCGTAGCAGGGTCGCAGGGCCCGCAATGCGGGTGACCCCATTCAAAACGAGAGCCATACTTTACAACAATACAAAAAAATTTATAACGTTATTATAATGGTCAGTCATTGAAACTACAAAATAGCTCTTGCTGGTTAATACACATCGAAAACGACGGAAAGTAATCATTTAGTTATGTATTTAGCTTCTCAAGTTTTTTGATGCCAAATTAAATATATAGCCTACTTTGCTACAAGAAAAGTCTAATATACATCTTTATAAAAATTCTTAGTTTTTTCCTAAACGATCAATTCGAAAAAAGGACCCATGGATTCAAGATGCTAGCCGGCCGAACTCTGAAGCTACGCCACTGTTGGTTCACAGCTATAAATCAATTTAATATGCAAACTTTTTGTTCGGATAATTTTCGGTTATGGATATAAAACCAACTGATAATTTTTATTCAAACGCCGAGCTCTATTAAAGAACCATTAGAGAACAATAACTACATAAAACAGTTACTCACCGTTTTTGGGAGCCATCGTTAATTATTAGGATGAGGCCGAAAATTTCCTACTAAAACTTTATATGTAACATATTAGCACAGAAAAATTCAGCGAAGACATCGCGGACATCGCGGACAGCGATCGCGAAAACCGCTCCAGGAACACGAAGATCACCGTATGAGGACCGCAGTCCGCACAAAGATTACCACGTGCAACACCCGTAAACCGACTAGATTTCAAGCGGCGGTGGCGTTAGGAAATAATTATTTGGCGGTGGCGCTGCGATTTATAGAATTTTTTTCCAATTCATATCTTGGCGTTTACGCGAACGTCTGCAACGTTCTGCAGATTTGTAGACGTTTGCGTAAACGCCTAGAAATTGGTTTGAGCAAACTGTTTAATCGGCGAACATTTTTCTGCAGCGGCGACGCCATTGGTGATAATTTAACACCCCCCTCTAGCTTTAAACACCAATAGGCACAGTTGTTAGTTTCCTTTAACCATAAGTAACATAATATAAATAAGTATAACCAAAGTTCTGACCTCAAAAGAGCAGTTCTCACACTTTCACCAGCTTCTATAACGGGAGACTTTGAAAGATAATTCGGGACCTCCACTCCTTTTTTGCTCCAGGGTCTCCACACTTTTAATCTGACCCTGCAAATGAAATAACTCTTGAAATGTCAAAGGTTCTACTGGCACGATGTTAAAAAAGGCGGAGTTAAGACGACGTAGACGTTACACGAATTTCGAATTCATTAGCTCGAGGCAGTGGCGCAACCAGGGGGGGGGGGGCATAGCAACCAATAGGTGATGCAGGGTTGCCATGCGTCAGGGTAAACATGGAAAACAGGGAAAAGTCAGGAAATTGAAAAAAGGGAGAAGCAGTAACGGCTCTAAGGTTTTACACAGGTGGGCTAATTAATTTGTGGCCCTTACAACTTAAGTAACCCCTTGTAATTTTGTGGCAGCTGTGCACTATGTTTTATAAACCCGTGTTTGTGGCTAAAACCCTAAAAATAAAAAATTATATTTATAAAATTAGTATAGTAAATATTATTTATCGAAATAATTAGTTCGGTAGGTTAAAATATTAACAAGACGTGGCGCTAGATAAAAAAAGGAAGGCTCTGTGAAATTTGGATGGTTTCAAAGATGTTGTGTTTAAAGGGACTTTCACGAGACTCCTATGGTCAATTTAAAATACTTCATTCGGTCGCTTGTCGTTGTGAAGTAGAAATAACTACCGAATGACTGTTTTTAAATCGAGTAGGTCGCTCTTCAATGTCCCTTTTAATGACAACAGAACTTTGTGGGAGACCAACGGCTTTCCAATTTAAATTCTAACAGCCGCAAATGTATTTTAAGACAATGTTACTTCTAAGGGTGATTTTTGAAATTCTTCAGTCCAATTTTCCCCATTTTTCTTCAAAATTTATGATAACTTAGCAATATAAAAAGCCGATTATGTAAATTAGCGTTGAAGTATAAGTAACATAATAACTGTTGAGTAACGATGTCGACTAATGAAACTGTGTCGCCGGGGATTTGGGCAATTGGAGAATCTGAAACCGGAAATCCGTTGATAAAATTTTGACTTTATGTCATTATATACGCGCCAAAGCGCGTTTAGGTTTCAAATAGGACCACAATTTCCTTCAGAAACAAAAAAATAATGATTTAAATGAGTTTCGATTCAATTAACAAATAGCTGCTAGTTCTTAGGATGTAGTGATTTATACGGTCATTGTCGAGACAGACTATCAATTATTAATTTAGCGGTGGGATAATACTGAGGGCCCTACTTACAGTGATAGCATATGTAACATAGTTACTCATAAGTATGCCACTAGCTCTATTTCTTAACTAACAGTTTGTTTCCCAGATATTGCGTCATCCGTTCTCTACGTAATATTTGACGTCATATTTGACGTCATCGAATCTCAAATGCCGATTATGCCATCGCACAATTAGCTCTACGTCTGATAAATCGACGGCCATTATTTTACTAAACAACCTGTTTGAACAACCAAGGCTTAGGAGCTAAAATGAGATACAATATAGTGTTCGGTGCTGTTAATGCAATGAATTTGCAAATTAATGAAGTTTTCGGAGACTCACGTTCTAAAATAAATTTGCATTGTCAAATACAAGAAGCAGTATTATTGGAAAAAATAATTGAAATTCCGGTTGAACTTTTCTGGGGCATCTACAAGGTTGGAGTCTTTGCAGATTCTTTTGAGCCTAGGCCTAACTCTTCTAGGCTCGGTATGGGTTTTAACAACGCTGGTGGAATATCCCACTTCGACTACTTGTTCCATTTTGGAAAGTGATCACTGAACCGTATTGGTCATTTTCCCCAACCTTTTATTTTTCTTAACTACTCATTTTTTAAATTCATCCGCACAAACCGAGCGAGTTTATAAATTTCAATAAAGCTACATTGGGCTGACTAAAATTCCGACACAGAAAATTCCTTCTAAATTTAGCGGTTTTCCATTGGCTGAAATAAATATGTTAGTAGCCAATAGTGTGACTTCCAAAATTACAAGGATGAATAAAAAGGTTAAAATCTAACGTAGTCCACCTTTTTACTGGTTTGTGGTGAAGATTTTTCAATGGAATAAAGATAGAGTGGCATACTTAGGAGTAATTAGCTTACATATGGTGATAGTAAATCAAATTTATTTTGTGCAATGCTTAATTTGGATTAATTATGTTCTTTGTATTTTTGTTTACATTTGATAACCATTTTTTTTAATTTTAATAATTTCATTTAACCATAAGTAACATACGATAAGTAACGTGAACGTTATTACGTTAATAGATGTAAGTTTATGATAGTGTGCCGCTGAAGTGGCCACGTCATCGGAGCGTTCAAAAGTGGCGTAGCTACGGGGGAGCAGATCCAGCAATGAAGGCGGGCCCACGGGCCTAGGGGATCCATTTGAATTTATGTCCATAGTTTACATAGATTTCTAAACGGAAAATTCCAAAAAAAAGGGCCCATGGAGTCTGGTTGCTGGCGGGCCCAAAATCTGAAGCTACGCCACTGGCATTCAAACGTGAAATTCTTTAAAAAAAAATTATATTTATACGGGAACAATTATTGGTCGCCTAAATTTGGGTTAACGTCGAACGAAAAAAAAAATATAAAATGCAGTGGCGTAACTATAGGAATTTGGGCCCGGGGTTAAACTTGAAAAATGGGCCCTCAATCAACACATTTTTAAGCTGAGCATTTCCATGAATTTAAAAAATAAATAATAACTTTCAAGAATAGCAGAAAACACGAAGAAAATAAATGTTTGGTGCTTCTGTGGATGAAAATAATTATATGATAAACTGTAGGGCTATGTTAAAACAAAACCTCCGCCCCCACCCTTTTTATTTTTACTATTTTTATTTTATAAATTTGATTTGTGAATCTATATATATATATATATATATATATATCACCCTTTACAGGTTTGCGACAAAAACCTACACTTTGTATTTTACAAGCATGCATTTTCCTACGCCGATTTTCGCGGGCACTTTCTTTAGCCGACGGTGACGATCGGACGCTCGTTCCCCTTTACCAACCGGAGTGTAAGCTTCAGTAGCGTTCAGTCGGGCTTGGGTTTTTTCCAATTCGCTTTTCTTGGAAATAATGCCCCACCTTTTTTAAAGCATCTTTCACGAGCTAGCTTTGTTAAATTCGAGGGAAAAAAGGCAGAATCACTCTAAAACAGCAACGGGCCAACAGCGCCCAAAATTATCTCCCGCGAACTCGGAATGAAAACTACAACTAGTATTATTGTACGTTAATAAAACCAGTCGCGACGAATATTAATTTGTAGACCCCCTTTTTAACATTTTACTTTCCTCTTTTTGTAAATAAAGTTTGTATTAATTGTATCTCACATTCGTCATTACGCGTTGTTACATCAACCGAATTCAGTTGGAGATAGACCTTTAGATTTTTTCAGTTCAAAATATTTCCCTTAGTTATCACAGGCTACGTGTTATGGGATACGAATAAAAGACGATTGTCTTTCTGTATTTATATTTAGAAGAAATTACTTTCGAACTCCATAGATTTTGGGGTCCCTAATTTTTGGGGGCCCAGGGAAACGCGTCTGCCAAACCCGGTGGTAGTTACGCAACTGATAAAGTGTCGCTCGTAAAATTATGGAATTCAAAATGACGTTTTGGCGCGCGAATCTACCGCTACATGTGTAAAGAAAACCGACTTATTTTGATTTGATTGGGGGGGGGCGATGGAAACAAAATAAAATGGTACCTACAACCGTTATTTGCATGATATTTCCTTCATAAAATGTAGTGGTGTTTTCACGCGCGAAATGAAATTGTAAAAGCTGCCATTGACCCAATTTTGAGATTTACAGGGGGTTTACGCGTGTCTTGAAAACTGCATATTCTACGTGGTACTTTGTTTATGCGTAAATCGTTAGCCCCTTAGTTTTGCTTAAGTATTTTAAAATAAACGTTGTTTGTGTAACCATAACAAGTTGGCAAGCCAAAATATACCTCTCCTCGGAAGCATTGTCCCTAGTGGTAATATTTTCTCGAGATGACCCTCAAAGTTATATCTCCCCAATTCAGAGTTATTTACTAATAACGTAATCCCGGTTCAATCCCGCCCGGTATAAAATTTTAATTTGAATTAAAATAATTGAGACGAAACAACCGAGATTAATTTATTCAGAATATTATAAATTAAGTAGTTACAACAGTGAGTTAGACGTACTAAAACAATGCACAATTGACTTTAACCCTATTTACGGTACAAGTTTAGCAGTTAAAAATAATACGAAGCCAATTTTAATGAAAGAAATATCTACAGAGGGTATTTGTATTTTTGTCGCTTACGAAATACTTGCCGCATAGTTAACGCTCATTTTATTTCAACTATCGCCCGATCAAGATACCGTAGATATCTGGTAGTGGACGACTCGTAGACTGTCGGAACCTGTTGACGTTGTGACACATACCGCATGAAAAAGACCAAAACCGTCCAATTTCCCATATCATATAATGACTCGCACACCCAGGATATCAATGACTGCATTAGGAATCGTAGATATCCAAATATCCACACCAACAAAAAACTTATTAACAAGAAGCGAAAAACTTACCATTCACAAAGCACAGAAAGCCACTTGACTAAACGTATATCAATAAATGACCGTAGAGGGAATAGTTAGGGTTCTTTATAAATAAACACAAACGAACCCAATTGATGAACTGCATTAAACATCTTAATCAGCCGAGAAAACGTTTAAAATAAATTACGACCGAGTTGTAAACCAGACCAACTCGATATGTTGTTAATAAATGAAATATTAAGCTTGAAAACCAATACGCTAAACCTAATAGATAAGAATATACGACTGAAAAAAACTAAATAAATTACAAAAAATTAACAGGGGCTACCCTTTATCTTATCTGCTGACTGCGCTAAAACAAGATTTGACCATTAAATTTTTTGAAAATGCGACGTATACACTTTGAAGGTTCCGTCAAAAATTATCCTTTCCCAAACGTAAAGGTTCTCAAAACATTAATACACAAAAAATAAGTAAAAAGGTTCCTCCAAAAAATGAACCATTTTGCGGAAGAAGTAAATAATTTTAAAAGAATAAAAGATAAAACAAATATACAACCGCAAAAATAAAACGTCAAATAATAGAAGAAACAATCTTAAACTCCATTCATTAAAAAAACACTAAACAAAAGTACCAAATTGAAATAAAGCAACTTATTATATTAAACAAGATTAAGTCTTTATAATTTTTTCGTAAAAAAACCACATTAGGCCTTCACAATTTCATTCGTAAAAAAATTCAGGACTTTGTTAACTATAATGCTTACAATGAGTGTCTTATTTGCAGTGTAACTTGAAGTTATCGTTGGTTCTGTGGTAGAGCGCTCGACTGCCTAACTGAACGGCCCGGGTTCGAAACCTGGGTGACGCATTTGTTTTTAATCAAATGAGAAATCGCTAAATTAGAATTTCTTCGATGCAATAATTTCAATTTCAATTCTATTTCAATTAAACCAAAATTTCGTACTCTATTAAATACGCTTCCGATAAAGCTGAAGGTCTAATTTTCAATAAGGCGTAACAAGTGTCGGTGGTTCTGTGGTAGAACGTCCGCCTGTCAATCAGGAGGTCTCGGGTTCAAATCCCGCCCGATGCGATCGCAAATTGATACTAAGACGAATACCGTGTACAACTGGTGGAAACCCTGCCATTGGACGTTGAGAGGTAGCATTACACTCAGCACTCGGTCCGTCCCAAAGTCATTAAGAAGAAGTTGGAGAGAAAACGCCCATATAACACAACAGACTCAACATGCACAACCATCAGAACACAAACACAACAAATTCAACACTCACAACCTACGCATAAACATTACAAAAACGTAATACACCAAACCGTCACGACGGTGAGCGAAAAAACACCAACCAAACCGCAAATGCATTCGTTAACGCTCACCGTCACACGGTGGTTTTGCCAACCCTTTGGGAAACTGCGTACGCAGTGATTACACTTTGCACCGAAAATGCGAACGCGTTCGCAGTCCTGACAGACAGACACACCCACAGACCCACCCACAGACCCACCCACAGACCCACCCACAGACCCACCCACAGACGAACCCACAGACCCACCCACAGACAGACACGGTCGTTGTATAACCCCTCCTAGGGGACTTTGTCCCCTCGGAGAGGTAAAAACAGAAAAAATGAAAAGACGCTAATCTTTATTACATAACATACGCTTCATTAGGCCTTCTCGGCAAAAAATTACTTAAAGGCCGATTACATTCTTGGTCAGTGTACTCCGTCTCTTTACCGGAAGTCGGCGGTCTGTAAGGCACGCATGCCATGCAGGCAGCCAAATTCCCGTGAAAAGACAGAGTAAACCGTAAAAGGACATAGTCGGCCTTCAAAGTGTCACACTGGCCTTTGAATTTATCCTGTTTACACTCCAAAACTTGACTGTTCGTATTGGTTATCACGTGTAGGGCTCGGGGATTGGTAAATTTTTATCCATAAATAAATTTTCCAGTTTATCTGATACATTATTATTTGAATAAAGCTGTTCTTGGTATTATTCGATTAATTTTATTCGAATAAATTAACCACTTCATATTTTGATTAATTTTATCACCGTTTATTTATCGTTTAATACGTTTGTTTATCTAAGGAATTCTATACTCGTAATTAAAAGTTATTTATGTCAATCTTTTTTCACAGTTAATTTTTCAACCAAATGAAAACTTATGTGTAAACTTATTTTATTTCGTAAATTAAATTAACTGTTTTATGATTTTCGGTCAAGTTCTTTATTTAGATAATATAGCTATTTTTCGATAAAGAGAAACGGCAATCGTACAAAAATTATATAAATTAGCTATTGTCGGAAAAAAGGACTTTTGAACTTTTGTTTCTTATAAGGTTTCGAAAATCCGAAATTCGAACAATTTTACTACATTTGTCAAACGCTAGAATTATTTAGTTTTCGGCAGTTATCTGCACGTTACGATGGCGGAAGCTTCGGTACAAGATATATATAAAACTACCGAGGAAATGGGCCGCAACCTGGTTTCTTCAACCGGTACAAGTACCACCTGGTTTCTTCAACCGGTACAAGTACCACCTGGTTTCTTCAACCGGTACAAGTACCACCTGGTTTCTTCAAACGGTACAAGTACCACCTGGTTTCTTCAAACGGTAAAAGTACCACCTGGTTTCTTCAAACGGTAAAAGTACCACCTGGTTTCTTCAAACGGTAAAAGTACCACCTGGTTTCTTCAAACGGTACAAGTACCACCTGGTTTCTTCAAACGGTACAAGTACCACCTGGTTTCTTCAAACGGTACAAGTACCACCTGGTTTCTTCAAACGGTACAAGTACCACCCGGTTTCTTCAAACGGTACAAGTACCACCCGGTTTCTTCAAACGGTACAAGTACCACCCGGTTTCTTCAAACGGTACAAGTACCACCCGGTTTCTTCAAACGGTACAAGTACCACCCGGTTTCTTCAAACGGTACAAGTACCACCCGGTTTCTTCAAACGGTACAAGTACGGATGCCCGTCCTCTCGAGACATTTTTCTTTGACTCCAGACACTAGGCTATGATAGGGTCTCTAATTTTCTGGTCTGCAGATCTTCAAGACCAGTTCAGCCACTTTAGCGCGACACCTGCTTTATTAATTTGATGGGTATTCAGTATTTAAAACTTTAAAAAGTTCTAATGTCTCCAAAGACTTCGTTTTCATAACCCAATATTTAAGGGGAATGTGTCAAAGTACATACATCTTATTTCATTTCTAGCCTTTCTAATTGTAATTCAAAATATAAGTTATGACGTATTTAAGTTATTTGCTTTGAGCCGAAGAATATTGTATTGAGATCTAGCATTATTACCCGACTTATACGATATATTTGAAATAACTTTAGTCGAATAATACAGAATTTTGTAATACATATGTTTTGTTGTTCCTTGTTCGTTTAAATTAGCATTCTTTCTATTTGATTTGAAAAATATTTTTGATTAATTAATGACGGTAAAAATTGTTCAAAAAGACGGATGTTTTCTTTCCTCGGAAATATGTTCAATTTCTTTCTATTACGAACCTATAATCGGTTTGGTTATTTCTAAAAAATAAAATGATAGTTACAAAATTAAATAGCTAAAGCTCTTCGTGGTTTTTCGGGTAAAATATATTTTCGAAAACATAGGCAATGATAAACTTATTATGTTTAAAAAACCAGTTATGTTTATATACATAAAAACTTAATCAGCGAAAAAATATGAAATTTATTTGAACTAAAATGTCATCGAAGAAACGTGCGAGAGATATATTCGGAAAATTATCTGTAAATTGTCCGATTATTTATAGTTCACTGAATTTTTCGATCGAAATGATCAGAAAACCCCGAGCCCTAATCACGTGGTAATTTCGGGACGAATTCTTCTTTAAGACTATAACGGAAAAAGTCACGATTTGAAAATATGAATTAAAAAGCTTCATCCAAAAAGACGAATAAAATACGCGATTTTATAAAATATTAAAACGATCTAAAATAAACGAGTCGGAAAAGATTTGATGATAATTTCGAGGTGAGGGGGGGACGAAGAAACAAACACAAAATTCGAGATAAATAAACATCAATAGGCCCGACTGACGAAAAAACGTCTACCCTCGGCGAACAAAAAATATCCCAGCCAGGTTGAACGCGGCCGGGAAACAACAGGAACAGAAAACTCTACAAACGCCCAACCTCGCTAAATATTTTTACCTCTCCGAGGGGACAAAGTCCCCTAGGAGGGGTTATACAACGACCGTGTCTGTCTGTGGGTCTGTGGGTGGGTCTGTGGGTGTGTCTGTCTGTCAGGACTGCGAACGCGTTCGCATTTTCGGTGCAAAGTGTAATCACTGCGTACGCAGTTTCTCAAAGGGTTGGCAAAACCACCGTGTGACGGTGAGCGTTAACGGATGCATTTGCGGTTTGGTTTGGATGGTGTTTTTTCGCTCACCGTCGTGACGGTTTGGTGTATTACGGTTTTTGTAATGTTTATGCGTAGGTTGTGAGTGTTGAATTTGTTGTGTTTGTGTTCTGATGGATGTGCATGTTGAGTCTGTTGTGTTTATATGGGCGTTTTCTCTCCAACTTCTTCTTAATGACTTTGGGACGGACCGAGTGCTGAGTGTAATGCTACCTCTCAAAGTCCAATGGCAGGGTTTCCACCAGTTGTACACGGTATTCGTCTTAGTATCAATTTGCGATCGCATCGGGCGGGATTTGAACCCGAGTCCTCCTGATTGACAGGCGGACGTTCTACCACAGAACCACCGACACTTGTTACGCCTTATTAAAAATTAGACCTTCAGCTTTATCGGAAGCGTATTTAATAGAGTACGAAATTTTGGTTTAATTGAAATAGAATTGAAATTGAAATTATTGCATCGAAGAAATTCTAATTTAGCGTTTCTCTATTGATTAAAAACAAATGCGCCACCCAGGTTTCGAACCCAGACCATTCGGCTTGGCAGTCGAGCGCTCTACCACAGAACCACCGAGAGCTGCTTAGATTCACTGAAATTAAGACAGGCATCGTAAGCATAATAGGTAATAAAGTCTTTTTTTATTAATGAATTTATGAAGGCCTAATCTGGTATTTTTTAAAGGTTAAATCTTGTTTTAGCGCAGTCAGCCGAGATTAGAGGGTTAAAGGATAGACCCTGTGGGTGGTCCACTTTCTTAACGACCTATATATAGTTCTGTTAATTCAAAGGAGATAATTTAACGTTAATTGCTTTAAAAGCTGGCGGTTAGTCAAGTGGCTCTCTGTGCGTTGTTGATGGTAAGGTTTTTGCTTCTTGTAAATACATTTGGTGTGGATATTTGGATATCTACGATTTCTAACGCAGTCAATGATTTCTTGGGTGTGCGAGTCATTATATGATATTGGAAATTGGACGGCATTGGTCTTTTTCATGTGGTATGCGTCACAACGTCAACAGGAAGTGAACGAGTCGTCCACTACCAGATATCTACGGTATCTTCATCAAGGGCGAGCGTTGAAATAAAATGAGCGTTAAAGATGCGGCAAGTATTTCGTAAGCGAGTAATTCCAAAAAGCCTCTGTAGATATTTCATTAAAATTTGCTTCGTATTATATTTAACTGATAAACTTGTTCTGTAAAAGGGTTTAATTCAATTGTGCATTGTTATAGTACGTCTAACTTACTGTTGTAACTACTTAACTTATGATATTCTGAATAAATTAAAATTGGTCGTTTCGTCTCAATTATTTTAATTATAATTAAAATTTTATACCGGGCGGGATAGAAATGGGTTAATATTTTTAACAAATAACTCTAAATTGCGGAGATATATCTTTAAGGGTTATCTCGAGAAATTAATACCACTAGGGACAATTCTTCCGAGGAGAGGTATATTTTGGCTTGCCAACTTGTTCATATAAACACGCCAGAAAACTTAGCTAAATTGAAAATTTGACGGTTTTCTTGGTTTTGACGGTCATCGCTTTACATCTTTTTCACTCGCTTTATAACGCGTCACCCTCGAACCCAGAATCAAGACTTTGCCCTCTGGTTGTTTCGGGCCGGAGCTTTTGAAGTGTAGATTTCTACCTATCGCCTATATTCGGCTCTCTATTCTACAGAAAATTTTCCACAATTCGTTTTAGCCTACATTGAAATTTCGCCCGCAGTAAATATATTATTTATCGACATAATTAGTTCGGTAGCTTAAAATATGAAAAAGTAACATTCCACTCTAAAAAAAAATTTAATTGCGCATCTCTACTAATGCATGTTTTATGGCTATTGCATGTAGTGGTACTTTTACCAAGGATTTTATACTTTCGCGCCGGGAAGAAAACGCGCGACTGCGCAGTAGCTCCAGGGAAACTGACAATATTGTCAGTATCTCTGGTAGGTCCTTCCAAAAATTACCCAGCCAAGGTCAAATATCTCTATTCGTGAAGGCGCCAAAGCCAATTTCGCGTTAGGGGTGAAAAAAAGCGGTAAAAGTGACGTCACTCTTTTGTAAAACTCCACGCTCTTCCCGCCAGGCCATTTAAACAGGGGAACCTAGTAACTTCCTATCCTTCTAAAATATAGAATCCTTGCTTTTACCCGAAAAAAAGCCGTTAATAGACAGATTCAGCCAACACAAACGTCTGCAACGTTCTAGAGATTGGTCGACGTTCGCGTAAACACCTAGAAATGGGTTTGCAGAATTTGTCTATTATTTTATCTTTTAGATTTTTAGTTTGTACCTTAAAAATTCGTGTGACTTCCAAAGTTACATATTAATTGTACGCGGTACTATAATTGTAAACAATTGAGTGTATATTCGCGAAAGTTTGCTTATTAAGTTAAAATATATTTAAAAATATGTAATAATAGAAACCAGTGGCGCACCCAGAAATATTTTCTGAGGGGTGGGGGGTGACAACTTCGACGTCCACCCGTTAGTCGAAAACTGCTATGTAAATTAATTTCTTCTCTGAAGGGGGCCCGGGCCCCTTGCACCCCTGGGTGCGAGGATGATATTTTATTGATTTAACAAAATAAATCAATATATTTATGTCAATATCAAAAATGGTGGGCTTTAATACAGGTGGTTAATTTTCAAACCGTAGTTACACTCATACTATTTTGAGTGTATGAAGCAGAGGCGTAGGAACCGGGAGGGGCAGAGGATGGGCAATGCCCCTACCTAGAAATTTTTTGGGAAATTTTCAAAAGGCTCAAATTATCATTTTAAAAGCATATACAGTTAATAGAACCTCACTGTGTTTAAATTTCAGTCTTTTCCCGCCAATTTAAAAAGTAGTAAACAGTACACATGCATTCGGAGAAGCTACACCCCATTAAAAATTCAAAACCATTCTCCAGACCACTTTTCGTTTCTCTTTGCCCCCTCAAACTTCTAGAACGTTCCTACGCCCCTGGTATGAAGACCCCTAAGTTGGAAATTATTGTTATTTAAGCGTTAAGCTAGTCACTGTTCAAACCAACAACACGAAACCACATGGTGGGAAAACTGATCAATCCGTACAAATCCGTTGATGTATGCCACCGGAAACAGCTTCGTAGAGAGGGGGAAGGCACAAAGCGATTGGTTCTTTTTCTTTACCAGGTAGCGTCGATTATAACTTTGATTCCTCACTAACTACACATATGAGGTTCTTAAATTTGATTTTCATATAGTGTGTTTATTAATCTTTAATCGACGTTATGAGTACCTTTCGAGTGTCTAGAACGAACTATACATATGAGGTCTAGAACGAACTATACATATGAGGTTTTAAACTTTGATTTTCTAATCGTGGGTCAAACGACGTTGTGAGTACCTTTTATGTGTCTACAACGAACTATACATATGATGGCCTAAACTTTGATTTTATAATCGTGTGTCAAACGACGTTGTGAGTACCTTACGAAGGTCTTGAACTAACTACACAAATGAGGTCCTTAACTTTCATTTTCGTATAGTGTGTAATATTGGTCTTTTATCGACGTTGTGAGTACTTTTCGAGTGTCTTGTCGTCTGTGAAACGACGTTGTTGATACCTTTCAAGCTCTTGAACTAAATACACATATGAGGTCCTTAAGTTCGATTTCATGTAGTGTGTGATATTAGTCTTTAATCGACGTTGTGAGGACCTTTCGAGTGTCTAGAACGAACTATACATATGATGTCCTAAACTTGGATTTTCTAATCGTGTGTCAAACGACGTTGTGAGTACCTTTCGAGGGTCTCGAACTAACTACACATATGAGGTCCTTAACATTTATTTTCATAAAGTGTTTGATAATAGTCTTAAATCGACGTTGTGTGTACCTTTCGAGTGTCTCGAATTAACTATACATATGAGGTCCTTAAGTTCGATTTGATATAGTGTGTTATATTAGTCTTTAATCGACGTTGTGAGTGCCTTTCGAGTGTCTAGAACGAACTATACATGTGAGGACCTTAAGTTCGATTTCATATAGCGTGTGATATTAGTCTTTGATCGACGTTGTGAGTACCTTACGAGAGTCTCGAACTAACTATAAATATGAGGTCCTTAAGTTCGATTTCATATAGTGTGTGATATTAGTCTTTAATCGAAATTCTGAGTACCTTTCGAGTGTCTAGAACGAACTATTCATGTGAAGTCCTTAAGTTCGATTTCATATAGTGTGTGATATTAGTCTTTAATCGACGTTGTGAGTACCTTTCGAGTGTCTCGAACTAATTATACATGTGAGGTCCTTAAGTTCGATTTCATATAGTGTGTGATATAAGTCTTTAATCGACGTTGTGAGTACCTTTCGAGTGTCTAGAAAGAACTATACATATGAGGTCCTTAACTTTGATTTCCATATAGTGTGTGATATTAGTCTTTAATCGACGTTGTGAGTACCTTTCGAGTGTCTAGAACGAACTATACATGTGAGGTCCTTAAGTTCGATTTCATATAGTGTGTGATATTAGTCTTTAATCGACGTTGTGAGTACCTTACGAGTGTCTCGAACTAACTATACATGTAAGGTCCTTAAGTTCGATTTCATATAGTGTGTAATATAAGTCTTTAATCGACGTAGTGAGTACCTTTCGAGTGTCTCGAACTAACTATAAATTTGAGGTCCTTAAGTTCGATTTCATATAGTGTGTGATATAAGTCTTTAATTGACGTTGTGAGTACCTTTCGAGTGTCTCGAACTAACTATACATATGAGGTCCCTAAGTTCGATTTCATATAGTGTGTGATATTAGTCTTTAATCGACGTTGTGAGTACCTTTCGATTGTCTAGAACGAACTATACATGTGAGGTCCTTAAGTTCGATTTCATATAGTGTGTGATATTAGTCTTTAATCGACGTTGTGAGTACCTTTCGAGTGTCTCGAACTAACTATACATGTGAGGTCCTTAAGTTCGATTTCATATAGTGTGTGATATTAGTCTTTAATCGACGTTGTGAGTACCTTTCGAGTGTCTAGAACGAACTATACATGTGAGGTCCTTAAGTTCGATTTCATATAGTGTGTGATATTAGTCTTTAATCGACGTTGTGAGTACGTTTCAAGTGTCTCGAACTAACTATACATATGAGGTCCTTAAGTTCGATTTCATATAGTGTGTGATATTAGTCTTTAATCGACGTTGTGAGTACCTTTCAAGTGTCTCGAACTAACTATACATATGAGGTCCTTAAGTTCGATTTCATATAGTGTGTGATATTAGTCTTTAATCGACGTTGTGAGTACCTTTCAAGTGTCTCGAACTAAATATAAACATGAGGTCCTTAAGTTCGATTTCATATAGTGTGTGATATTAGTCTTAAATCGAAATTCTGAGTACCTTTCGAGTGTCTAGAACGAACTATACATGTGAGGTCCTTAAGTTCAATTTAATATAGTGTGTGATATTAGTCTTTAATCGAAATTCTGAGTACCTTTCGAGTGTCTAGAACGAACTATTCATGTGAGGTCCTTAAGTTCGTTTTCATATAGTGTGTGATATTAGTCTTTAATCGACGTTGTGAGTACCTTTCGAGTGTCTCGAACTAATTATACATGTGGATCCTTAAGTTCGATTTCATATAGTGTGTGATATTAGTCTTTAATCGACGTTGTGAGTATCTTTCGAGTGTCTAGAAAGAACTATACATATGATGTCCATAACTTTGATTTTCATATAGTGTGTGATATTAGTCTTTAATCGACGTTGTGAGTACCTTTCGAGAGTCTCGAACTAACTATACATATGAGGTCCTTAAGTTCGATTTCATATAGTGTGTGATATTAGTCTTTAATCGACGTTGTGAGTACCTTACGAGAGTCTCGAACTAACTATAAATATGAGGTCCTTAAGTTCGATTTCATATAGTGTGTGATATTAGTCTTTAATCGACGTTGTGAGTACCTTTCGAGTGTCTAGAACGAACTATACATGTGAGGTCCTTAAGTTCGATTTCATATAGTGTGTGATATTAGTCTTTAATCGACGTTGTGAGTACCTTTCGAGTGTCTAGAACTAACTATGCATGTGAGGTCCTTAAGTTCGATTTCATATAGTGTGTGATATTAGTCTTTAATTGACGTTGTGAGTACCTTTCGAGTGTCTCGAACTAACTATACATATGAGGTCCTTAAGTTCGATTTCATATAGTGTGTGATATTAGTCTTTAATCGACGTTGTGAGTACCTTTCGAGTGTCTAGAACGAACTATACATGTGAGGTCCTTAAGTTCGATTTCATATAGTGTGTGATATTAGTCTTTAATCGACGTTGTGAGTACGTTTCAAGTGTCTCGAACTAACTATACATATGAGGTCCTTAAGTTCGATTTCATATAGTGTGTGATATTAGTCTTTAATCGACGTTGTGAGTACCTTTCAAGTGTCTCGAACTAACTATACATATGAGGTCCTTAAGTTCGATTTCATATAGTGTGTGATATTAGTCTTTAATCGACGTTGTGAGTACCTTTCGAGTGTCTAGAAAGAACTATACATATGAGGTCCTTAACTTTGATTTCCATATAGTGTGTGATATTAGTCTTTAATCGACGTTGTGAGTACCTTACGAGTCTCGAACTAACTATAAATATGAGGTCCTTAAGTTCGATTTCATATAGTGTGTGATATTAGTCTTTAATCGACGTTGTGAGTACCTTTCGAGTGTCTCGAACTAACTATACATATGAGGTCCTTAAGTTCGATTTCATATAGTGTGTGATATTAGTCTTTAATCGACGTTGTGAGTACCTTCCAAGTGTCTCGAACTAAATATACATATGAGGTCCTAAAGTTCGATTTCATATAGTGTGTGATATTAGTCTTTAATCGACGTTGTGAGTACCTTTCGAGTGTCTAGAACGAACTATACATATGATGTCCTTAAGTTCGATTTCATATAGTGTGTGATATTAGTCTTTAATCGACGATGTGAGTACCTTTCGAGTGTCTCGAACCTACTATACATGTGAGGTCCTTAAGTTCGATTTCATATAGTGTGTGATATTAGTCTTTAATCGACGTTGTGAGTACCTTTCGAGTGTCTAGAACGAACTATACATGTGAGGTCCTTAAGTTCGATTTCATATAGTGTGTGATATTAGTCTTTAATCGACGTTGTGAGTACCTTTCGAGTGTCTAGAACTAACTATACATGTGAGGTCCTTAAGTTCGATTTCATATAGTGTGTGATATTAGTCTTTAATTGACGTTGTGAGTACCTTTCGAGTGTCTCGAACTAACTATACATATGAGGTCCTTAAGTTCGATTTCATATAGTGTGTGATATTAGTCTTTAATCGACGTTGTGAGTACCTTTCGAGTGTCTAGAACGAACTATACATGTGAGGTCCTTAAGTTCGATTTCATATAGTGTGTGATATTAGTCTTTAATCGACGTTGTGAGTACGTTTCAAGTGTCTCGAACTAACTATACATATGAGGTCCTTAAGTTCGATTTCATATAGTGTGTGATATTAGTCTTTAATCGACGTTGTGAGTACCTTTCAAGTGTCTCGAACTAACTATACATATGAGGTCCTTAAGTTCGATTTCATATAGTGTGTGATATTAGTCTTTAATCGACGTTGTGAGTACCTTTCGAGTGTCTAGAAAGAACTATACATATGAGGTCCTTAACTTTGATTTCCATATAGTGTGTGATATTAGTCTTTAATCGACGTTGTGAGTACCTTACGAGTCTCGAACTAACTATAAATATGAGGTCCTTAAGTTCGATTTCATATAGTGTGTGATATTAGTCTTTAATCGACGTTGTGAGTACCTTTCGAGTGTCTCGAACTAACTATACATATGAGGTCCTTAAGTTCGATTTCATATAGTGTGTGATATTAGTCTTTAATCGACGTTGTGAGTACCTTCCAAGTGTCTCGAACTAAATATACATATGAGGTCCTAAAGTTCGATTTCATATAGTGTGTGATATTAGTCTTTAATCGACGTTGTGAGTACCTTTCGAGTGTCTAGAACGAACTATACATATGATGTCCTTAAGTTCGATTTCATATAGTGTGTGATATTAGTCTTTAATCGACGATGTGAGTACCTTTCGAGTGTCTCGAACCTACTATACATGTGAGGTCCTTAAGTTCGATTTCATATAGTGTGTGATATTAGTCTTTAATCGACGTTGTGAGTACCTTTCGAGTGTCTCGAACTAACTATACATATGAGGTCCTTAAGTTCGATTTCATATACTGTGTGATATTAGTCTTTAATCGACGTTGTGAGTACCTTTCAATCGTCTCGAACTAAATATACATATGAGGTCCTTAAGTTCGATTTCATATAGTGTGTGATATTAGTCTTTAATCGACGTTGTGAGTACCTTTCGAGTGTCTAGATCGAACTATACATGTGAGGTCCTTAAGTTCGTTTTCATATAGTGTGTGATATTAGTCTTTAATCGACGTTGTGAGTTCCTTTCGAGTGTCTCGAACTAACTATACATGTGAGGTCCTTAAGTTCGATTTCATATAGTGTGTGATATTAGTCTTTAATCGACGTTGTGAGTACCTTTCGAGTGTCTAGATCGAACTATACATGTGAGGTCCTTAAGTTCGTTTTCATAAAGTGTGTGATATTAGTCTTTAATCGACGTTGTGAGTACCTTTCGAGTGTCTAGAACGAACTATACATGTGAGGTCCTTAAGTTCGATTTCATATAGTGTGTGATATTAGTCTTTAATCGACGTTGTGAGTACCTTTCGAGTGTCTCGAACTAACTATAAATATGAGGTCCTTAAGTTCGATTTCATATAATGTGTGATATTAGTCTTTAATCGACGTTGTGAGTACCTTTCGAGTGTCTAGAAAGAACTATACATATGAGGTCCTTAACTTTGATTTTCATATAGTGTGTGATATTAGTCTTTAATCGACGTTGTGAGTACCTTACGGGAGTCTCGAACTAACTATAAATATGAGGTCCTTAAGTTCGATTTCATATATTGTGTGATATTAGTCTTTAATCGACGTTGTGAGTACCTTTCGAGTGTCTCGAACTAACTATACATATGAGGTCCTTAAGTTCAATTTCATATAGTGTGTGATATTAGTTTTTAATCAACGTTGTGAGTACCTTTCGAGAGTAGAAAGAACTATACATATGAGGACCTTAACTTTGATTTTCATATAGTGTGTGATATTAGTCTTTAATCGACGTTGTGAGTACCTTTCGAGTGTCTCGATCTAACTATACATATGACGTCCTTAAGTTCGATTTCATATAGTGTGTGATATTAGTCTTTAATCGCCATTGTGAGTACCTTTCAAGTGTCTCGAACTAACTATACATATAAGGTCCTTAAGCTCGATTTCATATAGTGTGTGATATTAGTCTTTAATCGACGTTGTGAGTACCTTTCGAGTGTCTAGAACGAACTATACATGTGAGGTCCTTAAGTTCAATTTCATATAGTGTGTGATATTAGTCTTTAATCGACGTTGTGAGTACCTTTCGAGTGTCTCGAACTAACTATACATATGAGTTCCTTAAGATCAATTTCATATAGTGTGTGATATTAGTCTTTAATCGACGTTGTGAGTACCTTTCGAGTGTCTAGAACGAACTATACATGTGAGGTCCTAAACTTTGATTCTCTAGTCGTATGTCAAACGACGTTGTGAGTACCTTACGAGGGCCTCGAACATAATTAAAATTAAGGTCGAATATAAAGATTAAGTTACTTTTTAAAAGGTGGCGTTCTCAAAATTAACCAACCGTGTGAGGACCCATTAAAAGCGAACATTATGCTTTCGTCAACTTAATACATGTATGCGGTATTTTCGCAAAGGCATATTTTTTAACATGGAATTAACTTATGGAGAATAATTAACATACAAAAGAATAGTCAATAGCCGGATGTCACATCAATAATATTTATATACGTTGTGCGGACTCATTAAAAGTGTCTTTTACCGGATGTGACGTCATAATATTTATATACCTTGTGAGGACTCATTTAAAGTGTCTTTTACCGGATGTGACGTCAAAGCAATTGAGTTACCTTGTGGGGACCCGATAATAATTAGTGTCTTTAACCGGAAGTGTCTTTTTCAGTTCCAGTAGGCCTCGTTTGGAGCGCCACTTATCGATCATGGTTAATCGAAGTGTGTCTAAAGAATATTATTGGTGTTTAACTCTAAACACACAAATCTCTTTTTGACGTAGAAATGAGGACATTCGATTTTTATTGATAAATCTATTAAAATCAAATTAATTTTGTTTTTCTTTTATGGAAAATCTTTGAAAATGAATATTTTGTGTTTTGTACGTCAAAGGTTTTCAATTTAATTAAAATATTTAATTTTATAACAATTTATAAAGTTTGAATTGTGGGGACCATCATTTTTGTCCCCATAAGTGACATAGGTCCCAGTGCTGTACGGAAAAATCTGGTCGATGTCCCCACTTGTAATGTAGTGCATATAGTTATATAATTTTTATATTTCAAAATAAATTTCGAACTAAACAATTAAAAAATTAAATAACCTTCCTTATACAAATGTAAAAAAAAACAATAAAATTAATTTTTAAATCAGAAGCAAAATAAAACTAAGCCATTTAATACTAATCCTTAAAAAAAATTAAGACTATCGGATGAAAAATGTACTCTAGAAATTACTGTTTCTCGAAGCTTAATTTTAATATTTATCCAAATCTTACTTTTGGAATTACAATTAAACTATATAATATATCACAGTATAAAATAAAGCTTTAGGCGAACCGTTCAGTGAGAGTAATGCATAATTAACTTAAAAAGTTAAATTGAAACATGTACAGGTCCAAAATGAACTTTAAAAACAGCGAACCTTCCCTAACATTCGGAGAATTACACGCAAATCTTACTTTTGGAATTCCAAATTCAATATACAAAATATAACAAAATGAAATAAAGCTTTAGGCGAACCTTTCAGTGAGAGTAATGAATAATAAACTTAAAAAGTTAAATTGAAACATGTACAGGTCCAAAATGAACTTTAAAAACAACGAACCTTCCCTAACATTCGGAGAATTACACGCAAATCTTACTTTTGGAATTCCAAATTCAATATACAAAATATAACAAAATGAAATAAAGCTTTAGGCGAACCTTTCAGTGAGAGTAATGAATAATAAACTTAAAAAGTTAAATTGAAACATCTACAGGTCCAAAATGAACTTTAAAAACAACGAACCTTCCCTAACATTCGGAGAATTACACGCAAATCTTACTTTTGGAATTCTAAATTCAATATACAAAATATAACAAAATGAAATAAAGCTTTAGGCGAACCGTTCAGTGAGAGTGACGAATAATAAACTTAAAAAAGTTAAATTGAAACATGTACAGGTCCAAAATGAACTTTAAAAACAACGTACCTTCCCTAACATTCGGAGAATTACACGCAAATCTTACTTTTGGAATTCCAAATTCAATATACAAAATATAACAAAATGAAATAAAGCTTTAGGCGAACCTTTCAGTGAGAGTAATGAATAATAAACTTAAAAAGTTAAATTGAAACATGTACAGGTCCAAAATGAACTTTAAAAACAGCGAACCTTCCCTAACATTCGGAGAATTACATGCAAATCTTACTTTTGGAATTCCAAATTCAATATACAAAATATAACAAAATGAAATAAAGCTTTAGGCGAACCGTTCAGTGAGAGTGACGAATAATAAACTTAAAAAAGTTAAATTGAAACATGTACAGGTCCAAAATGACCTTAAAAACAACAAACCTTCCCTAACATTCGGAGAATTCAATGCAAATTTTTTCTTTTGGAATTACAATTTAACTATATAAATTATCACAGTATAAAATAAAGCTTTAGGCGAACCGTTCAGTGAGAGTAATGAATAATAAACTTAAAAAGTTAAATTGAAACATGTACAGGTCCAAAATTAACTTTAAAAACAGCGAAACTTCCCTAACATTCGGAGAATTCAACGCGAATCTTACTTTTGGAATTCCAAATTCAATATACAAAATACAACAAAATGAAATAAAGCTTTAGGCGAACCGTTCAGTGAGAGTAATGAATAATAAACTTAAAAAGTTAAATTGAAACATGTACAGGTCCAAAATGAACTTTAAAAACAGCGAACCTTCCCTAACATTCGGTGAATTACACGCAAATCTTACTTTTGGAATTCCAAATTCAATATACAAAATATAACAAAATGAAATAAAGCTTTAGGCAAACCTTTCAGTGAGAGTAATGAATAATAAACTTATAAAGTTAAAGGGCAACGCAAGCTCTCTGGCACACAGGGCGGGAAAAATTGGAGGGAGGGTCGAAAAGCACGGTGCTTTTTCTTTTTTTTCTGGCCGATTATTGTGCAATCTTTTGCGCGTCTAAATTTAAAAGAAAAACGGCTTGAATACTATTTTTTGTTACTCCGCCGAGGATCCTCGATTTTTTCGTTTGGTGTTTTCCAAAGACTTTATAAGCTATCGCTAGTCTTTGGTGTTATCTTTGTTAGTTTTCAACGGACTAACGGAAAGCGTGTATTTAAAATACCGGGTTTGAGTAATTAAAATGTCCAGTAGTCATAATAAAAAAACGTATAATAAAAAACGGAAAAATACGTTGGTGAGTCTACTCTCCGCGCATGATAAATGGGAAGTTACAAAACAAAATTGGAAAACCGTTAAATTTCAACATGGGGTGAAAGTTAGGCCTAGGCCCGAATGTGAAGAGCAAGAAGTAAGCTACTCAACAGGTGGTTCCTTCCAAAATATTCCTGATATTATACATCACAAAACTAATGATATTCTTTTGCCAAAATACAAAATTGATAGTCATTTTGCAAACCACGTTCTTTATGTCCACGATAAGTATTGTGAAGATTGTTTTCATGAGCCTGAGGATATTACCTCAGTGGTAGCACTTAGTAGTGGTAGAAAACATATTGACAACTCAAATACTTATAAAGAAACCTACACGCAAACTGATTTTGTTGTCAGTTCCACCGTTGAGTTTGAAACAACCACCATACAACCAAATTCTACAGCCAATATAGAATCAACGAGCCCAAAAGGTGTGATAGTGATAGCTAGCCCTCAAACAACTGTCATACAACCAAATTCTACAGCCAATATAGAGTCAACGAGCTCAAAAGGTGTGATAGTGAATGAATCTAATTACCAGAAACGTAGATCTACACCATATTTCTCGGTTTCGGGTAAAAGGCTTTCTCGCAGGCTTTGGACAATAAACAGAAGTGAATCGGACTCTGAAATGCATTGTCAGCATATGAACGATGAAAATGAAGATAATTTTCCAGATGAATCACCGCAGAAACGTTTAAGGTATGGTAAGAAGTTCATCAAAAAATAAAAAACAATCTTAAACATTTTTAATTCACAGGTTACCTACTGATATCATTCAAAGCACACCAATTCAGGATGGTCTAAGAAAGCACATTTGGTATGTGTTAATAAATTATTTTGGGTAGTTATGATATTCCACTAACTGTGACCTTTTAAGGCGTAGTATGATGAACGTTTCTCCCGTGAGCTCTTCTGATTGTCCCAATATTGTAGATGAAAGCTTTAAAACAAAGTAAGTAAATTATACTTCTTTTGAATTAATTAATAATTATTATACCAATTTTGTAATATGTTCTTAATCATACTCTCAGCGCTACTATTGGGAGCCCAATAAATTCAGTTTTGCCTGGAAATTCAACGGCTATTAGTGATGAAGAGACTAGCTGTGAAATGTTGGATGTAATTCAACATTGCTTTGTAAATCCTAAAAAAATTGTGCCACTAGTTCAGAACTTCGTAGGCAATGTTTGTAGAGTTGAGAGTTGAAACAAAGTACTGCATTTCAAAGCGTATTTTTCTGGGGCAATTTTCATAATTTCATGGACCTGTTGCAACCGAAAACCTCACAGTGATAAGTGGACAACCACAGATGCCAATTTCAATGACCTTCTCTCATCAAGCATACTGTATTCTGGAGCTTCTTATTCTATGGTAAGGATAGCTGCTTTTCTACTTTGTCCCGCTTCTAATGGTAACCTGCTAGTAAATTTGGCTGCTATAGTGAGTAGGGTGCCGCTAGTGAACCAGACAGCTTAATGTTCTATTTTCACCCACAGCTTGAAACCTTATTTGACATAATGAACGTGCAGTTCTTGAGCCATACATCTGTATACGAAAAGCAGATAAATAATTGCTACCCTGCTATTCAAAATTTTTTGGATTTTCAGCAGGTAATTAAGTTTTACCAGGCCCAAATCAAGACTACTACCTATTTTCACTTTTCTAATTTCATTAATGTGTTCTAGGTGTCTTTTTTTGCCAAAAATGTTGAACCAGTAGTAGTCTTAGTGGAATCTCGTTGCGATTCGCCGGGGTTAGTGATTTCTAGATAACTTAAGAGTACTTCACTTTTTAATTAAAGCATGAAACTTATCTGATGAAATATTATACTTAACCCCCTATACTAGATATTGCGCGAAACTGTGTTCATGTACTGGAATTGATTTGAAATCGCAGAAAATCATTGGCATTGAATTTGCTGACCGTAGACACACAGATGACAAAAGCGGCAACATGGAACCATATTGCTTTCGCAAACTGATTAACAAAATTCAAGGGAAATGCTCAGTCACAGAAGTTGTAACAGACGGCCACATACATATAAAATCTATAATGAGTAAAATGCAACAGGTAGAAACGATTTGTCCATTCTGAACAGTTCTGAATTGTTTGAGAAAGTACAGAACCATTGAAGTTCACCTTTGACAGTTCAAAATTGGCGAATCTTTTTTGCCTAACATAACGAGTGTCTGATTTCCAATTGCATCTAATGTATTTTATTTAGAAAAAGAGTTTCCAAATCTGAAGCACTCGCATGACATTTGGCATGTTTCGAAAAACCTGAGAAAAAAACTTCACAAAGTAAGCGTGTCAAATTAATTTTTAAGAAAATTTACACAATTTGTTAGGTTGCAAAAGAAAAATTTTGCTCAGATATTTTGCCATGGATAAAAGATCTTGTGAATCATTTTTGGTGGTGTGCGGAAAACTACAATCGTGATGAAGATCTGATGAGGGTTAGTTTCAAATTATTTTTCTTACCATTTTGGCAATCATTAACATTTTAAAAATGTGCAGACTCTTTGGCTTTCATTTTTGCATCATGTACAAAATGAACATGAATGGGCAACTGGTGGCTGTTACCACGAAGATCTGAATGATGAAGAGCGAGACAAGCCTTGGTTGCTTCCGTACTCAGTTGCTTACCAAAAATTGGAAACAATAGTTAGAGCTCGTGGATTTCTGGAAGATTTTACATATTATATTAATTTCAGGTGAAAATTGAAGTTTCCTTGATTTGATTTCATCCACTTGAGTATATATTTGAAATTTCAATTTTAGGCACACTGGAGCTCTGGAGTCCTACCACAGTTTGATGCTAAAATATGTCAGCAAACGACTTAATTTCACGTAAGTTAATCAATTGCGTTTATTTGGTCTCCGGGTACTGAAAAATTATAATATTTTCAGGTGGAGAGGCTACATTGCCCGAAATATTGTAACAGTATTAGATTATAATAGCAACATCCTAAGGCCTCAAGCTAAAAAGAAAGATGGGGAATTACGGTATTTTTAAACAAACATGCTATTTGACTTACCAAAAAAAAATATAATGGAGGAATGGCATGTGTGTCAGCTTTTTTGTATGCTTCACTTTCCGGGAACATAAAACCTGTAAGATTTAGCTATTTTTTCAACCAAGTAAAACTTATAACTTTAAAACACTGAGACAATTTTAAATTCTTGTCAGTGACCTCCAGGCTATTCCTTTTGATATATTTTCTTTGAACTTACTCTGCATGCACTCTGGTGTTATTGGACAATTCAACTAAAAATCCTTAACTATTAGATCTAAAAATAAAAACTCTAAGGTCAGCTCCAACTGGACAATGGTACCAATAAAAGTGGTGAAAACCAACGCTTTTGCCAAAGAACTTTTACAACTTACTTTGTCAGGCGAAGTAAATATGACCAATTATGAACTATTCCCGGATGACCCAAAGAAAGTAAGGAAAAATATCGCTCTTACACCTTGCCCTCCAAGAGAAGAACTTGAGGAGGCCAGGATGAAATATACTCGCTTTCAAAATAAAAATATAGATGAAGACGTAGCTACACTAATGAGAATATGTACCAATGATAATCTTAACAATGGTTACGTAGAAGAAATTGGGAACGAAGGTAGTACGAATGATGAAATGGATGAATTCCTCGAAAATGATAATCATGATGAAAGTGACAAAGATGATTACCAATATTTAAGTGACTTAGATGATTAACTTTAATTTAGACTAAAAGTGATAATAAAGTTTTAGTTGTTTTGTTACTGATCATTAGCTGGTTCGTTAATTGGCCTTTGAACATTCGGTTAGTTTGGCGCTTGTTGCACTATTACAGGTCTATATCCAGTGTAATTTCCATCAGCGCTTGGAAAGGCTCTTCTAATCATTTTCCCAGCGCATGCAGGAACAACCTTCCTATTCTTTGGCCCAAGCCTACCATACCTCCAGTACGTGAATTGACGATATGCTGCATGCCTATACGCTCGGTGATCATCACCCATTCGCAGTGCTCCGACGTCATTGCGAATGACCATTTGTATTCTTAGCATAACTTTGTTTAGGCATATAGCCCTGAAAGGTCCATTTGTAATACACCCAGTACCACTAAAATATAATATGATTTAATAAATTTCATTAAATTTGTATAATTTATATAAGTAACGTACATTCTCCTAGTGCAACACACCCTTTCATCTGGTGTAGGCATAGGCATGCAATTCCCACAAGGGCACTTGGCTACTTGGTTATTGGAATCCGGTGGTGGTGGGCTTGGAGTTGGAGAGTTTTCTATTTCTGGAGACATCAATGACGCTTCTTCGGGTCTCAGGGAGGCGCTGGTTTCAGTGCTTGGATTGACATTTTGCTCAGGACTCTGAGAGACTTCTATCTCGGAGCTTGATGCTTCTATTCTATAGAAGTCTCCCAAGCACAAATTTGTACTGGTTAAAATGTTAATTAACGCCATTTTAGCGTTTCTTTCTGTCATGTTCATGACCACAGCAGAAATGTTTTCATTTGAAGTCTGGTTTGGTTTGTTTTCGTTGATTTCTTTATCACCTGTTTATTAAAAAATAATAAGCTTCAATTTCTTTTCTGTGAGAATGAAAAGATGTCTTATTTACTTTTATGTTTCTTCGAAGGGTTTTTTGGAGACAATTTAGGTTTTCTTTTCGGAACATTGGTCGTTTCTCCAGTTTCATCATCTTAAAATAAGAAATTGAAGTAAATTATAAAATATCAAAGTGGGATAAAACCGAGGAATATAGTAATAATAATAATTTACTTCTATTAATTTCCTTGGCATCAATGTTGGAGCAAATGAACCTTGAATTTTCACAGATACAATTCTGGCATTCTTTGGAGCATTTTTCATTTTTAACCCTACAAGGGCAAGCAATTCTGCCTCTTTTAGATAAACAACTATTTTTGCATTTGCACCCACGTTTTTCTAATTCCATCTCTAGCCTTACAACGATACGAATAAAATAAAACTGTGCCGATAAGCAAAACCAAGGGTCCAAGACACGCGGTCGGACAATTAAAAACATTGGTTTTTGCAATACTTCTTAAACAGGAAACGCGACGAAATATAGTTCCTTGACTTCCGTTTTCGTTTTTTCCCACCCGCCATTTGACCCACCCGTTATTTTTTACCCTCCCTCAAAATTTTTCCCGCCCTGTGTGCCAGAGAGCTTGCGTTGCCCTTTAAATTGAAACATGTGCAGGTCCAAAATGTATAGACTTTGATCAAACATATTTTCTTCCTACCTCTGTAAAAGACACATATCAAACAGTTTTTTAATAAAATACTTACTCTTATGATATATTATCAGCAATACTAGAGATTACTATGTTATAATCTTTAACGTTTGTGTAGAACGCATTATGTACTTTATGGCACGGCCCACTGCGCATGCGCTCGCGTTCTCTCGCCCCATAGCGGCCCGCTCAATCAGCCCAAAATAGAGAATGCCATTTGTGGCCGCTTTGTAGGCTGGAGCCCTATAATCTGACCCCTCTTTAACATTGAATCCTACGGAGATATGTTGTTTTTTGATTTATTATGAAAAAGATTAAGAATTAATAGGCATTTTCAAGGAAATGAAAGGTAAATCAAATCTTTTTATACGTTTTAATCACTTTTTCAAAATTTTTACGTTTGTTTTTCCCGCCGAAAATAATATTTTAAAATCACCAGATGTCAGATGCTCTCGCTACTGAGTCAGCTGTTACAGTTGACAACACGTCGATGAAAAAGACTGCTTGGATAATCACAATTAACGCTTGTAGCTAAGCCAATAGCAAATATTTTAATAACTGGGAAATGGAAAGTAAGTTATTATTTAAATATTTACAATCCATAATATGGAGAAGTTTAAACAAAGTTATTATTTATCTGTTTCCAGGAATGACTGCCGTAAATGTTGTATTGGACGTTTCACATTTGGAGAAACTTTATCGTTTGAGGCTTAAAACTAAGTTCTTTAAGTTTCTCGTAACAAGCTGAAATTTAACCGTGTTATATTATCAACTAAAGGTGGAATTATTTTGTCACAGATAAATTTTGCAGAAGTTGAAGCATGAGTGTCATTGCAATCACACTGTAAAAGAGGACATTTAGAAAGCTTCGGCAAATTGTTACAAATTTCAGGAGTTTCTCGTAAATATGGAATCGCTCCCTCTATGAAGGTCAAAACAATTGAGATAATCAAACAAACTTCTGCTTTGGATATTTTAAACCACCTCTGTCTGATAGTTAAATTAAACCAAGGAGCGGAGAGTAGTAAATCCCAATTCGAAATTTGATTCGTTTAATCAATAAATCTAATATTTGTTTGAATTTGGTTACTTGATTTTTAAGAGGCAAGAAAATGACTAAACATTATTTAAATTTTTGAGGGACTACTAATTTTTAATTTCAGGTCAGTATATCCCACCCCTAAGGGTCTAGAGACGCCAGTGCATTTATAACCAAATTGTTTACAGGTTCTTTGAAAATGTCAAGCCCCACAATTGTCTGTTAAAGATGAATTCTGTACCTTTATCTGTGTCACTAAAGTGTAAACTGCATACTACACTTGATGCTGATGTGTCATTTATTTTGTAATTATCACGTGATGTGATATGATTTTCAGCCATCTTTCTCACTGGATTTCATCACTTTTTTAGATTTGCAATAAGGAACGCAAAAGCATTTTAATCTAGTTAAGTAAGGGTAACTAAATTGTTGAATAAAAATTATTTAAGTTTCAATAGTTTGTATAATCTAGTGAATCCATTGACTTATTGATAAATGAAATTCGAAACCATATAAATATATGTTGGAGCTTATTCTTAAAAGGGTTTCAAACAATGTAAATCTTAGAACATGTTTATAATAAAAGTGAACAAATTCCACCTAAATAAACATTTATTTTCTTTAGAAGATAATGAAAATTATATAGTTACATCAGAAATTCGTGTATTTCTGGTTATATGTATGGAAAAATGGCTACAAGACAAGGTAAAAGTTGTAAATAAAACTAACTAGGGTTAACTTTCTTGCTAAACAATTTGAAAAAAACTGAATTATAACCTAATTTTTTAAGTTATAAATGGAAAGATAACTTTCAATTACAAAATAAAAATGAAAAAAATTAGCTTTAAGAATATTTAAGTACTTTTTAGCAGCACGTACTCATCAGCTGTTGAGTTTCCCACCATAGAGTATGATGTTAAATCGGTTGTAAAAAGACGCGTTTTTAGGGTTGGGACGAAGCGCTCCCGGCGGAAGACGATGACACTAATCGCTAAACTTTTGATTCGCGCCAATACATGGATTTGAAATTCTTTGAGCGGGCCGCTATGGGGTGAGAGAACGCGAGCGCATGCGCAGTGGGCCGTGTTTATGGTGACCGATTCCAAACTATCGAGTAATGGCGTCGTACAAAAGAAACTACAAACTGGGCTACCAGATATTTAAAAAGGACTTTAGTGCGGCCAACTTAGATCAGCTGTTTCGCAGTAATTGGCTGTGATTGTAGAAATAATTCATCAGATGAAAATAATGAAAATAAAAATTAAGAAAATAATAATATAAAAAATATAAAAATTAAGAACAGAAAAAATTAATTAAATAATTAAGTAGTTTTGATTTAACACGTAATTTCATTAATACACGTTAAATAAACTCGTAAATTTAAATAATAATTTTCTTAATAAAATTAATATTTTGTGGTTCATTGATCATTATCCGCTCAAATACAAATACAGGTGAAAAAATTAAAATTAATTGCTGATAAACGCACCTCTAGATAGCATTGATGGACGAAACATTTCGGACGAATAATGGAGATCCATGCGACGTCGATTGGGCTGAATATCGGATGTCGCGAAATTGGTTCTACGAGGACTAAAATGGGACGTCCGTTATTCGTCCCGTAGGACGAATTTTGGACGGGACCAAGCTGGGCTCTATGGACCATGCTGGGACGTCCCAGGGACGATTTGTGTTTTCTGGGTTGTTTCTCCTAGCCTTTAATCTTATTTTAATTTGTTCGCCAAGCTCGATCGACATGCCAAGTGTAAATTATCGTTTATCAACGTCTCCCATTGCACACTTCCACGCATTATAGAAAGTTTCGGTGATGTCAGACATGAAAACCTTTGCATTAATTAGGCCACTTTTTGTTTTGACGCAATCGAAAAACAATTGCACGGCAGCGGTACTCTCGCGGTTACTATACAATGGGACGTCCGTTATTCGTCCCGTAGGACGAATTTTGGACGGGACCAAGCTGGGCTCTAAGGACCATGCTGGGACGTCCCAGGTACGATTTGTGTTTGCTGGGCCCAGCAAACACAAACACGTCCTATGGACATCCGATAGACGTCACACTCGGATCTTGCCTTCGTCCGTAGGACATCCCAAAATCCGGGGTTGAGGTCGGTTGGACGTTAAAGGACGTCCAAATGTCCGGTTTGTCTATAGCCATAGTACGTCCCGGGGATGAGTTTTCGGACGTCCAACGGCTATTACGGCGATCGTCCCCTGGATGTCTTTCTATAAAACCTAGAGATGTCTTTAGGCCTTTAATTTGGTTCAATCATGGCTCAATAGGGATGAAACTAGGACGTTCATTGAATATCGTATTCTGAACAAATAATTTAAAAAGCCAAACTTGATATTAAAATTTTATTCAAAACATTAAAAAACAAGATAATGGAAAAAATTCAGCAACAAGTGTACAATTTGATTGTAATAACACGAACTCTGCAAGTATTAGCAGTTAACATATAAATTACAAAACTTATATAGTTATTTAATTTTTATATAATAAAATAAATTTCGAACTAAACTATTAAAAAATTAAATAACCTTCCTTATACAAATGTAAAAAAAACCAATAAAATTAATTTTTAAATCAGAAGCAAAATAAAACTAAGCCATTTTATACTATTCCTTAAAAAAATTAAGACTATCGGATGAAAAATTGTACTCTAGCAATTACTGTTTCTCGAAGCTTAATTTTAATATCTATCCAAATCTTACTTTTGGAATTATAATTTAACTATATAAAATATCACAGTATAAAATAAAGCTTTAGGCGAACCGTTCAGTGAGAGTAATGAATAATAAACTTAAAAAGTTAAATTGAAACATGTTCAGGTCCAAAATGAACTTTAAAAACAGCGAACCTTCCCTAACGTTAGGAGAATTCAATGCAAATCTTACTTTTGGAATTCCAAATCCAATATATAAAATATAACAGTATGAAATAAAGCTTTAGGCGAACCGTTCAGTGAGAGTAATGAATAATAAACTTAAAAAGTTAAATTGAAACATGTACAGGTCCAAAATGAACTTTAAAAACAGCGAACCTTCCCTAACTTTCGGAGAATTCAACGCTAATCTTACTTTTGGAATTCCAAATTCTCTATATAAAATATAACAGTATGAAATAAAGCTTTAGGCGAACCTTTCAGTGAGAGTAATGAATAATAAACTTAAAAAGTTAAATTGAAACATGTACAGGTCCAAAATGAACTTTAAAAACAGCGAACCTTCCTTAACTTTCGGAGAATACACTGCAAATCTTACTTTTGGAAATACAAATTCAATATATAAAATATAACAGTATGAAATAAAGCTTTAGGCGAACCGTTCAGTGAGAGTAATGAATAATAAACTTAAAAAGTTAAATTGAAACATGTACAGGTCCAAAATGAATAGACTTTGATCAAACATATTGTTAGGAACCTGACATTTTTAGGGGTGAAATAAAGGGTATTGTAGGGGATACGAGCTGCTTATAGTAAAGCAGACGATAGTATTATTTGTCCTTTTCGCCAAGCGGGCCGAGGGGAACCAGATGGTAGCGCCATCTACTAACAAGGAGGCGCGTTGTAAATATTTGTTTTACTAATCACGCTACGGGAGGCATCCCGATGAAGGTTAAAGATAAGATAAAGATTAGATAAGCGAGGGATATAAAGATAGTTCCCTGGGCAGTAAGGAGGAGTTCTTTGTGACGAGAGAGTCAAGGAAGTTAGAGTAAACGGTGAGCGAGGGCAGTGGGCCCAAGTCGAAGTTGTACAAACGCGAGAAGTGCGTGCGGAATCGTGTCCCCGAAGATAGGACTGTGTAGTGCGGTAGTGTGAATACAAAGACTGTGTTATCTAAAGTAATTTAGTAAGTGATCTTCCGATCCGAAATCTGTGTCACCCAGTACCAGATCCCTTAATTTAGTTAGTATCAATCTGTGTCACCCAGTACCAGATCCCTTAATTGTATTATCAAAGCTGTGTCTTCCAGAACCAGTCCTCCCGTAACCTTAGTTGAACCCTTGGCCCCTCTGGAATAGTAAGTTAGCATAACGTCCTTATTTTTTTAACAAGTGTATTGTATTAATTAAGTTGAACTGTGGAGTTACAATAAACTCCATTATCATTGCATTGGTTGTGTTTCCTCAATTCATTTAAACTTGGTACCAAAACGGCAACTCGGGCAATTCGAGCCTCAAATAAATGTGATGTACACGACGCCAAAGAAAGCCTAAAAACTCTCTTTGCATTTATTGGCGTGGGATGCTCTATTAAAGCCTTAAACTTAAAATCCCCTCGTTCGTAATTGCACCCGATTTCGGCCACGAAAACGGAAGCGTCGTTATATCTGGCGCAGTCGGCAGGATTGCTTCATTGAAGTAGTTGTCATAACAAAGTGTGAATAGTTGAGTGCATAGCACGTGTATAATATAATGGCGTGGAGTCAAATAAGAGGGAAAAATCAGTCCTCATCATCTGATGATGAGACAAACAGGGGGAACCTTTGCCCTACAAGACCAAAAACAGGGCCGCGAACTTTAACGAGACAGTTGGAGCAATTAAATTTATCCGATACGCAAAAATCTGGCGCACCCCAGCTACCACCTCCGTATCCCCAACCCAAGAGAATAGACCAATTACGTAACGATATGAATCCGTTAGGCGTAGGCTTAGGGGAAATAGCAACCAGTAGCCCGGGGGGATTACCAGGGAGTAATCCGACCTTCCCAGGAGGGAGCTCTTGGAACGATTTTATTACCCCAGGTAGGCCAAGCAATACGCAGAACGTCAGGCCACCCCCAAGGAGCAGCGGGAATGTCCAACCAACAGCTCTACACGTAGCTTCAGGCAGTAATGTACCGTGGCCCCAATATCAACCGAGCGGTATCCCACAGTTTTGTCCCACTCCAGTGATTCAGAATCCTTACTTGCAACCTAGACAAGGTGTTCCGGCCCAGGTAGCGGCGGTACAGCACCCAAATCCTCCAATAAACTATACCGTACTCAATCCCCTGGGAAAACCATACAGTCAATCAAGTGTAGGCTATCAGCCGCCCATTTATCTCCCCCCAACCATGAGCATGGGAACAACTCCATCTTATCATCAGCAAATTCCCGGACTCATACATATACAGCCAACCCCCTGGCAACCCCCGACCATATCATATAGCCAAGCGCAACCAGGAGCATCGATTGGCGTACCACCAATTACTAATCAACCTTTGAAAGTTCCACCTATCAGGTTTCGAGGGGAAGAGAATGAAAACCCCGCAGACTTCAAGGACACCGTGAAAGAATACCAAGCCGCCTCCAGAATGTCCGATACTGACCTACTTCTGGTCTTACCGTTGATGCTCGAAGATCAAGCCAAGATCTGGTATCGACAAAACGCACATCTCATTATGTCTTGGGCGGATTTCGAGGTCATGTTCGACGGACAGTACCTTGGCGCTTCTTACAACGAAAAAATGCTGGACAAAATCGACGAGACCAGACAAGAGAGAGGCGAGTCACCCGAAGAGTATCTGAAGAAAATGATTCAACTGTATCAAAGCCTGGATGTGGGGGAAAGTCCAAAGGAAAAAACAATGGTGAGACAAATTCAGAGGGGGCTTCGACCCGATATCTATGGACTTCTGCACCTGCAGACAATATCAACCATCCGGGAATTGCAAGCAGAGCTGCCACGAGTACTGATCGCGCTAAAGGCCATAAACCAACGACAGGAAGAGGACCAACAGGCAGCGGCCATCAGGAATGTCCGGTTCAACCTACCCTTAACAAAGGCCACAGGACAGTGTTTCAGATGCGGGTCCACGGCTCACTTCATCAGAGACTGTCCACGAGACGAGCGAGTGGTAAGGGACCCTTCAAGCGTTGGAATGGTGAGGCAATATCGACACCACAATTCCAGAAGGGCCTCCCAGAACCCAGTAGAGAGACACCAAGAGAGGCACCAAGACGGGAAGAAGCGGGACACTGCGGAGGTCTCCAAGAACCCCCAGCCGAACGCTTCCCCCAGGAACCAAAGCATGGAAAGACCCATGGCACCAACAAAAAGAATCCTCGCAGAGAGACTGGGGAGAGCAACAGCATATATCCGACTACTATGGAACGGACAGTGGAGGAGAGCCATGCTAGACACTGGCGCTGAGTATTCGTTTATCAATAAGCAGACTTTTGTCAATGATTGTCCTAGTTTTGACGTAGATGCCCTTCCAAGGAGGACCGCGCAGCTAGCCGCCAGCACCCTCCTGGTATCAAAGTATGGACCGGTAGAGACCAAGATGCAACTCCAGGCAGAAACTAGGCCAGAAGTGAAGTTCCCATTCTTCCTCCTCGACGATTTGGCATGGGATATCGTTCTTGGAATGGACTGGTTGAAGGGGATGAGGGCCTCGATGGACTTCAACCGTGGACAGCTTACCATCTGTCACCAAGGGTATAATTGGTCATTCCCATTTAGTGAAGGTTGTGAACGAGAGGATCTCCCGCCCGAACCAGTGCAACTACCAAAGGATTTGCCTATTACGGAGCAACAAAAAACGGAACTAACAAACTTAGTGTCCCAATTACCGAAAGTGTTTAGCGATCAACCGGGTACTACGAGAGCATTTCATCACCTAATAGACACCGGGGACGCACCACCGATCGCAGTAAAACTACCCAGGACATCCGAAGCTGAAAAAAGGGACATCGAAGAACATGTGCAATCAATGCTACAACATGGAATCATTCGACCCTCAAACAGTCCGTGGGCTTCCCCAGTTGTGCTCGTTCCAAAGAAGACAGGGGACGTCCGCTTCTGCGTCAATTTCAAGACCAACAAGGTAACGAAAAAAGATAGTTATCCCATGTCTAACATTGATGATCTAATGGACAGTTTGGGCAATCCATCCTTCATCACCACGCTGGATTTGAGGGCCGGATATTGGCAAGTCCCCATGGCCCCGGATAGCATTTCCAAAACAGCGTTTATCACACACCTAGGGACCTTCGAGTTTTTGAAGATGCCATTTGGGCTGTGCAACGCGCCCGCCACCTTCCAAAGAATGATGGATGTCGTGTTCCCGTACCCGAAGAGGAAAACGTATGGGTTGGGTGTCTACCTCGATGATCTTTGCGTTGCCACGTCCAGTTGGGAGGCACATCTACATAATTTGGCCTACGTACTGTCAACGCTCCAGGCGGAAAACCCCACGATACGTATAGACAAATGTCGTTTTGCCCAGAGACAAGCAAAATTGTTGGGACACGTTGTGGGTCATGGAGGAGTTAGTCTAGATACAGACAAGATCAAGGCGCTACGAGAATACCCTCGACCAACGAATGTGAAGGAAAAAATGCGTTTTTTAGGAATGGCGAGCTGGTTCAGAAGGTTTATACCGGACTTTGCAACCATAGCAGCTCCCCTAAGTCAATTAAAGAAGAAGAATCAGCCATTCGTATGGTTGGACCAACAACAGGTAGCATTTGAAAAAATGAGAGACTGTCTAATCGTTCCCCCAATTCTAGTGAACCCGACCGAGAACGGGAGATTCACCATCGATACGGACGCAAGCGGTGTGGGACTCGGTGCGGTGTTACTACAAGAACAAGCAGGCGAAAAGAAAGTGATTTACTACGCCAGTCGCAGCCTGAGCGAACTCGAACGCAAGTACTCCAGTACGGAAGCCGAATGCCTAGCGGTGGTGTGGGGAGTCCAGAAATTCCGCCCTTATGTACAAGGGGTGTCTTTCACCGTGATCACCGATCATCAAGCCTTGAAGTGGCTGTTTAACCTCAAAAATGCAAACGGGCGTCTGGCCAGATGGGCCTTGCAGCTGCAACCATACGACATAGACATCGAATATACCCGAGAAAGAGTAACCAGCTGGCGGATCCGTTATCTCGAAATTTGCCAAGAGACGAAGGAACCTCCAAAGACGTTGCGGACTGCCAGAACCCAACCGAAACAACAAGTTGCGAACCCGCAAAACAAAGAAGAGGAACGGGAAAGAAGTGGAGTCGCCAGCCAGGAGCCAGGAAGGGGTTGTAGCGAGAGTCTCCCAGAGCCTTGCGCAATCGCCGTTATTCAGCCGGTCCCAGAAGCGCCCACGGTAACACTACTCAGCAAACAGCAGTGGATAGCCCTCCAACAACAGGATGAAGACGTCAAAATGTTGGGGGATAAACTGGACCAACATCCGGAACTCGAAAATATAGACGACCTTTTATTCAAGAAACCAACCAGAGCAGGTGGTAACCCGCAGTTACTGGTCCCATCTAATAATTACGATTCTGTATTACAGACCTACCATGATAGTCGATTTGCTGGGCACTTGGGAGGCACCAAAACATACCAGATCATCAAAGCACGGTTCTACTGGAAGGCAATGAGGAAGTATATCCTCGCATAAGAAAACCGCCCGGGCTAATGATGTATGCAGTAGTCAGAGGCCCTTGGGAGCTAGTGGGGGTAGATCTGATGGGACCCTTCCCCAAATCCCCAGAAGGGAATCAGTATTTGTTGGTTTTTGTGGACTATTTTACGAAAGCTATTGAACTAGTGTCATTAAAAACCGCAACCGCGATAGAAGTAGCTAAACATTTTTTAGATCTGATTGTGTGTAGGTAGAAAATCCCGCAGAAGGAATACTCCGACAATGGAGTACAATTTATTAGTGCTGTATTTCAAGAACTGTTAATCTTATTGAAAATTGACCAGGGCTATACCAGCCTATACCATCCACAGTCAAATCTTACGGAAAGGGTAAACCAAAACATTGGCCAACTCTTGGCTACGTATATAGGGTGTGACCATACCGCGTGGGACCAGAGTCTCCCCTTGGTCAGGTTAATCCTTAATTCCTCTCCCCATAGTACGACGGGGTATACGCCTTATTTTTTTAACTATGGGCGGGAAATACGGTTGCCCGGGGACGTACCTCTAGAAGGGGGCGAGCTATCCACCCAGATCGACCTCGAATATATCCAACAGTTATAACGCAGTCCGAAAAAACATATCGAAAGCCAACATCTCAAGCAAAAATTACTACGATAAACATAAAAGACAAGTCGAATTCAACACAGGGCAGTTAGTTTGGGTACGGCAACATGTCCAATCTAGAACAGCTAGTAATATCTCAAAAAAATTGGCCCCTAAATACGACGGTCCCTTTACCATCGCTCGGAAGTTAAAGTAAAAGCCCCGACATAGTAGGGATATATCATATATCTCAGTTAAAATATACCACGACAATTTTAGGCAGGTAGAACCGCGAGGTAGAGGAACCCCGATAATAGCCCGGGAAAGGGAGGAATTGGCAATTCCCGGCCCCTTGGGGGAAAACGCCAGAAAAAGGAAACAGCCGCGGTAAAGACCCGCGAAGAAACAGACGAAGGACTGGGAGGGCCCGTGTGCCACCGAGACCTGTAGAATCAACGAAAGTGACGACCCCAACATCAATTGGGTAGCGTGTGATCTTTGCAAGTTATGGTATCACACTTTCTGTATCAATCGGGAAGACATAATCCAAAGTGTCGACGATTACACATGTACGACCTGTACTAATCCCAATTCTGTACTTGCCACCATAGGAGTTATGCAAAGAAACCAGGAGTACCGGTGCACTCTGGTCCCCCAGAACCAGAGTGAACCACCAGCCCAGGGACAAGAGAGAAAACGTCGATCCAGCAAGCCGAGATCCGACGCCAAACCCACCTCTAAACCAGATATGCAGCCCATAGACCGGGGTAGAGAATGGGCCCAGGAAATATCCAGACCCCGAATCACCCGGGACGAAAGCGCAGAGGCAGATTTCCACGTCCTCCTCCTACTACAGGAAGAGGAAGAAAGCCAGGAGTGACGAAGAACTCCCGAGAAACTATCACCATCTTTCCCACTCCTAGGCAACCCAACAGAGGGCCAAGAATCACGAGGGAGGTGTGAAGAATACGCAGACGCCCCCAACATAAAGGTCCTTCCAAGGACCCCACCGACAAACCGGGGGTCCAGAGATAAAAAAAAATTGTTTGATCAGTAAGATGAACGGTACTTTTTTTTGTGTATATAATTGGTTCGAATGAGAAGTCAAAAGTCAGGTTATATATTTTGTGTTATAGTTCGAGACGAACTGTTTGAAAGGGGGGGGGGGGGAGATGTTAGGAACCTGACATTTTTTAAGGTGAAATAAGGGGTATTGTAGGGGATACGAGCTGCTTATAGTAAAGCAGACGATAGTATTATTTGTCCTTTTCGCCAAGCGGGCCGAGGGGAACCAGATGGTAGCGCCATCTACTAACAAGGAGGCGCGTTGTAAATATTTGTTTTATTAATCACGCTACGGGAGGCATCCCGATGAAGGTTAAAGATAAGATAAAGATTAGATAAGCGAGGGATATAAAGATAGTTCCCTGGGCAGTAAGGAGGAGTTCTTTGTGACGAGAGAGTCAAGGAAGTTAGAGTAAACGGTGAGCGAGGGCAGTGGGCCCAAGTCGAAGTTGTACAAACGCGAGAAGTGCGTGCGGAATCGTGTCCCCGAAGAAAGGACTGTGTAGTGCGGTAGTGTGAATACAAAGACTGTGTTCTCTAAAGTAATTGTGCGCGGAAAGACAAGAAGTCCAGCCAGAAGTTGGCGGTAATTGTATCAAAACCTTTTGTTTCTTTGAATTATTTTGTGTATTATTAAGTGTGTTGAATTTCTATGCTCAAGTGTATATTGGATAAGAGCTGCTTATATCAGACCCACATTGTGTGATTATTTTTGCAACGCCCTTGAACTCTTAATCTCGACCCCGTAGATTCAGATATTTGAAACCTCTAGCCGCATGGTAGGTCTCCCCAACCATTTTTGTTCAAGAGAAACCAGCGGTTCTACCCATAATTTAGTAAGTGATCTTCCGATCCGAAATCTGTGTCACCCAGTACCAGATCCCTTAATTTAGTTAGTATCAATCTGTGTCACCCAGTACCAGATCCTTCAATTGTATTATCAAAGCTGTGTCTTCCAGAACCAGTCCTCCCGTAACCTTAGTTAAACCCTTGACCCCTCTGGAATAGTAAGTTAGGATAACGTCCTTATTTTTTTAACAAGTGTATTGTATTAATTAAGTTGAACTGTGGAGTTACAATAAACTCCATTATCATTGGTTGTGTTTCCTCAATTCATTTACACTTGGTACCAAAACCGCAACTCGGGCAATTCGAGCCTCAAATAAATGTGATGTACACGACGCCAAAGAAAGCCTAAAATCTCTATTTGCATTTATTGGCGTGGGATGCTCTATTAAAGCCTTAAACTTAAAATCCCCTCGTTCGTAATTGTACCCGATTTCGGCCACGAAAACGGAAGCGTCGTTATAATATTTTCTTCCTACCTCTGTAAAAGACACATTAAAAAAATAGAGTTAAAATCATTAAAAAAATCCAACAGTTTTTTAATAAAATACTTACTCTTATGATATATTATCAGCAATACTAGAGATTACTATGTTATAATCTATAACGTTTGTGTAGAACGCATTATGGACTTTATGGTGACCGATTCCAAACTATCGAGTAATGGCGTCGTACAAAAGAAACTACAAACTGGGCTACCAGATATTTTAAAAGGACTTTAGCTCGGCCAACTTAGATCAGCTTTTTCGCAGTAATTGGCTGTGATTGTAGAAATAATTCATCAAATGAAAATAAAGAAAATAATAATATAAAAAAATATAAAAATTAAGAATGTGATAAAATTAATTAAATAATTAAGAAGTTTTGATTTAACACGTAATTTCATTAATTCACGTTAAATAAACTCGTAAATTTAAATAATAATATTCTTAATAAAATTAATATTTTGTGGTTCATTAATCATTATCAGCTCAAATACAAATACAGGTGAAAAAAAATTAAAATTAATTGCTGATAAACGCACCTCTAGATAACATTGATGGACGAAACATTTCGGACGAATAGTGGAGATCCATGCGACGTCGATTGGGCTGAATATCGGATGTCGCGAAATTGGTTCTACGAGGACTAAAATGGGACGTCCGTTATTCGTCCCGTAGGACGAATTTTGGACGGGACCAAGCTGGGCTCTATGGACCATGCTGGGACGTCCCAGGGACGATTTGTGTTTTCTGGGTTGTTTCTCCTAGCCTTTAATCTTATTTTAATTTGTTCGCCAAGCTCGATCGACATGCCAAGTGTAAATTGTCGTTTATCAACGTCTCCCATTGCACACTTCCACGCATTATAGAAAGTTTCGGTGATGTCAGACATGAAAACCTTTGCATTAATTAGGCCACTTTTTGTTTTGACGCAATCGAAAAACAATTGCACAATACTTCTCCATAGTCATCGACAACCATTAATGTTGTTTAATTAAAGTCATACGCATTCATACCATGAGTGGAATCAATGCAAATTATACTTTGGTTTCCAAAGTGCTTTAAAATGCCACAATGTACCTCGGTCATTATTACAAGAAAAAAGGCATCAGTTTTCAAGTTTTTAGCGAGCTCTACTTGCCCTTGAGGTTTGAAAAAAGCATTATTTTCCTTTGAATTGGTCATCAGCCTGTCTTAATACAATGTTTGCTGTGCATGTTGCGTTAATTTTCTTCGATCCTTGTGATTTCAAAGAACGTTTACGAAGTTGTGTTTCTGTGAAGTATCCACTACGAAAACACTCGTAGTAATGTACGCTTGAATGTTGGTTTGTTTTTGCTGCGACGAAATGCATAAAATGATTTTGACTCCTTTTCTAGATTTGCTTTTCAATTCATAAATTATATGGAAAAAAGTCAAACATGGTTTAAGAATTAAATTAATTTTATGGCAAACATTTTGTTAAACTTGACCTTATCATTTTGGTTAGTAAACGATTTACTTTCAGTTTTGAACATTGTGCAATTGTGGTGACCATTAAGGTGTTCTATTAATTCTAAAGTAGACGTGCAGGTGTAGTTGCATTCAGTTTCATAACACTTTTGAGTCTTTATAGCATTGTTAGGAAAAGAGTTCTATAGAGGTGCGTTCGAAGTCCAGACTTGGTTGTGTATTAATTATCACAGTAGACACACGTCAAGTGTTGGTTATCCATTTAGACGTTTTAGGAAAAAAAAAAGGCTAAAATGCGTTGAAATACGGTAAAAATTCCCAACCCTTAAAAGTTAGTACTGTTTTGCAGTTCAGCCTTTTTTTCGTCGTCAGTCCTACTTTATCCAAAAAGTATTAAAAGCTAGGAATTTAAAGAATCGTCCTCGTCATCAGTCCTACCTCATCCAACACGTACAGAAATCTCGAAATATGTCGTATTTTCCGTTGTAAAAATTTCTAGCAGTAGCAATTTTACATTGATCATATCTTTTTAAATAATAACTTGCGGTTAAAACTTTTTGCATTACTGTAATCCTTGACAAATAACAAACCAAAAAAAACACAAAAAAAACAAAAGTACCTATTGTTAAAAAATCCCTCTCACACTTAAGCCATAGTTAACATAAATGTAAGTATGGCACTTCCTATTCACAAACTCTCCGCGAATGGCTCCTGGTGTTCAGACGGTACCTTAGAAATCCCCGCCGGCCACCTTAATGACGGACCAATCAAGGTTGATTGAAAATTACAATTCTTTCAAAGTGTAAATAACGCTTAATTTCAATTAATCAATTAATTGTATAAAAACTAGCTTTATTTCCAAAGCAAGATATTTTCGAATTTCAAAACGTAAACGTGTGTACGCTCATTTTTCTCGCTCTCAAACTAGCCAACTATTTGCCAACGAAAAGAGTAGTAAGTTACAAGTTTAATCTTTGGAAACTTCTGGTTTCGCAATCACTCCACGACATACTATCATTAACCGAAAACGTTAAGTGTCATACTTATGTTTAAGTTACTTCTTCCACCATTCTAATATCTTTGTTTTAGGTGGTTGTAAATCGCCTTTGAAAAACTTAAGAAGTTAAGAACCAAGGGCTAGCCTAGCTGATAGCTTTTGATAAAAAGCTTGTATTCCATCAGTGTCTTCAACAACAGCAGTTGGTATTGGACTTTTTTCATATTAACTATCGAAAACGTTCAACACCATTAATTTAACAGATTTCACGGTAGATTTTTACAGTGCCTTTCCATAAAATCTATTTTCAAAGTTGGGTACAGGGCTGCGTAGAGAAATATGTAGTTTCGAACCCCAATAAAGATTGTTCGGTGCGCTTTTTTGTGCTAGGGAATTTAGGGTTGCTCTAAAGCGACTTTAGTGAGAATCAACCATAGAAGCACCTAAATTCTAGTATAATACTCGAGAGGAAACAACCAACCTTACGGACCGATTTCAAAACACGTGGTTTTCCCATAGCTGCTGTAGATGAAGGTCTACAATGCTCCGAAAGCCCAATTTTTTTACAAAAATTCCATAATACATACAAAAGGTTTTCACTTATTTCGTTTATTCAATAAACCTGGATTTGTCAAATAACAATAATTTTTTCGTGCGACCCCTAGCAGCCGAGTTAGCTTCCTATGCCTTTTTGGACAATTTTGAGTTTTACATCAGAAAGATTAAACTATTCATATCACGTAGTATTTTTTGTGTGGCAATGTATGGCGAATAAATCAAAATAAAAAGGAAAACCATCTAAAAATTTCCTAGGCTTTAACCCCAAACGATGCGAGCTAATTTCAACGCAGTTATGTTATATGACTTCATGTCTACCCACAGTGAAAATATTTACGCAATTGGCTCGCATCGTTTGGTGTTAAAGCCTGTCAAAGATGGTTGATTTTGTGAATTTTGAGAGGGTTTTGGTATCGTATCTATATTTATACGTGAGACATCGCCACACTAAAAATACTAACGTCGTAACTTACATTAGATAGATTAAACTATTTGCGTAACTTACGACGTTAGTTCTTGTTATGTATAATTTGTAACTGATATATTTAAAACTAAAAGAATTGCGTAGACGTACGTCCTTTACAATTGTCTACAGACATTTGAGCTCAAACTTCGTAACAGCTCATAAGGCGCTTTTTAAGTGCTTTGGCAGATTGGGGTAGACTGTCAGCAATAATAATACTACCAAGATTCATCGACTTAAGCAAGTCTTTAAATTTGGGATGCTCCACTACTGTAAGTGACTCAACGCATTAGACACTCCTTTGCCTCATCTTAGAAACTCACGCCGTACTGTTTAAAATTACAAAATATATCGCTCTCCCTTATTCGACGACACTTATTTAAATATGTTATTAATTTATACCGATGATAAGGTAAGCAACTCCGGATGATTCTTGTCCAGGTGGTACTTCCGATGGCTTATTACTTGTTTCTTTTTATGATATTATTTTACTTGATATTTCCCCGTAATTACAAGAAACATTACATGTATTAATTTATAAATGATAACTATTAAGGTTGTTAAAAGACACTCGTGGTGCGTAGAAAAAACGCACAAAATAAATAAAATAGTATAGGGACATGTTACTGTGACGTTGCAAGACGTCCCCTTTGCTTTTTCCTATAGAAAGAAATCCTTCAAAATGGCGGCCATGGCCAAAGCTACAGGGTGGCATGTTCCTATAGAGGCCAGGGCCTGAAATAAAGTCTCTGTCGGCGGTGGGGGCCATCGTTCTTCTGCCCCCACTAGTGCGGTACATAACTCGGCAAAATTAACTCGACGTTTGGCGGGAGGATATATAATTCCTGGGTTCTATCAAAAAAGGGGCGATCCCTCAACTGAGAGGTATTTGTAGAAGACGTACTCAAAATACAGTCCACTAAATGTGTAGGGTGGATGAGCCAGAAGGGTTCGTAAACTCTAACAAGTCGGCCCAGGCCGTAATATTAGTTCCACATCGGCGTATTCGGGTGGGCAAACCCATACACCCTTAGTAGACACAGTGTGTCAGAATTTATAGCCCGGTGTACCTAGTAACAGAGACCATACCACCGGAGGCCGATCACCATAGTGCCCTACGCCAGCGTCCACCTAGCCCGGACAGGTGACAAATCCAGCATGGGTAGCATAACCCTACTACTGATGGTCGCACCTTTGACGCAAGCCACTCAACCCAGCAGAAGGTGCAGCAATGGGTGGACCAATCCCCACTTCGCACACAGCAGTGGGATTAAGAATGGATGCTGTAGCAACTCCAGCCGACACCCTACCTACACAGGTAAGGAGTCAAACCCTTTGGAGAGAGCTCCTAAAGGGGAACGACGAGCACACAGCAGTCCAAGTAACCCGGCACAGCTGGCACCGGAGATCCCGGTGTTGTTCCAAAAGGCCAAGAAACAAGACCGCCGTGCCCGCATATGGAGGCCCGCCGCCCCACAGCAGGCTACCCAATCCACCGAGGCGGCCAGTTTGCACAGACCCTCTCCGCAAGTTTGAGCCGAAGCTCAGTATCCAGGTAGTTTAGGCACCAAAAGTAATGTAAATTCACAAATGCATCAAAAAATACCCATGAATGTAATTTAACGGAAAATAGGAAATCAGCTGAAGACGCGTCAGTGACTCAGTGCGATGATTTCATAGCAATTTATAGGGCGTATTACAATTTTCGTGGCGTACGATAACGTACTATTCGGTGACTCTCCCTTTAAGGGAGCTGGTGGGATGGGTCGAAAATTAACGGCACTGCGTGTGCGTCAAATAGTTCTATCGAATGAGACCAACTTGTTTTTTTCGGTCACTCTCCCTTTAAGAGAGTTGGTTGGAGGGGGTGGAAATTAACGGCACGAGTGAGGGGGCGGAAAATCTCTGGATCAACTATAAAAACTATACAAGTTCGCCAAGAAGGCGAAAATATTATTTCGTGCCACACATAATCGGTTTGGATAAGAAAGTGCCAGACTTATTTATTACTTCTGACCATACATAGTTTCGATAAGAAAGTGCCACACTTATTTATTACTTCTGACCATACACGGCTTCTATAAGTATGTGCCACACTTATTTTTACTTCTGACCACACACGGTTTCGATAAGAAAGTGCCACACTTATTTATTACTTCTGACCATACATGGTTTCGATAAGAAAGTGCCACACTTATTTATTACTTCTGACCATACATGGTTTCGATAAGAAAGTGCCACACTTATTTATTACTTCTGACCACACACGGTTTCGATAAGAAAGTGCCACACTTATTTATACTTCTGACCACACACGGTTTCGATAAGAAAGTGCCACACTTATTTATTACTTCTGAACATACACGGTTTCGATAAGAAAGTGCCACACTTATTTATTACTTCTGACCACACACGGTTTCGATAAGAAAGTGCCACACTTATTTATTACTTCTGACCACACACGGTTTCGATAAGAAAATTTCCACAATCCAGGCGGCGCCACCGTCGCGATGCGACGCGCTAGAACTAAATTCAACTTTCACCTAAGAAGAATCTATTTCCGTTTGATTAATCCATGATAGATCCTTCTTAGGTGAAAGTTGGACATGGATCTATCACTTGCACCTTTAGCCAAGTGCAAGTTTTTATCATATAACTATTCTTGTTTTTTCTTTGAGTAAACAGTAAACAGGATAAAGAAAATCCTTACGGCCATGAACTAGCATTTTGTTAATATATTTTCGTTTAAAGAAGGCTAGTTCCGGGGCCAGTGTTCTAAGGTAAAGGTTCAAGCATGAAATCCGAAGAGAACGGCGTGACTTGCTTGATAAAGGCGTCAGGTTTTGAGATTACGCGGCCAGCAGCTATCCGGGTTCGAATATAAATTATTATATAATTTACTTTTCGCAGGTCATCTACCATGTCGTCGCTTTTCCACGCCAAACAAACTACAACAAACACTTAACGACATTCCATCCATAGCAATAATCCCACTTTGATCAAAAGGGACTCTAGTCCCTATGCAAGGTCCGGGTATAGAGTAGAGCACCTACCCGAGCACTTGCTATATTATCTCGAGGCAGAATGAAGCCGATTTTACCCCCTCGTGTCTTAAAAACTATAGGTCGTATCAAAACAAGTGATATATCGTTTGAAAGGTTACAAGAACGTGACAAACATATACAAATTCCATCGAACAGGGTTGAGGCGACGTTTCGTAGTAATGGGGCAAAGTAAAGCTTAATTTTTCTTCTTCTTTTTCTTCTTCTTCCATCTTCTCCTCGCAGACCACTCTACAGGAAACACTACTGAACCGATTTAAAAGCAATTTGGTATACAGTTTCAAATTAAGCTCCCATTGTGTCCTTCCAAAGGAGAAGTTCATATCTGGTATAGTTCTTTAGCTACGGCGACAAATGTACATTTTAGCGAGTCGGTATCAAAACCATGGAGTAATAACACATAAGAATTACTAAATCGGACCGACCAGCGATTTAAAAAAATTAATGCAAAATGTTTGAGGGTTGATTCTAGGTGAAAACGTGGCGCTGTGTTCGAAAAAATAGTCTTAAAGGTTAAAATGCCCGCTATGACGGATATACTTGAAAACTATGTATGCAAAATATTTATAAATGGATTGTAGGGAAAAAGGGGCGCTGAATTCGACAACCATAGTCTTGCGAGTGTTAGGGGGGTGGTTGTCCGCCATAGGGCTTGTCGATAAATAAGTCCAGTTTATGACGTTTATGGGAATATAATTACAGAAATAGATTAAGTGAAAGAGGGGCAAGTAGAAGGAAAGTAAGGGCGAGACGCCACCCCCGGGGACGGGGTCAGGTTCGGGATCGGGGTCCGGGATTTAAGGGGTGAAATGAGGGTAAAATCATCGAAAAGTCAATGTATTTAGGGTATTTCTCGCGACGATTTGTTTTCCCGTATATCAACATATTGTGTCCAGGCCAACTTGTTCATTTATTGAATTTAAGAGTGTTTTGACGTCATGGAATATTCGTTGTTAAAGTAGAATGGAAATATTTTTAAACTTCATTTTAATATCATTGTAGTATTTAAATATGCTTGACACTTGAACCAATCTCACGAGTATTTCTTAAAACGAATATCTCGATCGCGTTTTATCGTACGAAATAAGTGGAAATTATGTAAGTTGTATGATACTTGATAACCTAGGCAGGAAGATAGCGCGCGCGTGCGCGGATTACCTGGGAGGCGCGGATTGCCCGGGCGCGCGGTTAATTTGAATTTAAAACATGGATTCCCTCTCCGAAATAATTCATGTACCCAAAATTGGACCGCAAGTTTTTTTCTTTTAGGGGAATCTCTATGGGAGTTTAACATTACAATAAAGCTAATAGGTCCAGTTTGGGGTACTTTTGGTCCGAAATGGGGTACATAGGGCCGAAAATGGTGACTTTGGTCGTTTTAAGGGTACTTTTGGTCTATTTTGGTCCATTTTTGGGTACATCAGAAAAGCAGTTGGAAAAACGAAGAGCCTTATTTTTTTTTCCACCCATCTCCAAACTCCAAAAATTTATTGCTATAATTTATTTATCCCTTCCGTAGTTATAAAAAAAGATAAAAACCACTTACCTATATTTTAATTACGGTAAATTAAAAATACTTAATTAGTGTACTAAGTTACGTTTAAAAGAACCTTTTGTAACAATTCCAATATGTAAATATAGGTATAAGGATTGAAAAATACTTAAAGTGGTTTTACTGATAAACTCTAAAGGAATTTAACTTTAAAGGGTATCTTAGATTATTGTTTTTAATTTTATTCAAGTTGAAAACGTATTAAGAGTCCTTCAAAGTACTATAAAAGGATTTTATTTACGAACTTAATTCATATTTTCTTCAAACTTTCAATTCGCTTTTATTACTATTTAAATACGGTAAAATATAATTCTTATACACAAATATAGTCAGAAAGATACTATAAAACACTAAAATTAAAATTAAATTAAATTTGTGTGGATAAGATTTGTAAATATCATTTTGAAACTAATAACTTTAACGCTTTATTTAAGTCAAGCCAATAAAAACAATTACCTATATTTTAAATACGGTAAAATATAAATACATTTCCGATATGTAAATAGGTAGAATAACACTATGAAAAGTTCCTTTTTCTTCTTTTAATACGACAACACACAACTCTGATACGCAAATATATAAAGAAAATATAAAAAAAATTAACTCTACGTTCGATACGTTAAAATACATTTCCGATACACAAATATAGATAAAGAAATACTATAAAATGTAAAAAGGTAGAAAAATACTACACTTTAACCATTATGAATTTAAGCTTACAACATCCTTCACGTATAGAGCATAACATATATGTTCAGAGTTAACTTGTTTCCTCGTTATCTTTATCGCATGTGTTTTAAATAGCGTATGGAATAAGTTAATAATGTACTGAAATGGTGTATGTTTAAACCTCGTAGAATAAAGAGTAAAACATATGTTCAGAGTCGGCTTGATTACTAAAGCGAATAACACAGAGACGTTTCCGGTGTAGTCACGTAGGAAGAAAAATACTACAACACTCTCTATACTCTACATTCAACACGTTAAAATATACTTCCGAAATGCCAATATAGGTAGTAAAATACTACAAAATCTCTATACTTTACCTTCAATACGTTAAATTACATTCCAATATGTAAATATAGTAGGAAAAATACTACAAAAGCCTCTTTTCTTGGCGTTCAATATGTTAAAAAAGATTTCTGAAATGCAAATGTAGGTAGTAAATACTACAAAATCTCTATACTCTACCTTCAATACGTTAAATTACATTCCAATATGTAAATATAGGTAGTAAATACTACAAAAGCCTCTTTTCTTGGCGTTCAATATGTTAAAATAGATTTCTGAAATGCAAATATAGGTAGTAAATACTACAAAAGCCTCTTTTCTTGGCGTTCAATATGTTAAAATAGATTTCTGAAATGCAAATATAGGTAGTAATTACTACAAAAGCCTCTTACTCTACGTTCAATACGTTAAATTAATGATATGCCTCCGATCGAATCGTTCATTTTTTCCTATTTAAATATACGCATTTAAATTAGAATTGCTTCTAGTGTTCAGCAGTCGATTAATTTTTATCCACAAATTTTCCGATTTATTTAAAAAACGTTGGTAAAAAGAATATCATTTTAACTTATTTAATTGTGTTTTTTACCCAACCAAGCATTTATTTGAATAAAAGTGGTATTTATTTAAATAACCAATAGTTAAATAAAAATTGTTAAATGTTTAAATAATCGAAAGTGAACAAGCCTATTTTTTAAATAAAACAAACAGACTTTAGAGTTGATAAGATTTGTAAATATCATTTGAAACTAATAATTTTCACGCTTTATTTAAGTCAAGCAATTACATTTTTAAAAATGAAAGAAGTTAAACAATATAAAAATTTGTAAATATTGTAAATATTTTTAGGTAATAAAGAAATTAAGAAATGTTTTAATTAAAATATCTTTCATTCTCTACTACATTTTTAAAAATGAAAGAAGTTTAACAATATAATTATTCTAATATAATTTCAAAATCAGGTTTTATCTAAAGTACAAATGCATAATTTAGTGAAGCAATTCTTATTTAAATACTTTTATTTAATTAATTTGTGTATCTGAAATGTATTAATTGAAAAATAAGTGGGTTTTACTATTTATCACGGTTTTTTATATATATATATATATATATTGGAATTGTTACAAAAGGTTCTTTTAAACATAACTTAGTACATTAATTTATTTTGGAAGTTCAAAACGTATTAAGAGCCCTTCAGAGTACTATAAAAGGATTTCATTTATAAACTAAATTAATATTTTCTTCAAACTTTCAATTCGTTATAATTTAAATGAAAACATCATGGATTATAGGTGCGTAATCTACTATTAGACCGAACTAATTAAAAAAAAATACTTAAAGTAAGTGGTTTTACTGATAAACTCTAAAGGAATTTTGGAATTTTCTAGAATAGCAAAGTAAAACTAAAACGTAAACCAAGTTTAAAACGAAACTAATAACTGGGAGAAAGGTTGAAGTAAGTAATTTTTTTGATTTTTCGTTTTTTAATTTTTGAGTTCCCTATATTATTATAAACTAAATTAAATATAATTTTTGAAAATTTGTGATAAAAGATCTGCTCCTTCGTGTTTTACATATATTTAAAAACTCGAGATTTTAATGAATTGTTTTTAAAGCATGAAAAATATAGCAGATCCTTTGATTTTAATTGTAGTTAGTAGTTACTTAAAAAAAAGTCGCTAGCTGACTTGGAGCTGGTGTAGTTAAATTTTAAAAATGTGTATTTTAAATTTTGTTTGTAAAAGTTTTTTTTGAAGAAGTTTAGTAATATAGTTTAAATTTATTAAATAAAATAAAATATAAATTATACATTTGGTTTAGTATTTTACTATTGCAAGTAAAAGTAACAGTAATTTCAATTACTTTTTTAGTTTTTTTTTGACAAATATGCAAACTATTTAGTTATTTCAAAAACAAATACCTCGAATTATTTGGTATTCGAAATACTATTGGTTAGTTTTTATATCTTTAATTTTATTTTTCAGAACAATTTATCTTTGTCTAGCTTCTTCTAACTTTAATTTAGATGGCCTTAAAGCCAAGTATTTAACAAATTTTGTAACCAAGTAGATGGAGCTTTAAACAATTTTTCAGTCATGTAGTCAAGGAAATGTTCAAATATACGTGTATTTGCTCATTTTGATGGTCAAATAGCCCAGTATGAAACTGCGAGATGATAGTCAGACATTGAGACGCGGGTGGCGCCCGTGCCCCAGCGTCCGCGCCCTCGCCCTGATGGTGCCCCGAGCCTCCGTCGACGTCTGAAATGTGAAATAATTTAGTTTATAATAATATAGGGAACTCAAAAATTAAAAAACGAAAAATCAAAAAAATTACTTACTTCAACCTTTCTCCCAGTTATTAGTTTCGTTTTAAACTTGGTTTACGTTTTAGTTTACTTTGCTATTCTAGAAAATTCCAAAATTCCTTTAGAGTTTATCAGTAAAACCACTTACTTTAAGTATTTTTTTTAATTAGTTCGGTCTAATAGTAGATTACGCACCTATAATCCATGATGTTTTCATTTAAATTCAAATTATAACGAATTGAAAGTTTGAAGAAAATATTAATTTAGTTTGTAAATGAAATCCTTTTATAGTACTCTGAAGGGCTCTTAATACGTTTTGAACTTCCAAAATAAATTAATGTACTAAGTTACGTTTAAAAGAACCTTTTGTAACAATTCCAATATATATATATATATAAAAAACCGTGATAAATAGTAAAACCCACTTATTTTTCAATAAATACATTTCAGATACACAAATTAATTAAATAAAAGTATTTAAATAAGAATTGCTTCACTAAATTATGCGTTTGTACTTTAAATAATACCTGATTTTGAAATTATATTAGAATAATTATATTGTTAAACTTCTTTCATTTTTAAAAATGTAGTAGAGAATGAAAGATATTTTAATTAAAACATTTCTTAATTTCTTTATTACCTAAAAATATTTACAATATTTACAAATTTTTATATTGTTTAACTTCTTTCATTTTTAAAAATGTAATTGCTTGACTTAAATAAAGCGTGAAAATTATTAGTTTCAAATGATATTTACAAATCTTATCAACTCTAAAGTCTGTTTGTTTTATTTTAAAAAAAGGCTTGTTCACTTTCGATTATTTAAACATTTAACAATTTTTATTTAACTATTGGTTATTTAAATAAATACCACTTTTATTCAAATAAATGCTTGGTTGGGTAAAAAACACAATTAAATAAGTTAAAATGATATTCTTTTTACCAACGTTTTTTAAATAAATCGGAAAATTTGTGGATAAAAATTAATCGACTGCCGAACACTAGAAGCAATTCTAATTTAAATGCGTATATTTAAATAGGAAAAAAATGAACGATTCGATCGGAGGCATATCATTAATTTAACGTATTGAACGTAGAGTAAGAGGCTTTTGTAGTAATTACTACCTATATTTGCATTTCAGAAATCTATTTTAACATATTGAACGCCAAGAAAAGATGCTTTTGTAGTATTTACTACCTATATTTGAATTTCAGAAATCTATTTTAACATATTGAACGCCAAGAAAAGAGGCTTTTGTAGTATTTACTACCTATATTTACATATTGGAATGTAATTTAACGTATTGAAGGTAGAGTATAGAGATTTTGTAGTATTTACTACCTACATTTGCATTTCAGAAATCTTTTTTAACATATTGAACGCCAAGAAAAGAGGCTTTTGTAGTATTTTTCCTCCTATATTTACATATTGGAATGTAATTTAACGTATTGAAGGTAAAGTATAGAGATTTTGTAGTATTTTACTACCTATATTGGCATTTCGGAAGTATATTTTAACGTGTTGAATGTAGAGTATAGAGAGTGTTGTAGTATTTTTCTTCCTACGTGACTACACCGGAAACGTCTCTGTGTTATTCGCTTTAGTAATCAAGCCGACTCTGAACATATGTTTTACTCTTTATTCTACGAGGTTTAAACATACACCATTTCAGTACATTCTTAACTTATTCCATACGCTATTTAAAACACATGCGATAAAGATAACGAGGAAACAAGTTAACTCTGAACATATATGTTATGCTCTATACGTGAAGGATGTTGTAAGCTTAAATTCATAATGGTTAAAGTGTAATATTTTTCTACCTTTTTACATTTTATAGTATTTCTTTATCTATATTTGTGTATCGGAAATGTATTTTAACGTATCGAACGTAGAGTTATTTTTTTTTATATTTTCTTTATATATTTGCGTATCAGAGTTGTGTGTTGTCGTATTAAAAGAAGTTATTAGTTTCAAAATGATATTTACAAATCTTATCCACACAAATTTAATTTAATTTTAATTTTAGTGTTTTATATTATCTTTCTGACTATATTTGTGTATAAGAATTATATTTTACCGTATTTAAATAGTAATAAAAGCGAATTGAAAGTTTGAAGAAAATATGAATTAAGTTCGTAAATAAAATCCTTTTATAGTACTTTGAAGGACTCTTAATACGTTTTCAACTTGAATAAAATTAAAAACAATAATCTAAGATACCCTTTAAAGTTAAATTCCTTTAGAGTTTATCAGTAAAACCACTTTAAGTATTTTTCAATCCTTATACCTATATTTACATATTGGAATTGTTACAAAAGGTTCTTTTAAACGTAACTTAGTACACTAATTAAGTATTTTTAATTTACCGTAATTAAAATATAGGTAAGTGGTTTTTATCTTATTTTATAACTACGGAAGGGATAAATAAATTATAGCAATAAATTTTTGGAGTTTGGAGATGGGTGGAAAAAAAAATAAGGCTCTTCGTTTTTCCAACTGCTTTTCTGATGTACCCAAAAATGGACCAAAATAGACCAAAAGTACCCTTAAAACGACCAAAGTCACCATTTTCGGCCCTATGTATCCCATTTCGGACCAAAAGTACCCCAAACTGGACCTATTAGCTTTATTGTAATGTTAAACTCCCATAGAGATTCCCCTAAAAGAAAAAAACTTGCGGTCCAATTTTGGGTACATGAATTATTTCGGAGAGGGAATCCATGTTTTAAATTCAAATTAACCGCGCGCCCGGGCAATCCGCGCCTCCCAGGTAATCCGCGCACGCGCGCGCTATCTTCCTGCCTAGGTTATTAATCATACAACTTACATAATTTCCACTTATTTCGTACGATAAAACGCGATCGAGATATTCGTTTTAAGAAATACTCGTGAGATTGGTTCAAGTGCCAAGCGTACTACAATGATATTAAAATGAAGTTTAAAAATATTTCCATTCTACTTTAACAACGAATATTCCATGACGTCAAAACACTCTTAAATTCAAATTAACCGCGTCCCCCGGGGTAATCTGCGCACGCGTCGCCTAGGTTATCAATTTTTACATCATTTCAACTTATTCCGTACGATAAAACTTGATAAGATATACGTTCAAGTATCTTTCGAGATAAGCGTAGATAAATGAACAAGTTGGCCTGGACACAATATGTTGATATATGAGAAAACAAATCGTCGCGAGAAATACCCTAAATACATTGACTTTTCGATGATTTTACCCTCATTTCACACCTTAAATCCCGGACCCCGATCCCGAACCTGACCCCGTCCCCGGGGGTGGCGTCTCGCCCTTACTTTCCTTCTACTGGGGCAGTGAGTTCAAAGTGTCTCGCCAGTGTCAGGGTGGGCAGTATTGATGCAACTGATAACCGGAACCGGAACTCGCACCGAGAAGAACCGATTAACTTCTAGGAACCGGAACCGAAACCGGAACCGATAATATAAAAATTTGATAACCGTATCCGGAACCGAGTTTTTCATAACTTTATTTACCAACATTTACCGCATGTTGAAATTTAGTAATTAAACTACCTAATTTACTTTTAGTTCTTCATATAAGCTCATCTTTATCCTATCTCAGATAACTCTATGTGATAACTCTACGTATTCTCAATTGTAAATGGGCTTGTCCTCCAAATTTTTGCTTTAAAAACTGGCATCATCCGGAAATCCGCGATAGTTTTAGTTTTATTTTCTTCAGTCGGAAAACTCGACACAATTTCAGAAATGTAGCAAAGACCAGAAAAATATTTCTCTTTTACTGCTACTATAGTGTCTCCCGAGCAATTATTAAGAGCGGCAAGTTAATGTTTTACTTGCTTCAAATATTTCTTTATGTTTCAACAGGCGCGCCCAAAACTTTATATATACAACCACAATAACCGTCGCATAAATATCCAAACAACGTACATTATGAAAGTAACACCATAGACAGTATATATCCCTAAGGGGACGAGAAATCGCCTACCTTCCACTGCGTTAACGTCGCTGTTTCTCTCACTGACGCTCTGTTATTGAAAGAGGGGGGGAAACACGTAAGCTTCTAAGCACTTCAAATGACCTTGAAAGTTCCCGTTTTTAAAGTACGGCCGTCTTTATTCAGTTGGGGCCCTAGCATCGACACGAACTCTTGCAGCTGGCCGCAAAGCGACTGTGATGGGGGTCTAAAAATCAGAGCGATTTCTCGTCCCCTTAGGGATATATACTGTCTATGGTAACACACTGAAGTTTGAAAAGTATCGAGACACGTATTTTGTAGCAGATCGTTAAACCTTGTAAATTAATAACTAAGTTTTGTTTCTGAAGGTAGGGCTAATTCGTTTGCATAATATAATCGCTGGCCTGGGTAGATTTTGTCTAGAAAATCTGTAATTTCAACTTATGCATTTGCTTACATTTCACAAATGACAATGCTAATTGAACAAAATAATATGGACTCCATTTAGAACGATATACTCAACTGAAATCAAAACGAGTCATTGAAATCCCGTCTTTATATTTTTCAATGAAATAAGGCAGGGGCGTAGGAACCAGGGGGGGGGCAATGCCCCTCCCTAGAATTTTGCTGGGAGGGGCAACTAATGTTATTGCCCCTTCAATTTTTTGGTCAGTTGAAATCTTTAAAAGCTCAAATTTTCAATTTAAAAGCTTATAAAGCTTATAGAAGCTCAACTGTGTCTTTTCCCGCCAATTTAAACAGTATTCAAACAGTAACGCATGCATTCGGTGAAGCTACACTCCTTTAAAAATTCAAAATCATTCTCATTTTATCATTGTGGATTTGTGTATCTTAAATTCATAAACGACTCTAAAGACTAAAATACACTACGTATGATAACTGTTGTTACTGTTAATGCCTTAATGACATTCGCGACCTATTACTAACTCTACATCGAGGCCTAAGCTCCTAGACCCCCGTTTCGTTTATCTTTGCCCCCTCCAACTTCTAAAACGTTCCTACGCTCCTGAAATGAGGAGCGGAAGGGAAGGCAATGTCTCCCCAAATCTTGAAAGTACATTACCCCCCCCTCCATCTTGAAACGATGAATCCGTGAGAATTTTCTAACATAAGATTTCATTTTCACCCTACTTTATTGAGTAAACAAATAACGCGCTTACGTGAGTTCCCTACGAGAGAATAGAAGCAATAATGTTTTAATTATTTTACATTAAGTCATCTAGATCGCGATTCTGGTCGGACATGGGAGTCTGAACTCCAGACTTCAGAGTTCTACCAGAACCTTTGTTTTTAATGCTCTAGACGCTGATTGCCGTGATTTAGCTTAATCGTTTCACTTAGGGCCTAAAGCCATTTTTAACCGTTTCATATATTTAACATGCAAGTACGTGTTTAATCTAATTGTAGAAGGCGATACATGTTAGCCCTAATTCTAGATGGCGATAATCGCTACTCAGCGTTAATGATTATAAGGGTCCCCAAAAACAGTTTCGCGGGAGGACCCCGAACCCATAGCTACGTCACTGAGAAATCTACTAATTTTTAAAGATAATTTATCAAAAAAAATTATATTCTTAATAAATAAATGTGGTGGATTTTATTTATCTTTAACTTAATTAGAATTGCTTGTGTATTTAACATTAATTAATACTAAACACACTGGAACCGTATAGGAACCGGAACCGATCAGTTCTAAATTTTGAGAACCGGAACCGTAACCGGAACCGATAAAGCAAAAATTTAAGAACCGGATCCGGAACCGAGATAGTCCAATAAAGTGGAACCTTTGCATCCCTAGTGGGCAGTGTGCCACCAGAGGGCGGTAAACCATGCCAATGTGTAATAAACACTGTACAAAACGTGTAAAGTTTAATAACAATCGGACAAGCCTATTTATAAACATTAAAAAATGAATTAAAGAGCATAATGACGTCACGTTTTCAAGAAATTAAAGTAAGCAATATCTAAACGTACACCATGTTGGCGAAAGAGCTAGGCAGTTCTCGATTCCAAATAGGTAAAAGTTCACTTTCCAATTTTGTTTAGAAACATTATTCCCGCTTTGTTACGATTAAAGGTATTATAATAACTTAACTTCTATTGTTATAAACAAAAAGGCGTAAAATCCAACCAAAAACCATTCGGTTAAAAATTGCAAGGTCCTTTAAACAAAAACGTCACGTCCTATATTACTCTAGGCCATAAAAGTAGTGAAATCAAATAACGGGCAAGATCTGTAATTATATTCCCATAAACGTCATAAACTTGACTTATTTATCGACAAGTGATGTGCTCTGAAGTAATATGCTAGACCTTTCACGTCCTAAGTGTTTAACTGAGTTAAAATCCTTTGTACAACCATAAAACATTTCAAAGAGAATGGCTAATATTAGAATCGCAGTGTATCAAATATATTGTTTAGATCGAAATATATTATCTTCTTTGTTTAAATTAACTCTTTTACCTTAAAACCATACTTAAATAAAGCAGACAAATTGTTGACTGCAGTAATTACGTCACGGCAGTCAACAACTTGTCTGCCTTCAGTTATTTGCCAGTTTTTTTAGTAGCAGCACCACCTATCGATTATGTATAGAAATATTCGAGTACCACTAGTACGGACAGTTTCGAGTGTTTTTATTTTGCGAGAGCGAAAGAAAATTTAAGTCGGGAGGTTGAAATGGTCCCGTGATTAGGTAATACTGCAATCTACATCGTTTTAAGGAACTAATTCTTGTTATTGATGTTTGCCTTTCGTCCGCTATGTTGTAAATTTTATGATTTGATCACTCTTTATACATTCTTAAGAAAACGTTTTATCTTATATTGACCTTTTTCTTTAATTAACTTGGTAAATTATTTAACTGACATTGTATCATTAGAATCGTTACAGCTAAGCTAATAAATGGTTGTACAAAGGATTTTAACTCAGTAAAACACTTAGGACGCGCAAGGTCGAGCATATTACTTCAGAGCACATCACTTGTCGATAAATAAGTCAAGTTTATGACGTTTATGGGAATATAATTACAGATCTTGCCCGTTATTTGATTTCACTACTTTTATGGCCTAGAGTAATATAGGACGTGACGTTTTGGTTTAAAGGACCTTGCAATTTTTAACCGAATGGTTTTTGGTTGGATATATATACAGGGTCTTTTTTTTTGCTCGGAAAAGTGTTTTTTTTCAAAAACTATTTATAGTACCGATTTCAAATTTGGAAGGTCAATTCTCTATACCGGGGGACATCAGTTTGAGAAATTTGAGCGTTTTCGGTAATGTTTTTCACCAATTTTGAAAAATTATTTTTCGACCACTAGGTGCGAGATAAAAAATTTCTATTATAAAGTTGTAGGCCGTCATCGAAAACCCTTAAAAATTGTTCACTCGACGAAAAACAACTTATTTATCAGTGAAAATTCGAGCTTGAAAAATTTACAAGTTGGTGAAGCCAAATTACGATTGTTTGAAACGATAATTGAAAAGGGAACAAGTCTAATACAAACGTAGTAGAGTTTTCACACTTGAAAAAATGTACACGTTTGGTTTTTAAATGCAGATATTTTATTCACATAAATTTTTACAAAACATTTTCAATAATATCACCATTGGCTGCAACACAGGTTTGTGCGCGGACAAGTAAGTTCTCAAACGCTTTCTCTACCATTTCTGGTGTGACGTCTCGGCAAGCACTGATTATTCGTCTAATGAGTTCCTCCCTAGTTTCAATGGGCGTGGCGTATACCTTTGCTTTAACGAATCCCCAGAGAAAATGATCCAGCGGTGTTAGGTCAGGTGACCTTGCTGGCCAATGCACTGGACCATTTCTCCCTATCCACTTTTCAGGAAACTCGTTGTTGAGGTGCTCAGTTACTTGCCGGGAAAAATGCGGAGGGGCGCCATCTTGCTGAAACCACAACTGACGTCTTTCAGCCAATGGAAGGTCGTCGATTGCGTCACTCAGTTCGTTCTGTAGAAAATGTAAATACCTTTGGCCGTTGAGGTTCGTCGGCAGGAAAAAGGGACCAATCAAACGGTTTCCAACAAGTCCAACCCAAACATTGACCCGTTCAAATTGAACCTGGTGATGATATTCAAAACCCCAATGTGGCTGTTTAGATGATTAAAGGGCCCATCTCTAGAAAATGACGCTTCGTCGGAGAACAAAACATGGCGCAAAAATTGTCTATCTTCTCGGACAGCATTTAGTAACCAGTTGCTAAATTCATAACGTCTTTGATGGTCTCCGTCAATTAGTCCTTGGTGGAGCGTAGCTCTGTATGGGTGATAGCGATTCTTACGAAGAATTTTCCACACACGATTTGCAGAACAACCCAAATCAGCAGCGGCGTTAGCGCAACTGTGACGAGGATATGCCACAAAGTACGCGAGTACATTGTTCTCGAAGTCTAAATCCGGTTGACCCAATCCGCGAAACCTAGGTTGCAAGTTACCAAATTGATTGAAATCGTGAATTGCTCGTCTTACTGTATTTACAGATGGTGCTCCATTTGGATGTCTTTCTGCGAAGATTTCAGTCACTCTTCTAAGGTTTTGCGCTGCTTCTCCATAGTAAATGGCAACTATCTCGGTACGCTCAGCTACTGAATAACGAGGCATTGTTCGAAATATTATCAAACACTGATAATAATCTCCCAAAGTTTTCCTTTAAATACCCAATGCATGTTTAGGATTGACCTATAGCCTCGTGTTTTTTAAATCCGGTCGTTTTTTTAACCAAAGTTTCAACTGAATTAGGTAATTCGGTTTCAATTATCGTTTCAAACAATCGTAATTTGGCTTCACCAACTTGTAAATTTTTCAAGCTCGAATTTTCACTGATAAATAAATTGTTTTTCGTCGAGTGAACAATTTTTAAGGGTTTTCGATGACGGCCTACAACTTTATAATAGAAATTTTTTATCTCGCACCTAGTGGTCGAAAAATAATTTTTCAAAATTGGTGAAAAACATTACCGAAAACGCTCAAATTTCTCAAACTGATGTCCCCCGGTATAGAGAATTGACCTTCCAAATTTGAAATCGGTACTATAAATAGTTTTTGAAAAAAAACACTTTTCCGAGCAAAAAAAAAGACCCTGTATATACATGTATATCGATGTGGAACTAAAAACGAAACATTTTTCCTTACGAAAACGGAAAATACATGTATACAATGAAAGATACTTACTCTTAACAATATTTGCAAACTGCAATATCTTCTTTTATGAAATAATCCCACACAATGCTTCTGGTTTTCTTAATATTCCTGACATAATCGGTCGCGTCACTACAGGCACCTTTCTCCGCCATGAAGGTGTTACCTACGTCTCTAATACGCTTAACCCGAACTACACACGGCTGAAATGAATAATACAATAAATTCCAGTTATCCGTTTAAATCTTGTTTCGTTGAATTGGGGCGTGTTTAAGTTCAAAAGTTGATCTTAAAATTATAAAAAATGGAAAAATTTATATTTTCAAACCTCATCACGCGCATAACAAGAGCGAATTATTTTGCTTGTTAAATTTTTAATTTATTTTATATTCTTTGTAAAAGCAAGGGTTTTTTGAACATTTTTAAATAAAAATAAACTTCATATCAATTATCCGTTTTTGTGTAAAGAAGTCGTCTATTTTTTATAGAATTATTCTTGGTGGATAACATTTCATTACCTTAGTTTAAACAAATAGTAACTTGGGCTTTGTTAAAGCTAGAGTTACGACTTTTTTATACTAAGGTAACGATTTACCGTACTAAAACGAAGAATGAATTATTATATTTATGAACAAAGAATACATTGGACACAAATGGATAACGATTAACCAAACGCTGACCCCTAGTTACGTATTACACCAGTAAACAAAATGATCATTTGGAAGTTTAAAATTTTTTTTAAACTATTTTCCCGTTCAATACAATGATTGAAAAAGAGTTACAATCAGATAATGGTGAAACATAACCTTAAAAAAATATGAAAAACTATCGAGAAACACTTTTCAAACAAGTTAAATAATCGGTTCAAGACCTTATTGAGAGGCACTGTGTGTGTTTTTTTTGTTTTGTTATTACATGCTAAGATATTACGTTTACTCTAGCCAGAAAGGTTTGGATACGATGTATTTCAGGGAAGTCAATATTCGCAAACTGGAAAAGGCTTCGGCTCATTTTTCAGAAGAGTGGCTAATTTTATCACGCCTCTAATCCAACCAGTTACTAAAAGTTATACAACGGTAAGCGGGTATTATGCCGTGTGATTTTAACTAATCTATGATAAAGTACAATTTATAAACAAACAATCTCAGTCATCTGGAGCGTACGGAAACGAAAAGGCGAATATCATCTCAAACCAAGAAAGACAATATAAACAAAACTCGAATACCACGACTGAAAGAGATGAAGTTTCATTATTTAGCAGTAAGTGCGATTCATGACCAATGACAATATGGTACTGTTAAAAAACTGGTTTATTTAAATCAAAATATTTAACTAAGAATACATTATGCACACAACATGATTAGGGCGTAGAGTGGTGGTTAACTGAGTGAGAGCGAGGTATATATACATGGTTTAAAAAACTATGCGTTATCAGTTAAAAAGGTTTCGTTAAAAACGCATAAGCAAAACCAGGAAGGAAACATTAAAAGTCTACAATCATTTTTTCCAAAACTCGCCCTCGATGAAGACTTTTTCGTACGAATGGAGATTTAATTTCTGACGTAAGTGGGTGAAGACTTCGTTTCCTAGTGGGTTGGTGAAGATGTCTGCCAACTGCTCCTCACTGGGAACGTACATGACATCAATGATGCCTTCTTTGACCAGCTCTCGCACGAAGTACTGCCTGATGCTCTAATGTGCTTCGTTTGACGGTGGAACTCTTGATGTTCTTGGCGTTGTCGATTCGAAGTACTGGTACATCGGTATCTTGATCCATTTGTATATCAGAGATAATTCTCTTGACCCAGATGGTGTCTTTGGCGGCTTCTGTAGTAGAAAAAGCAACCGACTGTTGCTTGTCACTCACCCAAATGACTGGCGTTGATCCCAGGAAACAGACAATGCCGTACATTGATCGTCTTGTTTTTCCGCACCCTGCATAGTCTAAGTCACTGAAAGGTGTGATCGTCGACGAGTTATAAGCATTGAACAGCAGCCCCATTGACGTTGTTCCTCTCAGGTAACGAAAGATACATTTGACTGCGTTCAAATCAGTGGTCAAAGGCCTGGCCATCGCTTGAGACGCGCGAGTAACTGCGAACTCAATATCGGGTCGTGTACCCATAGCTGCGTATCGACGACTTCCGATAGCTGATGCGTAAATGGTCACAGACCCGAACTCTTTTTGACTTTCTTCGCAAGATTCTGTGGCGCAGGCGGGTATCTTGACTGGTTTTCAATCGGCCATGTTGAATCTTACCAGAATGTTCTCTACGTAAGCACTCTGATGCAGAAAAATAGAGCCGTCTGCTGAGAAGTCAATCTACAGACCAAGATATGTTGAAACTTGACCCGTCGTGGTCTCAAATTCTTCACTGAAATGACGAAGAAAATATTCAACAGCTTCATCGTTATTTCCTGCGATCAGCCCGTCGTCGACGTAAAGTACGAGGATCAAGAATTTATCTTCGGTTGAAAGAACGTATAGGCATCGGTCTCCATCTGATGGCTTGAATCCAAAATTCTGTAGAGCTTTGTCGATCCGCTCGTTCCAACAACGTGGTGACTGCTTCAGACCGTAAAGGCTTTTTCTAAGCTTCCAGACTCGATTGCTGCCGTCATCAAAACCTTCTGGTTGCCGCATGTAAGTTTCTTCGGAAAGGTTACCGTATAGAAATGCAGTCTTGACATCAAATTGCTTTAGTCGAAGTTTTTTCTGGGCCACGATATTCAGGAAGATCCAGAGCGTCTCAAAGCGTGCGACTGGAGAAAACGTCTCATCGTAGTCGACTCCTTCACGTTGCGTGTAGCCCTTTGCTACTAACCGAGCCTTGTGTCTCGTGATCGTGCCATCGGCGTCATTCTTCGTATTAAACACCCAACGATATCCAACCACCTTTTGACCATTGGGAAGATCAACCAGGTTGAAAACCCTGTGTACTTTCATGGTGGCCAGTTCATCGGACATTGCTTCCTTTCATTTGACGGAATCCGTGGGGAACATGCTTCTGCCACTGTCTGTGGTAGGACGTCACAGATCCAAAAAGACTTGTTAGCCGGAGGACAGCTATTGCAAAGAACAGGTTTTTTCAACTTAGAACGATATCTGAGTACTGGACCATTCTTTTGAAAACAGCGGTCTGGTATTTCAACGGATTTGGAGTTCTCGACTTGTGACAAGTCGGCGGCTGTAGCTGGCCTGCCTATGCGTGAGTTTTCGGCTGTGGCTAGCCTCTCTCCAATTGCATCGGCGGCTCTGGCTGGCCTGTCCCTGGTTGCTTAGGCATCGGTGTCCGAATCTTCAGATACCTGCTCGCCCTGGTTATGAACATCTTCTGGAACAACTGGAATATGGACGGTGCATGTCTCGGGATTGAACCTCACGTCTCGAGATCGTAGGACGTCGTTGAGCTCAGGGACGTAAACTCTGTACCCATCTACATTGTCCTCATAACCAACCACGAACCCAGAATAAGCTTTCTTGGACAACTTCTTATTTTTCTCCTTTGGGATGTGGACGTAGCATTCAGTCCCAAAAACCCGGAGATGCTTGATTGAAGGATTTTTCTTTCAAGTCCATAATTCATAGGGAGTTCTCCCAGGAATTCGAGTCGGAGCCGTGCGATTCAGGATATATGCTGCTGTATTAACTGCTTCAGCCCAAAGCTTCGGTGGTAAGTTGGATTTAGAATGCAGCATAGCTCGCACAACCTCCATAATTGTCCGGTTCTCTCTCTCAGCGACTCTATTTTGCTCTGGTGTGTACGGCTTAGAAGTACGATGCTTGAGACCAACTTCCTGTGACGACCAACGACGGAATTCTTCATTGATGTATTCCGTTCCATTGTCAGTGACCAATTCGTGAACCGTATGTTCGCTGTTCCTGCACAAGCAAGGAATTTCTTGAATCGCTCAACGACCTCCGATTTCTGGGTCAAGAAATAGGCGACCCGCAATCCTGAGTACTCATCCTTGAAGAGCAAGTAGTAGCGTTTGCCCTGCATGGATGGTGTCGGTGAAGGACCCCAGAGGTCAGAATGAACTCGTTCGCCTGGTTTCGTTGCATTTTCCACACGACTGCCAAACGAATGCCCTGTCATCTTCCCGTACATGCAGCCATTACAGAGCTTCTCGGACTCCGGATTGGAAACCTTGTATCCAAGCCTCTTCAACGTGGCCGCTACATGACGTTTGTCTAAGTGACCCAAGCGCTCGTGTAGGGAGCTGTTGGCTCGTTCGCGTGGCATGCAGGGCTTGCTACCACCCTCCTACGCATTGTAACCCGGCCACCTGAAGTCACTTGATGACTTAGGCCTAAGGTGGTGCCTTGGGTATTAGCCTAGCTGATTATTATTACGTCTGTTGATCTGCTTCATCGTTTCTTGGATCTGCTGCGAGATGGACTAAACCTTTCGGCTGTTCAATCAGGACATCGACTCTGAATAGATTTTCTACTTTTCCGGGAAGGCGAAGCTTTCTCTTGCCATTGACATTCTCGTATAGACCGCATGAAGACGCTGTGGCTTCGAATTTCAGGTATTTGTTACGGCTCATGGCACTCTTTAAGAAAAAAACGTTGCAAGCAAACCCACTTATATGCCAGATATTATGGACAACATCTTGATGCCACTTCTTCCCAATTCGGAACTTCATCGTGATATCGCCTTCGCCGTCTGCAGACATCACCGCTTTATTTCCGACATGAAGTGCCTCTGGTGTATCAAACTTCCTGAACCGGATATACCTTGCGGCATCATTCGTTACATGATGAAGTTTGTGGAGCTAAATAAACAAACCAGCGGCTGAAACTAAAAGGTCGTTGTATATTTCACAAATTATCGCAAATAAATATTTACCTTAATGACACGCTAGTTCAAAGTAATAACAATGCCACCCCTCTTTAGCGTATTTAAGCAAATAACCCAATTACAATAATGATCCAACGCCGGCATTTGAATAAAATAATCAAGACCTGTAATGCAATGTTATATGTAATCGTAGTAAAACCAGTTTTGCATGCCAGAATATACCTGTCGTGAACAGCGAAATAAAAGACGCGAACTTTTCCGACATAAAAACCGGTAAACCTTTTTCCTCTTATTTCAAAACAGAACTGGCCGTTAATTTATTTTTACACGCGCAAAATAACACCTTTTTTAACAGCAACCAAAAACTCACTTTCACGCGCGCGTGCGCTATATAAACATTTGAAAACGAATATAGGTACATGTACTATACAAAATTACGATGTGTACAACCGAACATTCCGCCCGCCTTGAAATAACGAATTTCAAATGAGATAGTAAAAGTCTGAAAAGTTACATTTGCATACATAAATAACCCTTAGTAAACAGTTTGAATACAATTAAAATCAGTCTAGTGGTAACTGGCATAATTTAACTACGGGTCTTTTCAGTGATTTGTCAGAGGTTCTGACAGTTACGACGCGAACTTGATTGTCTTGTCCTGGATGAAGTTCAGTGATTCTTGCCATTCTCCACTTGGTTGGAGGTAAATCTTCATCTTTGAGCAAGACCAAGTCGCCGACTCGTAGATTCGGTTTTGGTGTAGTCCACTTTGGACGTTGTAGAAGGCGAGAGAGGAATTCATTTCGCCAACGGTTCCAAAAGTGCTGCAGTACTTGTTGGCCCAATTGCCAACGTGACAGGCGGTTGACGTTTTCAGAAGTGAGATCGGGTTCGGGTATTGCGGTGAGTGCATCTCCGATTAGGAAATGTCCAGGTGTCAACGCATTGAAGTCGTTTGGATCCGAGCTTAACGCCGTTAAAGGACGTGAATTTAAGCGAGCTTCGATTTGGCAAAGAAGCGTTTGCATTTCTTCAAAGTTTAGAACCATGCTGCCAAGAACTCGTTTCAGATGATACTTGACGGACTTCATCCCGGCTTCCCAGAGGCCTCCAAAATGTGGCGCTGCAGGCGGGTTGAAGTGCCAATTAATTCCTTCGTCTGCGAGCCATCGTGATACTTGATCGTTGTTGTTTGTAGAGACTATGAATTTGATGAATGTTTTCATCTCTCGATCGGCTCCTGTAAAGTTGGTTCCACAGTCGCTGTAAATGTCGGCGCATTTTCCTCGTCGAGCAACAAAGCGTTTCAATGCTGCCAGAAATGCTTCGGTTGTCATGTCACTGACAAGTTCAAGATGAATTCATCTTGTGGTAAAGCAAGCGAAGACGGCAATGTATCCTTTAAACCTGAAGTGACTTCGTCCCTTCATTAGTTTAAGGGTAAATGGTCCTGCGTAGTCGACTCCACACTTCAAAAATGGCCGAGCAGGATTTACTCACGCTGGTGGTAAATCGCCCATAAGTTGCTTTACAGTGACTGCCTGCTGTCGTACACATGAAACACATCTTCTGATATGGAAACGTATGGCATCACGAAGACCGACGATCCAATAACGTTTCTGTAAGACAAAAGTTAGTAGTTGAGCACCTCCGTGAAAATGTTTCTCGTGCTCGTGTTGTATTAGAAGTTCTGTTAATTTGCTCTGTCTCGGTAACAGTGCCGGATGCCTTTGTTCGTATGGTAAGTTGGAGTGGCAAAGTCTGCCACCAACTCTAAGAATCCCATCTTGATCGATGTACGGACGCATCGAAAGGATTTTACTTTTCCGTGGTAATTCCTTGTTTTGTTTAAGGCAAGCTATCTCTTCGTTAAAACTGTTGCTTTGGACGACCCGAATCCAATGGGATAGCGCCTTTTCGTTCTCTTCCTTCGATAAAGGTCCAGTAATCCTCAATTCTGTCGCATTTCGCGAATTGAAGACAAAACGTAGAATGTAGGCGGTGATATGAATGAGTTTTTTAAGCGCTGAAAATTTGGAAAGGAGCGTGAAATCCATTTGATGATGTGTTACTAACGAAATAATTCGTCTTTCCTCGGATAAACATTCATTTGGCTCTGAGAGTTCATGTCGTTCTTGCGTTGTTGCGGCGAAAATAAGGCACTGCGGTCCATGCCACCAGAGACCATGATTTCCCAGTTCGCTAGCGGATATTCCTCGAGAAGCGCAATCTGCAGGGTTGCTGTCTCCTGAAATGTGATGCCATTGCGCTCTCGGTAGTTTCTCGTGGATTTCTGACACTCGATTGGCTACGAACGTTTTCCAACGTTGCGGTGGAGCTTTCAACCAAGCTAGGAGGATTGTTGAGTCCAACCAGCAATGAACATCAGCTATATCCAATCTCAATGACTCCCTGATCAGTTGAATCAGAGAAGCCAAAAGTAATGCACCAGATAATTCCAGTCTCGGAAGTGTGATTTGTTTGAGCGGAGCGACTCTTGTTTTCGCAGCGATCAGTTGTATTTTGATTTGTCCGTTGTTATTCACCGTCTTCAGGTATACGGCAGCTGCGTACGCTTTCTCCGATGCGTCACAAAATCCATGCAGGCTAATGTCTGTAGCATTAGCTTGCGAAATGTGCCGTTGAACCGTAATGTTTTCAATTTCTGGTAAATCGGTTCGAAACGACCTCCATTTAGCTTGAAGTGGTTGGGGAAGTTGCTCATCCCAATTCAATTTAAGCTGCCACATTTCCTGTAACATCAGTTTCGCTCGAACGGTTACTGGTGCCAACAGTCCCAGAGGATCGAATATCCTTGCTGTATCCGAAAGAATCGTACGTTTAGTGGTTGAACTTCTTGACGCTGGAGAAGTAACCATAAACGAGAAATTATCAGCCGAAGGAGTCCAATATAGGCCGAGAGTCTTGACTGATTCGTCGTTCTCGATGCATAGTGGCTTTTGTAAATCCTTCATGTTGGCTGGTAGTGTATCCAATAATGCAGCTTCATTCGACGCCCATTTCCTTATTTCAAATCCTGCTTGAGATGTAGCTTGAATGATTTCTGACTGAAGTCTTAAAACGTTCTCAATCGATTCGTCTCCTGTCATTAGATCGTCCATGTAGAAGTCATTTTGTAAAGCCGAAGATGCCAACGGAAGTGTCTCTTTCACGTCATGGCCGAGTTGCTTCAAGACTTTAGTTGCTAGGTATGGCGCTGATGCGGTTCCATATGTAACCGTTAGCAAACGGTATTCGAGCAAGGGTTCGTGTGAGTTGTTTCGCCAAACAATTCTTTGAAGATCGGAGTCGTCTGGATGTACTCTAATTTGACGAAACATTTTGGCAAGGTCTGCTTTCATTACAATGCGATGTTGACGAAAGCGAATAAGGAGGTTGACCAAATCATCTTGAAGTTTTGGCCCCACTAGCAGATGATTGTTTAGGGAAACTCCAGTTGTAGATTTGGCAGAGGCGTCGAACACCACACGAACTCTCGTGGTGGTACTGTCTTCTTTGAATACCGCATGATGAGGCACGTAGTAAGATGGATTGGTTTCGATTTTTATTTCATTCGAGGGAATGAGTTCCATATGTCCAAGGGGAATGTATTCCCCCATGAACTTGCGGTACTCCTCATAGAGATTCGGGTTAACACGTAGACGTCGTTCTAAGTGAGAGAATCGACGGATTGCCATTTGTTTAGAATCTCCAAGTTTTGGTGCATCGTTTATCTTTGGTAATCGTACAGTGAATCTTCCTGTAGAGTCACGTGTATGTGATTCTTCAAAGTTCTTTTCACATTGAATTTCTGTTGGAGATAGTATTCTTCGAGGCTGGATGTCTTCTAGCTCCCAAAGATGTTTCAAATCTGCTTCCAATGTACAATGGTGGACCTTTATTTTCGAACTTCTTCCGGCCATCAGCAATGGACCGGAAACTGCCCATCCGAAAAGAGTATTAAAGGCACCTGGAAGACCTTCTTTCCCCTTGCAAATGCCATCTTGTAAGAGCTCTAGATACACGTCAGCACCTAGTAAAATATCCACTTGTCCAGGGCTATGAAAAGTTGGATCAGCAAGTGTTAAGCCTTTCAAGTGTAGAGAATTTCCAGGATCGAACGGACTGTTAGGTAAATAATCCGTGACCTTTTTCAGGATGATTGCCTCGACGATGACCTCCGACGTGTTAATGATATTTGACTGAATATTCACCATGACACTGCCTTGAGAGGTGTTCATTCCGGTTGCTCCAATTCCGTCAACTGAGACGTTGAAACGTGTTCGCTTCAATCTTAGTTTCCTCGTGAATTGTTCCGTGATGAAACTGGCTTGAGAACCCGAGTCCAGAAGCGCTCGGGCTGGATAAAGTTGCTCGTCAAGTCCCTTGACTTGGACCATTGCGGTTGCCAAGATAACTTGGGTTGATCCAATTATTTCACGAGATGGGCATGAAACTACACCGGAGGTTGCCTTCGTCTTCGTTAATTCCTTCTCTTGATGTAGAAGTGTGTTATGTCGTGCGTTGCATTTCCTACAATGACCAGATTTGCAGTCATTGCTTTGATGACCGGTTCGTAAGCAATTGAAACACATGGCACTCCTCTTGACCATGTTCCAACGCTCGTCCGAAGATGCATTCAGAAAATTGGTACATTTGTATACATAGTGTGTTTCGTTGCAAAAGTGACACGTCTCGCTCAGAGCACCATGATGAGCCTTTGTACTCGGTCTCTGATGTAATGGAGGCTTCGACCTGATTGCAGTAGTTGTAGGCGGAGCTGCTGCTAAGGCTCTGGCCCGTTGTTCAAGAAATGTAACGAGATCCTCGAAAGTTGGTCTTTCGGTCCCCCTCAGGGAAAGTTCCCATTGTCGGCGAGATTCTGAATCCAGTTTTTCCTTTACAAGATGAAGTAGTATGGAGTCCCAATGTTGTACTGGTTCTTTGAGAACCTTGAGCGCCCTTATGCATTCGGCGGTGGTATCGATGAGCGTTCGTAAAGCGGATGAAGATTCTTGGATGACGTTAGTTTGACTGAAGAGACGTTTTACGTGTGCATCGATGATTTCCCGGGTATTGCTGAACCGATTGTTTAAGATATCCCAAGCTTCCAGATAATTAGCGTCAGTTACCGGAATAGATTGAACTAGGAGCGCTGCTTCGTTTCGTAATGATGACTTCAAATACTGAAACTTCTGAGCTCCGGTGAGCGATTCGTTGTTGTGTACGGTGGCCGTGAAGAGATCATGAAATGGAAGCCAATCGACGTAACCACCGCTGAATGATGGAAGTTCCAGCTTAGGTAAACGTACATCACTAGCTGGTCTGACTTGTCTCACTGGAATGTTTGCTGCTCTTTCATTTGATTCAGTGACGAGTAGGATTGTCAGATCTTCGAGTCGAGCGACTAGAGGGTTGTATTCATCTTCGTGATCCGCGAAGTCGTCGTCGTCGGGATCGATATTTGCAACTACGGCATCGTGAACCTCATCCAAGTCTTTCGATAGTTTTTCCACCTTGTCTACATACAGCTTCAAGGCGACGTCAGATAGATTCGTTGCTGTTTGACCCACCGCATTTTCAATCCTGGTGATCTGTCCCTTGATAGCTGCTCTTCTTCTCACCAGAACATCCATGATGACTTATGTTGATTCGTTTACGATCGGGATATGATCGATGGTTTAAACGGTTTCCAACGGAGAATCCACGCTAATTTTCACGGTCTCTCACGGAAAGATAGCCGATTCGATGATTAGTTGAGGAACGTAATCAAGTTGACGAATGTATCCGGCTCGACGGACCAAAAAATGTCGTGAACAGCGAAATAAAAGACGCGAACTTTTCCGACATAAAAACCGGTAAACCTTTTTCCTCTTATTTCAAAACAGAACTGGCCGTTAATTTATTTTTACACGCGCAAAATAACACCTTTTTTAACAGCAACCAAAAACTCACTTTCACGCGCGCGTGCGCTATATAAACATTTGAAAACGAATATAGATACATGTACTATACAAAATTACGATGTGTACAACCGAACAATACCTCTAATCGTTAGAGTGTGCCTGTAATATTCTTATTTTCATTACAGCATGCATGAAATTTTTCGGCTCAGCAGTAAACAACCTCTGGGTAAAATTAAGTGTAATTGTTTGAGTTACGAAAAGTTCCAAAATGGGAATGTTTTTTTTTGCCTTTGACCCAACCAAGGAATAAGAGCGATTAGTCCCAATAGGCGAAACTATAAAGTCCAGGGGGGCTGAAAAAGTGGTAGTTTCGTGACTTTGTGGAGAACTGCAGCGCCATCTATCCAAAGAAATACATTTTATTTTGCTAATGGTGGTTTAAATTTTGATCGATTCGTCTAAATTATCTATTTATTATTAATATTTAAAACATTTTGTAATTGAAAAGTGTATGTTAATTAGTTGTCTGCAGTATCTGTAAGGAATTTTTTTTCTTCAACGTCACACGGCCAACTATTTCACGAGTTACCAAATTGAAGTTGGCTGTGAAAAGGTAGTCACGTGATTTTGTTTTCCCATTTTAAGAAGTTGGTTAAGACCAAATTTACTTTATAGTATCGCCTATTTGCCAATTCCTCGAAGCTCTGTTAGCTGAGATTCAAAATATTATAATAATTGGAGAATTTGGTTATCAAATTCGCGTTAATCCATAAAGACAACGTTTATCGCTCAATAATTTAGAAGTTGACGATGCAAAACAAATGTCTCAAATCGATTCTATCTCGGATAAGCATAAAAATTTAGGGATATGTTAATCCGCCTTTTTAAATATTCCAATTGGATACGTGTGCAGAACTTCAAATTAGCTAAGAAGCTTGGAGATCCCTATACAGTTTTGAAAAAGAAATAACGGAATTTTCCAAGACCAGATTCCAGAATAACATGGCTATTTCAAAAATTTCATACTGAAGAACGTTGCCTAAGTAAGACTGTACACCAGAGAGAGATACCATTTGTATGTGGTTTTACTCAACTTACCAAGGTTTCAGTTTTAATAGAACAAATTAATAATGTGTGAAAACATCATTGATCAAAATATAAATTTATTATTTAAGGCCAAAAATGTAACGACGAAATTCATTTTACGAGAATTAACGAAAATGCTTTTTTCCATTTACCGATTACTGCGAAAATTTTAATTGTAAAAATTAAATGGCACACGGTAGTAGCTGCGATCTGTTTAATGAACTTAATTACAAGGAACTCGTAGAAAAAAGTAATAAACTGCTGTTGCAGAACCAAAGCTTAAAAAGTAATTAAATATTTAACCAACGATTCTGGAATAGACCCTTTAATTAACAACCATTAATTCTGTTACGATATGGTACAAGGTTGGGCTGGTTTAAAAATCATACTGACTTATTAAACTGTTTTTTTTTCATTCATACCCGTGTACTAATCATGTGTTCTGGCTGTACACCATGATCTTCAGACCTATCATGTCTTATGCAGCTGTGCTCTGGTGGCCAAGAGTTACTTTAAGGACTGTGCAGTTTGATCTGCGCACTCTACAAAGGCTGGCTTGTGTCGGCATAACAGGAGCCATGAGAACAGCCCCAAGCGCTTCTCTGGAAATTCTCCTGAATATGCTTCCTCTCCAGCTTTTTATTGAGGAAGCTGCCTTTTTAGGTGCCTATAGGCTTAACCAAAATGGCTGGTGGAAGGCTAATAATTGGGAGCATAGCCACACCAAGCTCTATCGGGATATTTCCAATCAGATGCTGATTCTGACAATGGGTTCTGATATGATGGTTACTAAACTTCCCTATAGTAAACCTTTTGAGGTCAACTTCCCTAGCCGTGCGGAGTTCAGTAACTTGATCCTCTGTACCAGAGGAGAGATCGTCTGGTTCACTGATGGGTCTAAGGCCCACTATGGCACTGGTGCGGGGATGTATTGCCTTACTAATAATTTTGGCTTTTATGAAAGCCTAGGGATACACACTAGTGTATTCCAGGCGGACACTTTTGACGTTTGCTCCTGTGTTGGTTACTGTTTACATCAGGGGTATCATGGGAAAGTTATCCAGATTCATTCGGATAGCCAGGCCACTCTTAGAGCTCTCAGCCAGTAAAGTATTCTTTCTAAACTGGTTTTAAACTGCTTAGATCTGCTCTGTGCTCTTGGGTTGCACAATAAAGTTCAACTTTGTTGGGTACCTGGGCATCTTGGTAACGAAAGGGCCGACGCCTTGGCCAAGGAAGGTGCGAGGGCTGGGTTCATTGGGCCAAAACCTGCTCCCCCCATCTCCCGGGGACTTGTATGTGGCTTGATCTCCAAGTTTATGTCAGATCGTCAACTCAGACAATGTTCTGAGATTGAGGGTCAAAGGTATACCAAAGAATAAACTCTTGGCCCTTCTAGGGAGAGAGCCAGAGAATTACTCTCGCTCTCTAGGGCTAGTAATTGGATTGTTATTGGCCTACTTACAGGCGCTGCCATTGTAGCCATGTCAGGCACCCTTTGAGGTTGTCCGGGGTAGGCTGGCATCCCTGTAACAGCTAATCTTCCGTCGGCTGCTTTGCCGAAATAGATCGTTTATTCCCGATTCTGAAGTCATCCTGTATAGAAGCTCTTGTTGCGTCACGCCCGACATGCCTACTGGTTCGTGCCAAGCACCAAGGGACGCCACGTTTATCATACCATCTGTGAGCTCGTTCCTTATTACCTATTCATTCTAGTCTAGGCTTAGGGTGAGGCTTGGACTTGGTTCTTTTAGCATTGTGTAGTCACATCTTAAGCCTCCTCGGCCATGTTACCCTAACCTTACACCATCTAAACAGACATCTTGGTGCCGTGGATCCGCTGATTGCTCCTTTCTTGAACGGGTGGTATCGTGCGGTAGTCCATCGGTCTAAGCCGTCTAGTGCTGGGGTAGTGCTGGACATTTACTATTTCAATTCATTCCGGTTCCGGCCCGTATCCGTTGCTATTTTTGTCGTGGCAACCACAAGGTTTACCAGTGTCCTCGTCTGCATAAGCCGTCGAGGCGACCCGTCGGTAGTCATGCTACCACGGGTCCCGTCACTCCTATGCAACCATCTGTGAGTTCGTTCCTTATTAACTATACATTCTAGTCTAGGCTTACGGTGAAGCTTGGACTAGGTTCTTTTAGCATTGTGTAGTCACATCTTAAGTCTCCTGGGCCACGTTGCCCTAACCTTACATTGAGTGTGGCTACACCATCTAAACAGACATCTTGGTACCGTGGATCCGCTGATGGCTTCTTTCTTGAACGGGTGGTATCGTGCGGTAGTCCATCGGTCTAAGCCGTCTAGTGCTGGGGTAGTGCTGGACATTTACTATTGCAGTTCGTTCCGGTTCCGGCCCGTAACCGTTGCTATTTTTGTCGCGGCAACCACAAGGTTTACCAGCCCCACTGAGCAATTCCTATGAGAACGCTAAAACATTCACTAGCCCATGAAAGTTCATGGCGGGGTGAGCGAGATCTTTAGAGCGTCAATGAGCGGAATACCATATTTGGTACGTTCTTGAAGGTATGGTTGGTTAAAAACTCAAGTTCTTAAGCTTCGGTAATTGTTTCAAATTTCTCAGGCGAAATTTGCTTGACTTAAACAGTAATATGATTTATATCGTGGCAGGAACGAAATACATTGATATGAGACATAGAGATAAATGTTTCTAAAATTTTTCATGCTCAAATAAGGTTTGAGCAATAAAACCGCCAATGTATAGTAAAGGTCTACCGTAAAAAGTTTCAATATTTCACCTCTTTATACAACTCGTCAACTTAATCGTCTGATATAATTAAAGAGTTTATTTGTATCTCAAAAAAGACGGTCAACCGTTATTAAATATAATAGTTGGTACTAGCTGATATAGCACTTGGTAGCCCGGATACCACGCTGAATAACGAAAATTAATCCAAGAAAGGAGTTTATCGATTAATAAATTTCGTCATTTAATGAAATTAATTAATTAGATAGTTTTTCCTGATTCTCTTGATCCGGCGTGAAATTTTCAATATTGCACTTAAAGTCTAATTAGAGACGCAGTTTTAATGATTAGAATTTCTTTAACACAATTTTTATCCCATTTTTTTCTGAAAAGCCCCATTTTTTAATAAATGTTCAACTTTAGAAATGAAAAACTTAAATATTAAATTTTTTTGAAAAACGTATATTAATGGTAAGGTTTTTTTAATTTGTATAAATTTGCTTCCTATAATGACATTCAAAATTTAAGACGGACTGCCGGTTTTGGGGGAAATGTTCATAGATGGGACGGAAATAGGGTATATCGGTAATTAATTACAAAAAATATACACTCAAACAAAAAAATTGAAATGTTGAATTAATAAGTAAAAAAAAGTACTTAAGTTCGTTTTGATCTGGTTTTCTTGACTATTCTTGACTCACAAGAACTATGATGGTTCATACCACACAAAAAAGACTTAAACCGCACAAGTTGACGGCACGCTCGCATAACTCGCACAAAACACTGAAGACACTTCTTCGGACACGAGGGGAAATTGCTTTAGCCGACTCAAAAATACTTCGATATTAACTTTAAACTTTAATTACTAATTATTAACTATAACTTTATCCATAACTATTTCATACTCAAGACAATTACAACTATAAAGACAATTTAACTAACTAACTAACTAACTAACTAACTTACTAACTAACTAACTAACTCTTCATTTCTACCTTACACCAGAAGTCTCCTGCTCCTCTCTTCTCTGAGTGATTAATCCCTGATCCCGGATTGCCGAGGATTATATATGATATCAAAAAAAAGTAAATAAACTAAAGCCAACGTGTTTGTTTATCGGATTACAACAAAAAACTATATAGAGAAAAAATAGCGAGAGAAAAAAAAACAATAATCCAAAAATTATACTAAAAAAAGGTCACTAGAGGGCGACATTGTCTCTACAAAATATTAATTTTTGATTTCCATCGTATAGATGGTTTTTTTTCAGAGAATCACGCCCCGAAAAGTGAGCGGGTCGTAATACCGTTATGGAGTCTCTTTTGTGACTAGCTCTCAGTAAAGGCATAGCCTGTGAAGACTAAGAAATGTCATTCTTATGTAACAATATTACCAACTTATGGTATAAACAATTAAGGTTACTTTAAATAATACGCACAATCAAAGTCGTCTGTAATCTTTAAATCAAAGAGGATTTATATTGCTATAAATCGATTCTAAATTGCTAAGGTTTAGTGCGATAATTTGTTTAAAGGATAGGGTGACTTATTAACCGAAATGAACTGAAAGCGCTTTTATTTTTGATATTAATTGTTATAGTACAAAAGTGTTGAAAAAGCGTCGCAATAAATTTTTATTAATAATGGTCAATGTTACTGAAAATTTTCTACACACTTTTTACCATGAAAATATATTACATATTATTTTGCGGTTTTAAATTGGATTTGAATCTAACAATAAATAGCTGTATTCCCGTATTACGAGTAAAGCTGCCACGTGTTTGAGTGTAATAATACACCTACGGTATCTAGTAATATTACCAGTTACCAAAAAACATTCTTTCAACGTCCGCGGAACTTGCAGGAATTGTTAAGTACCTTTTTGCTAATTTAGCCAAAACTGGAAATCTTAAACTCGCCATTTTCCAATACTCCAGTATTTCTAATCTGCTGTTCCTTAGAACTGGTTCACCTAAATAAATATCTAGTTCGTGAACTACCCGTGAATCAGTAAATTGTTGATAAAGATCAGGGAACTCAAGATAACTGAGTGACACTGGTTCAAGGGTTATTTGTTCTCATTTGTATATTTTTTGAATGATCCGATTGGCTTCGGTCTCATCGGGGCACTTAAAACTGGGATACTCCGAGCTCCAATCGGAACTCGCGTAGGGTCCTACGAAGTTATTAAACCCTGCACATTAAAATTTTCACCACACTGAAATATGAAGATTTGTATGCCTATTACCTTTAAATATGCCAAGCTTTTGTCTGGGATCGAGGACAGAAGCCATTACGTAGTCAGGGTCAGTTATTTCTTTTGCAAAGCGCGATGCCATCCTCTCAAGTAACCCCTTTTTTAAAGTTTTAAAGTAAGGAATTTTCGCTTTCCTCAAATTGATGAAAACCCGCAGCAGGTTGCCTATTACTAAAGCCGCTACCGGCTTTCCAGACTGAAATTTATCAGTGGCATCTTTAAATGGCCGCAATAATTCCAAAATTGCTCTTAGTTGATTGACATCATCTTCAATAGGTATAGCTACTGAGTCCGCACACTGTTTCTCATTCTTAGCCGCTACAATGGTGTGCTGGAGCGTTTCTGTCATTCCTGGATAAAACGGTTTTAAATGCAAGTTTGTATTCTAAGAATATGATCAAATATATTAATTTAATTTGTGATAATGAATTATAAGCACGAGTAGGCTCTTTTATGGAAGACACATTCTACGCACCAGACCTCGCACCAGACAAAAATAAATCGCGAGTCAAAGCAACACCATCTGAAGGGGCCCTTGTTTTAAAATGTTTAAGAGAAGAGGCTGGCGAGTTTAAAATTTTGCGTAATATTTCCTTAACTCAATATCAATGAATCCATCTATTTTTCTTTTCAAACAAGGTGAACCAAAAAGTGTATTTACTAAAATAGAATTTAATTTGAACTTCCCAAAAATAAGTGTGGATCTTTCAAAATTGAGAAAGCGTTGGCGCTGCCAGCATCAATATAATTTACCTCTAGGTTAAGGGGGGTGTGTTAAATAAGTCCCCGAATTTCGGTAAATTAGTCGGCGGCTTTTTCGGTCGCTATTTTCAGTTATCGATTAAGACTGTGGAGTAACTATCGTAAAGGCGCAAGAGGGAGGAGGGGGGCTTGAAGCTATGAGGACCTTTTTATTTATCTGTGGAGATATTCTAGTCGAAAAGCTTACGCCACGGGTTTTAATAGTACAGTAATGGGCTTTGCGTAAAATCCTACGTTCTCGCTACCTACATATGTTCTTGATATTTTAATATACTTACCTCTACTAAACGTTCAATGGCCATAAAAACCGAGTTCCATCGAATGCCGCCAGCCTGTTTTATATCCCTCGCTCCAGGAGAACGAGAAATAAAATAATCTGTCCATTTCGGTGAGCGTCGGAGCAATGCTATCCATGACATCAATTTGTTGCAATTTTTTTTTAGTTTTTTTGCAATTTTTCATGGCGCCATTAACCACTTGTTGCAAATAATGCGCAACGCAGCATTTTCTTGTCATAGGTGGTAATATTGGAATATTTTCTTCATCGGTTGCTTCGACTAAGAAGCATTATGGGAAATGTGAACATTTTTTATTTGTTATGAAAATTAAGAAAATATATATTTACAAAAATCAAGTTCGTGTTCCAGCTCATCTGTATGGATTTCTGTATCGTTGGAGTACGTTGCCCATCGCGTTTCAAAAACGTCGTCCATGTTAAACGCTTTGGTAATGTTTGCGGCGTTATCGCCACAAACAGAAAAAACCTAACATTTAAATTAGGATAAAAGTTAAATTAACCGTACTTACGTGCAAAAAAGTTACAAAATTTTTAAAAATGTCGACCAAATAAAATACCGTGTTAGGTGTAATTCCAGTTTCTCTCATAATCTCGTAAACTTTCGATAGAATGGCTTCCGCCGAGTGCCGTCCAGGGAAATGCACGAACCCAAGTAATAGGTTTTTAAATTCCCAGAGTTCGTCCACAAACTGGCATCGAACTCCAATGACCTATTGTCGTGTTCTGGAACTCCAAATATCTAATGTTATATGAAGTTGTTTGTTTTCAACTTTTCCTAACAAGTTCTGGAATAATTTGAAAACAGTATTAGAAAATAGGAATGCTTGAAAACGAAACGGAACAGATAAATATTTTTATTTTAGGTTTAAGTTCTGCCTGTAACTTGTCCAGAGATCGCGCAAGAGTTCGACGGGAAGGTACGTCATATTGCGGTGTTATTCTTTGAACAACGTTACGTAAACCAATTCCATCTACAGTTGAAAATGTTGATCCATCGTTGGCCACCCACAAAACGAGATCTTTCCGGAAATCACGTTGCTCTTTTGATTTCCAAGCGTATTTCTTAACACAGGGAACTTCATCATTGCCTTCTGACATTCTCAAGGAAACATTTAGGGAATTTAGCAAAATGACCCAAAACTATGTATATTAGGCAACCAAACAATCGAAGTGATATATGGCATCCGCGTTGCTAAAAGAAACACACATTTTTATTTTTCTTAGGCAAATATGGGGGGGGCGGTTAAACATAACCAAAAGATATTAAAATTTCATTTAATATCAAATATTTGTTGTTGTAATTTAAAGTTTCAATTCTATTATGTTTTGAGTATTTATATTTTACCACGATTAATTAATTATAATTTAACCTTTAATAGTCACAAAAACATTTCAAACTTCGACTAAAATATTTGTTTAAGCATTTAATGATATCATAAAAAAGTGCGAATTTCTTTTGCAAATATTTGTATTTCAATTAAATAATATACATGTATTTATACGTGCAGTAGGTTTTCCAAACAGCAATAGACCTTTCTATAATAGATTCGTACGCGTCTCAACTGTTTTTTCGACGTCACACAGCGTATATTTTATAGTTGTCATCAAATCCCGAAGGTAAATATTGAATGTTTACTCAATGTTAAAATACCCTGCAATCATCGATAATTAAGAGTAAAACACAAGGAAAATACATACTAAGGTTGATAGAGGTGGGAACCCGTAGTCCGAATACTGGGTACCCCCAAAAAAACCCACCCGTTCGCGGGTGGGTAGGACAAATTTAGGGTAGGTATTACGGGTTTTTTTAGAACAATTTGTACTGCGGATACGGGTAGGGTGGATAGGTATCGCGGGTACCCGTCAAAACCCGATATTTTATCTATAATTGTTTTCCTAAATTAAAACGTATTGAATTTTTGCAGTCATGTTTTAATATTTTTATGATTGTTTTTTTAATGTTGAGTCACGTACGAGCGAGAAACTTAATATTATATCCAGCAGTTGATCGCTGTGCGAGGACACTTGATTCTATATGCACGGTACAAGACTGATTATATAATAGAGAGAAGGGTGTCTATCCGGTGAATGAGAATTTCATTCTCAATCACCGGATAGACACAAAGAGCTTGGCTCCCGCCGTTCACCCGCGCCTATCCCGTTCCTCCCCCACCCGCGCCCCCATCTCAATCACCAGAATTTCTAATCACCAGAATTTCTATTCACCAGATTCTCCCGTTCACGGGTTGCTTTCCCCCCACCCCCCATTCACTGGATACTTTATCTCTCGTTCACCAGCTCCTTTCCCCCATTGCGTTCACCCCTTCTAATCACCAGTTGCTTTCCCCCAACCCCCATTCACTGGATACTTTATCTCTCGTTCACCAGCTCCTTTCCCCCATTGCTTTCACCCCTTCTAATCACCAGTTGCTTTCCCCCAACCCCCATTCACTGGATACTTTATCTCTCGTTCACCAGCTCCTTTCCCCCATTGCTTTCACCCCTTCTAATCACCAGTTGCTTTCCCCCAACCCCCATTCACTGGATACTTTATCTCTCGGTCACCAGCTCCTTTCCCCCATTGCTTTCACCCCTTCTAATCACCAGTTGCTTTCCCCCATCTCTAGGCAATAAAAACAACCATAATTGTTATCTCTCATACTATCGATCCCAATCGCTAGAAATTGGCTTTTTCCCCATTCGCTATAAATCGCAGCAGTTTGCCAGAATTAGTTTTATCTCTCCGAAATAATTAATGTACCCAAAATTGGACCGCCAGTTTATTATTCTTTTTAGGGGAATCTCTATGGGAGTTTAACATTACAATAAAGCTAAAAGGTCCAGTTTGGGGTACATTTGGTCCGAAATGGGGTACATAGGGCCGAAAATGGTGACTTTGGTCGTTTTTGGGGTACATTTGGTCCATTTTGGTCCATTTTTGGGTACATCCCTGCTTTCCCCCATCCCCATTCTCCAAAATTAGTTTTCCTCGCGCAGATATCTGGAGATTAGATTTTTACCCGTTTGCTTATCGCTTTCGAACCCCTTAATTTCTAATCTCTAGGCAATAAAAACAAGTTATTTACATTTAATTTTTTATTTTAGAACTTTGTTTTACATGTTAGTAGGTACTATCAGATATTCCATTAGATGGTTATCTTGTACATTACACAATTAAAGTAGTTAAGTTTACAGGCATTTAAATGGGGTGAAACGATCTCCTGCAACTTAATTTAATTAAAAGTTCTAACTCACGTATTTGTAGTGTTTAGCAACAGTATCGTCTGACATCCGAGGGACAGTTACAAACGTCTTCTTCTGGTACAGGTGAGAAGCTTTTGTCAGAGACCGTAGTTGCTTTTGGCGTCGGGGGAATGTCCCATTCTAGCGAAAGGTACTTTTTTTCCGATGGTGAATTATCCCTAGCCGGACAGTTTGGAAAGAATCTAGCATGTTCAAGTTCTGGTACGTCTCCTGATTTCCATCCTTCTAATACGCCATGGCATTTGTAACATCGTACTTCATCGCCCTGCTGAATATAGTAGAATCCAGCCTTCGCTAGTTGCTCCTTAGTGACGTGCGGATTTTTCCAGTGACGAAACGTTTCAAGTCGATACACTTCAATGTCCATAGCTGATCTAGACCAAATACGTTCTATAGTTTCAAATGATACATTCTCTAAGCCTACATTTACCCCTAAGTCTACTAAACCTAATTTTATCAATATGGTTAAATTTCTACGCTAAAATTATCAATATAAATGCTTTTTTCAATATGCAAATTGTTTTAAATATGTCTAAAAATATAGTCTATTACCAAGAAAAAATAGTTACTTACTTTATGGGTAGAAATCCTTTGTCAAGCTGTAGAAAAGACTGAGCGATCCGTCAGCAGGTCTTTACTCGTCAATGTGCCGTAGAGAAATGACGCACGGAAGATTAATTTATTCCTATCTTGTTGAGAATAATTCATCACGTGATCTAAACTTCAAATAACCCTCAAATTCTATTGGCTGTCTCTCTCTCTGACAGTTTAAACTGCCTCTAATGATTGACGGCACATATTAACCCACTTGAGTATTTGGAAAAAACCCTTTGCTACTCGAAGGATAGTTTTGGAAATACCACGTTGACGATATCAAAATCGAGCTCTCACTTGAAAATGTTTACGGAAAACAATCCTCTTGGAAAATTGAGTTACGTAGAAGATTGCTAAAAAATGGCTATGTGTTAAGTTTTTTTCAATAATGAGTCTTATTTTTTACATTTTAAAGTATTTATTAAGAGTGAAAAATCCTATGACTACACTGACGGCATATCTTAAGTACCGGTGGAAAAATCCAGTGCTCAAAGTTCAGTTATCTTATTAAACGTGCGCGTGCACAGAAAAATGAACGAGTCACGTGATAGTAACTTAATTTCTACGCTAATCTTACCCCTACTTGACCTAATTTCTGTCTAATACATTTCCAATATATATATATAAAAGAACGCCTAAAAATTTCATTTTAAATATAATAAAATAGCCTAGCTGATTATTATTATTATAACTTACTTTTCAGCGTGACCTTCAATGACTATTCCCAATGCTAAGACTCTTTATTGAGATAACTAAGAATTGATTCCCATGACTACCCTGACGGCATATCTTAAGTACCAGTGGAAAAAAAATCCATTGCTCAAAGTTCAGTTATCTTATTAATCGGGTGCGCGCGCACAGAAAATGAAAGTCACGTGAGAATCGGTACGTCACTGAAAATAGTGGAAGTGTCATCACTAGAGTTCTTTTATCAATATATTTAATTAAGGATTATTTCAAAGTTTAGATGGCGCCATGGTTCTCAAAGCAGTGATATTAAAAGATCTCAATGGGTGGAATTGGAGAAACGCTAAAAATATTTTCGACATATTCATTCTCCCTGAGTATAAATAAATACATTCTTGGCATAGTAGTAGGATTTTAAGAAAAAAATTAAATACGGAAAATCAATTATTTTATTTTAAAGGTTTTGTGATTTCTCACCAAACAATTTCAACATCTTCAATGTAGGCTATCACATCAGGGGCATCTCAAAAATCTTTTTCCTCTGATCTCCTAGTTTCTGCCTCTGTCTTTAGTATTTATAAATATTTTCCTATCCATAAACCATTTCCTAACTGGTGGACATTGATAACACTAAAAGTTTACTTATAATAATATGCTGAAATACATTTTCCAATACGCAAAAAATTAAAGCTAGACCTAAAAACCTGTAAAGTGTAAATAGTTAAGACTAAATTTCTAAGCCTAGCCCATGAAAGTACATTTTCCGTAAATCATATCCTAACATGAATGCTAATAGAGCTAGTACATTCTCGATAAATATACATGTTCTTGGGGAATAAGAGACGTTTTTTATCAAAGTAAGCCAAGTTTAAAGCTTATTGTCATTGGTTCCATAACAAAAACCACATTCGGATCAAAATAAATTTATTTATTTTATTTTTATACAGATTTTTTTTCATTTTTTTTGCCTTAATTTCAATTTTGGGAGTCGGTACCCGTTTCACCGAAGATGAAGATGCTTCGTTTTATTCAGCGTTGGGTAAATCGCCGTGTAAAAAAACATCTAGCATTGCATTAACTTTTTCCTCGTCCTCGTCCGAGACCCCTACAATACGTCTCTCGATCTATAAAGTAAAGAAATCAAAATAATAAGCTAAACGATAATCCATACCTTCTATTCACTAGTTCAATTTATCACTGTCTCATATATCCACTATCGTACATACATACATACATACACTAACTTACTAACGCTTTAGTCTCCGCAAGTTTTTATGTTGTATAATCAAAGTTTTGAATCGAATAATAATAATAATAATAATAATTAGATCAAAACAAATTTCAAGCTTACGTTAATGTATTCCCTTGAGTGAGGGCCCAATCTTTGAAAAATCTTCTCAATGACGACATGGGTAGCTAGATGGACGTCGATGTAACCTTCGTCCTCTTGCAGGTTCAATTCACGTAAATACCAGTTTTTATATTTTCTTAACATTATTTCTAACGTTCTAAACGAAAATTGTTTTTCGTTTGGCATATCAGGCTTAAAAGAAAACCTAAGAACTGCTTTAGTTACACGAATATCCACGTTATTTTCCATAGCTAATATTTAGCCCTTAAACTTGCTCGTAATTACGAAGAATGTAAAAATGTAGAATGCTCGCTCCTATATTTATGCCAAATCAGAAATCACTTGAAATAATAACTTCATTTGGTACTTAAAAAACGGTGAGAGGTGGGAGGAGGGGTTTGGTAATTTATAAATTTTTATAATCAAATGTACCATAGCAAAAGTATATAAATAATACAAGAAGTGCACTAATTATTATTTTCGCTCGCCAGGTAATTTCGTTTGATTTCCGTTTCGCACGGACGCAGATAACATGGTAACGCGACTACAGCGAACCGATAAAGCTAATTAATAAAATATTGTCAACCATTTGATATTAGAAATGTTAAAATAAAACTTTTACAGATAAATCTAATTTATAAAATATTGCCAATTGAGGGTTTGCAAGTTAGTTTGATTATAGGTTTTGAGTGTTAGAATAGAAATAACGCTAAATACAGGGTTAAATTCAATTCAAAATAAAAGACCATGACAATAAAAAATAACCTTTAAAATATAAATCGCGAAGAAAATGAAGTAACGCGACTTTTAAAATTAGTATAAAATGTTTAATCCCTCTGAAAACGTGAAAATTCATATAGGACAAAACCCAAATACATGTTTACTGAGCTTAGCACTCTACTTTTTCAATCCTCTATTCTCAATGGTGGCCTCTATTTTTACCATCGTCTGCTTCGTAAACTTTATGGATGCATTGGAAGGGCTCAAATTAAGCTAAGTGGGTACACTTCTTGTTTAATTTATATACTTCTAACCATATTAAAGTATCAATTTTAATAAAAGGAATTCAACTTAAGTGTTGTTTTGCTATCTGAAATTCGAAAACAAAGAAGGTAGTACAGGGGTACTTAAGTTGATTTTAATATTTTTTTTTTAGAAATAACTTAAGTATACAGCGAAATAATCATTAGTGGTATCTAATTTTTTAAGTGCCCGCATACTTCTCATCTCGTATAAAAGAGGGTCATTTTTGTACTATAAAACCATTCCATTCCTGAAATCCGCTACAGGAAAAAAGTTGATTAAGCTAAGCAATTTACGAGCGACGTCCTAGCGTACTTGTAATTAAGAAAGTAAGTACTTAGTTTTACGATTTTGCTTAAAACTATGATTTTAAATCGATAAAGTGAAACACGTAAAGTGTCCCTGACCAAAATTGTTTCACAAACATCTGTACCGTTTAATAAGATACGAGTATGATAACGATTTCTAGAGCCCTATGTTCGATAATGATTCATTAGGAAAATTTGAATATAGTTTAAATTTTTAATTACTTATTTTTTGGTTTGACTACCAATTTGGAGGACTACTGTTTTGATTTTGATATAACTAAATTTGATTGGTTTTCGAAAAGTTTTCTCTTCTACCCCCGCCCCCAGTTTATAATTATGATGTCAGTTGTAAATTGTTTTTTTCGAGTATAAAAAGGGTAAACAGAAAAATTGAGAGATAGTATTAAGAAAACAGCCAATTCGAATTGTTTCGGAATCGGCTCGAGGGACTAAGTACGTAGATATACGTCAATTGTAAATTCTAAACTTTGTATATATATTATATTCAATCATTCATTCTTACTAATTTTATAGTAATGGATCCTATTTCCATAACTTTGGCCTCGGGAAATGAGTACGTCGGTACGACAACCGAATCTATGATTTGCTTTCACTGCGGCGAATGTACGGAAGAATTGGCAGTAAGAGGCGGAGGACTCTTCTTTTGCTGGGGTCGAGAGTGCGCGCATTATCAAATGGGAGTAATTTTTCGACATGGTAATGTCTATACCAAACACATCCCAGGGCATCTTATAAAGGAGTTCCCGCCCCATCTCCGCTGTACGTACTGTGGAAGAAGAGGGTCGAAGAGAAGCCGTCGACGGGAGGAGTGCTCAGCGTTCGATTTCATGGGATGCTGTCATTACCCTAAGCCTCCCAGAGACCGAACTGTAGTTCGTTTTATAAATAGATAAATAAATAAATAAAATTGCGAATAATTTACAAATAAATGTCTATTGACTTTTCTTCATCCTATAATATAAGTTTATTCCTAAATTTTTAAGCTTATTACAATAAGATTTCTTTAAGAGAGAGAGAGAGAAAAGAATTGCTTAAATTAGGAAGTAATAATGAATCTATTGAATCCAATGTAAAGAAAATGCATCAAGATATTAACTTGGAAAATCCAAAAGATGATTCACCAGTAAGCGGTATTCAGTTAATTAAAAATCATAAACAAAAACCGACTGATTACGGTGCATCAAGATATAATATTTGTATATCTTCGAAAAAAGGTGAATCATTAAACATCAACAATGCGGTAATTTACTTATAATATATTTTATATGAAAATAATTAAAGGTTTTATAAATGATAAATTATATTATAGATTATAGGTGGATCTAATAGCAAAATAGTATACGTCCAGGTAAAGTATTGTTTTATTTAGAAGTTTAAATATTAAGTTAATGGTTTATTTTAGAATAACTATATGTTAAATGATTTATTTTAGAATAGCGTTGATACATATGGTGGTAGGACAACATTAGAAAGTAGGTATATTGATTTAAAAAAACTATCGATTAATTAAACATTTTAATAATATTTTTACATAGCTTCGATAGTATCCAGAGATTGTACGATTGTTATTACAAAATGAAACTAATTTATTTTATAATAAATATAGGTAGTAAAATGCTGCAAAAACCTCTGACTCTACGTTCAATACGTTAAAATAGATTACAATACGTAAATATAGGTGAAAAAATACTAGAAAAACACGCATACTATTATTTTTTTTAATTTTTGGAAATACACAACATCCACCAGTTACTTCGCAATGACGAACTGGCTGCTCTCTTTGTCCCAGGAGACATGACCAATGAGTTGGCAAAGTACGGAAAAGACTCGTACATCCAAGAATTGGCAACAGGTGGCGCAAAAAATTACGCCTTGATTTATACGGAACCAGGGTGGATGTTGTGTATTTCCAAAAATTAAAAAAAATAATAGTATGCGTGTTTTTCTAGTATTTTTTCACCTATATTTACGTATTGTAATCTATTTTAACGTATTGAACGTAGAGTCAGAGGTTTTTGCAGCATTTTACTACCTATATTTATTATAAAATAAATTAGTTTCATTTTGTAATAACAATCGTACAATCTCTGGATACTATCGAAGCTATGTAAAAATATTATTAAAATGTTTAATTAATCGATAGTTTTTTTAAATCAATATACCTACTTTCTAATGTTGTCCTACCACCATATGTATCAACGCTATTCTAAAATAAATCATTTAACATATAGTTATTCTAAAATAAACCATTAACTTAATATTTAAACTTCTAAATAAAACAATACTTTACCTGGACGTATACTATTTTGCTATTAGATCCACCTATAATCTATAATATAATTTATCATTTATAAAACCTTTAATTATTTTCATATAAAATATATTATAAGTAAATTACCGCATTGTTGATGTTTAATGATTCACCTTTTTTCGAAGATATACAAATATTATATCTTGATGCACCGTAATCAGTCGGTTTTTGTTTATGATTTTTAATTAACTGAATACCGCTTACTGGTGAATCATCTTTTGGATTTTCCAAGTTAATATCTTGATGCATTTTCTTTACATTGGATTCAATAGATTCATTATTACTTCCTAATTTAAGCAATTCTTTTCTCTCTCTCTCTCTCTTAAAGAAATCTTATTGTAATAAGCTTAAAAATTTAGGAATAAACTTATATTATAGGATGAAGAAAAGTCAATAGACATTTATTTGTAAATTATTCGCAATTTTATTTATTTATTTATCTATTTATAAAACGAACTACAGTTCGGTCTCTGGGAGGCTTAGGGTAATGACAGCATCCCATGAAATCGAACGCTGAGCACTCCTCCCGTCGACGGCTTCTCTTCGACCCTCTTCTTCCACAGTACGTACAGCGGAGATGGGGCGGGAACTCCTTTATAAGATGCCCTGGGATGTGTTTGGTATAGACATTACCATGTCGAAAAATTACTCCCATTTGATAATGCGCGCACTCTCGACCCCAGCAAAAGAAGAGTCCTCCGCCTCTTACTGCCAATTCTTCCGTACATTCGCCGCAGTGAAAGCAAATCATAGATTCGGTTGTCGTACCGACGTACTCATTTCCCGAGGCCAAAGTTATGGAAATAGGATCCATTACTATAAAATTAGTAAGAATGAATGATTGAATATAATATATATACAAAGTTTAGAATTTACAATTGACGTATATCTACGTACTTAGTCCCTCGAGCCGATTCCGAAACAATTCGAATTGGCTGTTTTCTTAATACTATCTCTCAATTTTTCTGTTTACCCTTTTTATACTCGAAAAAAACAATTTACAACTGACATCATAATTATAAACTGGGGGCGGGGGTAGAAGAGAAAACTTTTCGAAAACCAATCAAATTTAGTTATATCAAAATCAAAACAGTAGTCCTCCAAATTGGTAGTCAAACCAAAAAATAAGTAATTAAAAATTTAAACTATATTCAAATTTTCCTAATGAATCATTATCGAACATAGGGCTCTAGAAATCGTTATCATACTCGTATCTTATTAAACGGTACAGATGTTTGTGAAACAATTTTGGTCAGGGACACTTTACGTGTTTCACTTTATCGATTTAAAATCATAGTTTTAAGCAAAATCGTAAAACTAAGTACTTACTTTCTTAATTACAAGTACGCTAGGACGTCGCTCGTAAATTGCTTAGCTTAATCAACTTTTTTCCTGTAGCGGATTTCAGGAATGGAATGGTTTTATAGTACAAAAATGACCCTCTTTTATACGAGATGAGAAGTATGCGGGCACTTAAAAAATTAGATACCACTAATGATTATTTCGCTGTATACTTAAGTTATTTCTAAAAAAAAAATATTAAAATCAACTTAAGTACCCCTGTACTACCTTCTTTGTTTTCGAATTTCAGATAGCAAAACAACACTTAAGTTGAATTCCTTTTATTAAAATTGATACTTTAATATGGTTAGAAGTATATAAATTAAACAAGAAGTGTACCCACTTAGCTTAATTTGAGCCCTTCCAATGCATCCATAAAGTTTACGAAGCAGACGATGGTAAAAATAGAGGCCACCATTGAGAATAGAGGATTGAAAAAGTAGAGTGCTAAGCTCAGTAAACATGTATTTGGGTTTTGTCCTATATGAATTTTCACGTTTTCAGAGGGATTAAACATTTTATACTAATTTTAAAAGTCGCGTTACTTCATTTTCTTCGCGATTTATATTTTAAAGGTTATTTTTTATTGTCATGGTCTTTTATTTTGAATTGAATTTAACCCTGTATTTAGCGTTATTTCTATTCTAACACTCAAAACCTATAATCAAACTAACTTGCAAACCCTCAATTGGCAATATTTTATAAATTAGATTTATCTGTAAAAGTTTTATTTTAACATTTCTAATATCAAATGGTTGACAATATTTTATTAATTAGCTTTATCGGTTCGCTGTAGTCGCGTTACCATGTTATCTGCGTCCGTGCGAAACGGAAATCAAACGAAATTACCTGGCGAGCGAAAATAATAATTAGTGCACTTCTTGTATTATTTATATACTTTTGCTATGGTACATTTGATTATAAAAATTTATAAATTACCAAACCCCTCCTCCCACCTCTCACCGTTTTTTAAGTACCAAATGAAGTTATTATTTCAAGTGATTTCTGATTTGGCATAAATATAGGAGCGAGCATTCTACATTTTTACATTCTTCGTAATTACGAGCAAGTTTAAGGGCTAAATATTAGCTATGGAAAATAACGTGGATATGCGTGTAACTAAAGCAGTTCTTAGGTTTTCTTTTAAGCCTGATATGCCAAACGAAAAACAATTTTCGTTTAGAACGTTAGAAATAATGTTAAGAAAATATAAAAACTGGTATTTACGTGAATTGAACCTGCAAGAGGACGAAGGTTACATCGACGTCCATCTAGCTACCCATGTCGTCATTGAGAAGATTTTTCAAAGATTGGGCCCTCACTCAAGGGAATACATTAACGTAAGCTTGAAATTTGTTTTGATCTAATTATTATTATTATTATTATTATTCGATTCAGAACTTTGATTATACAACATAAAAACTTGCGGAGACTAAAGCGTTAGTAAGTTAGTGTATGTATGTATGTATGTACGATAGTGGATATATGAGACAGTGATAAATTGAACTAGTGAATAGAAGGTATGGATTATCGTTTAGCTTATTATTTTGATTTCTTTACTTTATAGATCGAGAGACGTATTGTAGGGGTCTCGGACGAGGACGAGGAAAAAGTTAATGCAATGCTAGATGTTTTTTTACACGGCGATTTACCCAACGCTGAATAAAACGAAGCATCTTCATCTTCGGTGAAACGGGTACCGACTCCCAAAATTGAAATTAAGGCAAAAAAAATGAAAAAAAATCTGTATAAAAATAAAATAAATAAATTTATTTTGATCCGAATGTGGTTTTTGTTATGGAACCAATGACAATAAGCTTTAAACTTGGCTTACTTTGATAAAAAACGTCTCTTATTCCCCAAGAACATGTATATTTATCGAGAATGTACTAGCTCTATTAGCATTCATGTTAGGATATGATTTACGGAAAATGTACTTTCATGGGCTAGGCTTAGAAATTTAGTCTTAACTATTTACACTTTACAGGTTTTTAGGTCTAGCTTTAATTTTTTGCGTATTGGAAAATGTATTTCAGCATATTATTATAAGTAAACTTTTAGTGTTATCAATGTCCACCAGTTAGGAAATGGTTTATGGATAGGAAAATATTTATAAATACTAAAGACAGAGGCAGAAACTAGGAGATCAGAGGAAAAAGATTTTTGAGATGCCCCTGATGTGATAGCCTACATTGAAGATGTTGAAATTGTTTGGTGAGAAATCACAAAACCTTTAAAATAAAATAATTGATTTTCCGTATTTAATTTTTTTCTTAAAATCCTACTACTATGCCAAGAATGTATTTATTTATACTCAGGGAGAATGAATATGTCGAAAATATTTTTAGCGTTTCTCCAATTCCACCCATTGAGATCTTTTAATATCACTGCTTTGAGAACCATGGCGCCATCTAAACTTTGAAATAATCCTTAATTAAATATATTGATAAAAGAACTCTAGTGATGACACTTCCACTATTTTCAGTGACGTACCGATTCTCACGTGACTTTCATTTTCTGTGCGCGCGCACCCGATTAATAAGATAACTGAACTTTGAGCAATGGATTTTTTTTCCACTGGTACTTAAGATATGCCGTCAGGGTAGTCATGGGAATCAATTCTTAGTTATCTCAATAAAGAGTCTTAGCATTGGGAATAGTCATTGAAGGTCACGCTGAAAAGTAAGTTATAATAATAATAATCAGCTAGGCTATTTTATTATATTTAAAATGAAATTTTTAGGCGTTCTTTTATATATATATATTGGAAATGTATTAGACAGAAATTAGGTCAAGTAGGGGTAAGATTAGCGTAGAAATTAAGTTACTATCACGTGACTCGTTCATTTTTCTGTGCACGCGCACGTTTAATAAGATAACTGAACTTTGAGCACTGGATTTTTCCACCGGTACTTAAGATATGCCGTCAGTGTAGTCATAGGATTTTTCACTCTTAATAAATACTTTAAAATGTAAAAAATAAGACTCATTATTGAAAAAAACTTAACACATAGCCATTTTTTAGCAATCTTCTACGTAACTCAATTTTCCAAGAGGATTGTTTTCCGTAAACATTTTCAAGTGAGAGCTCGATTTTGATATCGTCAACGTGGTATTTCCAAAACTATCCTTCGAGTAGCAAAGGGTTTTTTCCAAATACTCAAGTGGGTTAATATGTGCCGTCAATCATTAGAGGCAGTTTAAACTGTCAGAGAGAGAGACAGCCAATAGAATTTGAGGGTTATTTGAAGTTTAGATCACGTGATGAATTATTCTCAACAAGATAGGAATAAATTAATCTTCCGTGCGTCATTTCTCTACGGCACATTGACGAGTAAAGACCTGCTGACGGATCGCTCAGTCTTTTCTACAGCTTGACAAAGGATTTCTACCCATAAAGTAAGTAACTATTTTTTCTTGGTAATAGACTATATTTTTAGACATATTTAAAACAATTTGCATATTGAAAAAAGCATTTATATTGATAATTTTAGCGTAGAAATTTAACCATATTGATAAAATTAGGTTTAGTAGACTTAGGGGTAAATGTAGGCTTAGAGAATGTATCATTTGAAACTATAGAACGTATTTGGTCTAGATCAGCTATGGACATTGAAGTGTATCGACTTGAAACGTTTCGTCACTGGAAAAATCCGCACGTCACTAAGGAGCAACTAGCGAAGGCTGGATTCTACTATATTCAGCAGGGCGATGAAGTACGATGTTACAAATGCCATGGCGTATTAGAAGGATGGAAATCAGGAGACGTACCAGAACTTGAACATGCTAGATTCTTTCCAAACTGTCCGGCTAGGGATAATTCACCATCGGAAAAAAAGTACCTTTCGCTAGAATGGGACATTCCCCCGACGCCAAAAGCAACTACGGTCTCTGACAAAAGCTTCTCACCTGTACCAGAAGAAGACGTTTGTAACTGTCCCTCGGATGTCAGACGATACTGTTGCTAAACACTACAAATACGTGAGTTAGAACTTTTAATTAAATTAAGTTGCAGGAGATCGTTTCACCCCATTTAAATGCCTGTAAACTTAACTACTTTAATTGTGTAATGTACAAGATAACCATCTAATGGAATATCTGATAGTACCTACTAACATGTAAAACAAAGTTCTAAAATAAAAAATTAAATGTAAATAACTTGTTTTTATTGCCTAGAGATTAGAAATTAAGGGGTTCGAAAGCGATAAGCAAACGGGTAAAAATCTAATCTCCAGATATCTGCGCGAGGAAAACTAATTTTGGAGAATGGGGATGGGGGAAAGCAGGGATGTACCCAAAAATGGACCAAAATGGACCAAATGTACCCCAAAAACGACCAAAGTCACCATTTTCGGCCCTATGTACCCCATTTCGGACCAAATGTACCCCAAACTGGACCTTTTAGCTTTATTGTAATGTTAAACTCCCATAGAGATTCCCCTAAAAAGAATAATAAACTGGCGGTCCAATTTTGGGTACATTAATTATTTCGGAGAGATAAAACTAATTCTGGCAAACTGCTGCGATTTATAGCGAATGGGGGAAAAAGCCAATTTCTAGCGATTGGGATCGATAGTATGAGAGATAACAATTATGGTTGTTTTTATTGCCTAGAGATGGGGGAAAGCAACTGGTGATTAGAAGGGGTGAAAGCAATGGGGGAAAGGAGCTGGTGACCGAGAGATAAAGTATCCAGTGAATGGGGGTTGGGGGAAAGCAACTGGTGATTAGAAGGGGTGAAAGCAATGGGGGAAAGGAGCTGGTGAACGAGAGATAAAGTATCCAGTGAATGGGGGTTGGGGGAAAGCAACTGGTGATTAGAAGGGGTGAAAGCAATGGGGGAAAGGAGCTGGTGAACGAGAGATAAAGTATCCAGTGAATGGGGGTTGGGGGAAAGCAACTGGTGATTAGAAGGGGTGAAAGCAATGGGGGAAAGGAGCTGGTGACCGAGAGATAAAGTATCCAGTGAATGGGGGTTGGGGGAAAGCAACTGGTGATTAGAAGGGGTGAAAGCAATGGGGGAAAGGAGCTGGTGAACGAGAGATAAAGTATCCAGTGAATGGGGGTTGGGGGAAAGCAACTGGTGATTAGAAGGGGTGAAAGCAATGGGGGAAAGGAGCTGGTGAACGAGAGATAAAGTATCCAGTGAATGGGGGTTGGGGGAAAGCAACTGGTGATTAGAAGGGGTGAACGCAATGGGGGAAAGGAGCTGGTGAACGAGAGATAAAGTATCCAGTGAATGGGGGGTGGGGGGAAAGCAACCCGTGAACGGGAGAATCTGGTGATTAGAAATTCTGGTGATTAGAAATTCTGGTGATTGAGATGGGGGCGCGGGTGGGGGAGGAACGGGATAGGCGCGGGTGAACGGCGGGAGCCAAGCTCTTTGTGTCTATCCGGTGATTGAGAATGAAATTCTCATTCACCGGATAGACACCCTTCTCTCTTATAATATATTTATTATCGCTTGTTATTATTTAAGGCTACAGCTAGTGCTTTGGACGTTTTCAATTGGGCCAAGAAGGACCTTAGGGAATTAATCAGGCTTAACTCCGTAACTAATCGCGTTTCGTTTCATTCTAACGTAAGTGGAAAATCTGTAGTTTGGTGAAGCTTCCTAATTATTTCCGTCGATGGAAAAGAAACAAGCTACGTTCAGTGTAAGACGTGTTTGAATATTTTATCGTGGGAGAAAAAGAATGGCACGCATTCCTTGTTGAACCATTTAGAATCATGCGGAAAAAATCGCGCTACAGTTATAGCCGAGTCCAATTCAACCAGTGCAATCGGAATTGATATACCGCAGAAGTCCGTATCGGAAAGTGCCGTTGATGAGTTGAATAAGACCATTCTGATCGGGTTGGCGGAAGACTTACGACCATTATACAGTGTTCAAGCAAAAGGATTTCGACGTATTGCGCAGGCTTTTACGAATTTTGGGGCTCACCATGGAACCATAGACATAAAAGTCGTTTTGCAACATCGTAAGACTTTAAAGGAGAAACATCTTTGTGATGTGGTTAAGGGTATTAAGAGTCAACTCGTGGAATCGTTAGAGGGGCTGCTATCTTACCCGAGATTTGCGTTTACAACGGACATGTGGACTGGAAAATATAAACAACGCCATTTTTTATCATTAAATATTCACTTCATTGGTAACGATTTTTCGGTTAATAACAATCTTCTAGCAGTGGAAGAGTTTCCTGATGAGAAAAAAACAATGGTAAATATTAGAGCGCAATGTACGAAGATTTTGCAAAGTTATTTTCCGTCGGATGACGTGTCTAAAGTAATGAGTCAATCCGTAGCAGTCACCGACGGAGGTTCTAATATGATCAGTGTTTTCCCACGGCGTTTACCCTGTCAATGCCACAAACTTAATTTGGTCCTGGAACATTCATTTAAGGATAAGTTACTTGCTGAAAAGTTTCCAACTATTAAAAGTACTATCGACAGTCTAAAGTCACTAGTTACCTATTTTAAAAAATCGGGTTTAAATTCCAAGCTTCCTTATACCTTGAAACAAGACGTCACTACCCGCTGGAACAGCAAGTTAATTACGCTCGAGACTTATCAGAAAATTCGCAACCGGTAAAGGAAACTCTATTGAAAATGAACCAACTACAAAGAGTTACCGATATCAATGATAATCTGGTTGATGAATTAATTAAACTTCTAAGTCCCTTTCGAACCTGTTCGGAGAAATTGAGCGCCGAGAAAAGTCCGACAATTAATATTGTAGCGATTTGGTACGAGGTGTTACGAGAAGAATTGGTTCCCAAAGACACAGATTCAACCTTGATGACAAATTTTAAGAGAGAAGTTCAGGTTTGGTTCGAAAAGTACTGCGAATTAGATGACATCTACTACGCTGCGTGTATGTTGCACCCAAGGTAATTTTAAAAAAATATATTTTGACGTTATGATGTTTACAGTTAAAATCCAATGTCTTAGGTCCTCATAATACATTTGTTGGTAAGAAAATTATTTCTTTGTTAGATATAAAAAACTACAATTTACCAGCGACGACAGACGGGAGCGAGCCAAAAAGTATCTAAGTCATTTAATGGAAACAACTACTAAAGACGTTGGTGAGGTAATGGTTTCGAAAGAAGACGTGGAGGATGGTCCACCCCAAAAATTGTCACGATCTGTACTGGAAAAATTCGAAGATCCCGAAGAAGAAGTTGACGAGCTTACTTTGTACATTGGACATTCATAACCACGATCCGGTTTGAGAATAACAATGATTTACCGTGTATATGCGGTAAATCTAAAATTTCATTTTTTTTGTAGATGGTACAGACTTTGATCTCCTGGAATTTTGGAAGAAATCGATACAATTCCCGAAACTAAGAAAGGTGGCTTCGTGGGTTTTAGCCATTCCAGCTTCTGAGGCCACTGATGAGAGAACGTTTTCGTGTACTGGAAACACTTTGAACCCTAGACGAACCGAGCTCAACGGCTCGACATTGTCCGATTTAACATTTGTACATAAAAAAATCGCTAATTACCCAAAGGTTTAAAAATAAATTCATTTCATAAAATTGTTTACATTTCTTATTTCGTTGGTTTCCAATAGACAACGATCATAAGTAACATAATAAATAAATATGGCAGTATGGGACTTCCTATTCTCCAAACGCTATTGCGTTTTGATAATCTGTATCGCCAACGACTATATATTGATATGTGGCTAACTCTGCGCTGGTTGAATCGGTACCTATTTTAGATTTTGAGACATAGACATATTTAGTCTTGTATATAATTCCACAAAGAGAAAAACGGTGGCGACTTTCTGGTTCCGAATCCTCCAATTATCTCCGACGGACTTTCACTTATTGATAAAGTTCTTTGTCATACTTATGACTATTATGTTACTTATGCAACGACCTATTATTAAATAGCTTTTGTTCATAGTCACCAATTTGTACAAATTACTTAAATTGCGTGGGCGTGTAGAACTACTCTATACAATAACATTGAAAAAATTACTCGTGGGTACCCAAGAAATATGCAAAATTATAAATGTTTATTTTTATTCAGAACAGTCTATGGAACGATCTAGATTTAACTTTCATCAATAACCCAACAAAATATATCACTTCTACGTAATTGTACAGAACTGGTACTCAAGTGTCTAAGACTAGATTTGTCTTAGTTCATCGTGATTGAAACATAAACCAAAACACATCTACTTAATTACCCTCACATGTTGAGTTGATAATTTCAAGGGTAAAATAAGGTTATTCCAATTCGAAAAATAATAACAATCAATTTTATCTTACAGCTGACTTGAGTTAGTTCACAATTACTTTAACAGTTTCAGTCTTAAACACGCACTGTTCATACACTTAAGTCCATTCACTCACGTTCCAAACGCGAAACACAATTTAACTCTTTTGTTGACCGAAAACCGAACATATTAATTAAAACCGCAAAGTTACCTCATAACTTTTGACTGACACCAGGACCCCGTCCTGTAGTAGTTCGTCTGACAGCCAAGAACTAAGAAAGACGAGTTCTTCTATATTGACGGCAACGACTTTATATACTTTTATTGTGTTTTTTTTTGACCCGTCGAGATTTGACCTAAGTTCGAAAAATTGAAGAGATTATATTTTTTACCCGGCTTAATTGATAGTTCCCCACACGGTGGCGCTATATTATTACTTTGATATAGTTTCCGCGGGAGTTTTGAATAATTATCCTTTTTCTAAGCGTTATTAAAAGGTAACAATGAACTATTTTTTGTGTTTTAACGAAATTTTGTTAAGAATTTAACAAAAATTTAAAACAAAACAATAAACCGTACCAAAGAATAAACAAACAAAGTTCAATAAAAAATATATACAGCTATTGTATTAATCCGTTTAGTAAAAAAACCCGCCTTATCATAATTGTTCCTTTACTTTAATATTTTCCCTAAGGAAGTCAATGGCTCGGCGGTGAACTATCCGCATTGTTACAATGCGACCCGAGTTCAATTCCTGATCACCATCAAATTTTACATTAAAATATTAAAATATTTAATTAAATATAAGATTAATATAATTTATGAATATTTAATTCAATATAAGATTAAAATAATTTATAAATATTTAATTAAATGTAAGATTAATATAATTTATAAACATTTAATTAAATATAAGATTAACATATTTTATAAATATTTAATTAAATATAAGATTAATATAATTTATAACTATTTCATTAAATATAAGATTGATATAATTTATAAATATTTAATTAAATATAAGATTAATATAATTTATAAATATTTAATTAAATATAAGATTAATATAATTTAAATATTTAATTAAATATAAGATTAATATAATTTATAAATATTTAATTAAATATAAGATTAATATAATTTATAAATATTTAATTAAATATAAGATTAATATAATTTATAAATATTTAATTAAATATAAGATTAACATAATTTATAAATATTTAAATAAATATAAGATTAATATAATTTATAAATATTTAATTAAATATAAGATTAATATAATTTAGAAATATTTAATTAAATATAAGTTATTATAATTTATAAATATTTAAATAAATATAAGATTAATATAATTTATAAATATTAAATTAAATATAAGGTTAATATAATTTATAAATATTTAAATAAATATAAGATTAATATAATTTATAAATATTTAATTAAATATAAGATTAATATAATTTATAAACATTTAATTAAATATAAGATTAATATAATTTATAAATATAAGATTAATATAATTTATAAATATTTAATTAAATATAAGATTAACATAATTTATAAATATTTAAATGAAATGAAATGAAATGTTTTATTAACGTGTTTAGCAACAGTACCGGGGTACCTACAAGGTTAAACACGGGGGAGGGAAGAAGGGGGAATACAATGTACATAAATATTAGTTACATATAAGGGAATTATGTAACGGTCATACCGAGACATAAGTAAGAATAATTAACATTTTTAAATGGTGTATTGGAGTTTAAAGATCTCGCTAAATTTACAAGAAAAAATGTCTAGGTTGCCGCAAACTTTGTTGCACGTGTCTTGCATTCTAAGTAGTGGAGTATAAATATAAGATATATTTAATTAAATATTTATAAATTATTTTAATCTTATATTTAATTAAATATTTATAAATTATATTAAAGATTTATATAATTTATAAATATTTATAAATTATATTAAAGATTTATATAATTTATAAATATTTAATTAAATATAAGATTTATATAATTTATAAATATTTAATTAAATATAAGATTAATATAATTTATAAATATTTAATTAAATATAAGATTAATATAATTTATAAATATTTAATTAAATATAAGATTAACATATTTTATAAATATTTAATTAAATATAAGGTTAATATAATTTATAAATATTTCATTAAATATAAGATTAATATAATTTATAAATATTTAATTAAATATAAGATTAATATAATTTATAAATATTAAATTAAATATAGGATTAATAGAATTTACAAATATTTAATTAAATATAAGATTAATATAATTTATAAATATTTAATTAAATATAAGATTAATATAATTTATAAATATTTAATTAAATATAAGATTTATATAATTTATAAATATTTAATTAAATATAAGATTAATATAATTTTTAAATATTTAATTAAATATAAGATTTATATAATTTATAAATATTTAATTAAATATAAGATTAATATAATTTATAAATATTTAATTAAATATAAGATTAATATAATTTAGAAATATTTAATTAAATATAAGTTTAATATAATTTATAAATATTTAATTAAATATAAGATTAATATAATTTATAAATATTTAATTAAATATAAGATTAACATATTTTATAAATATTTAATTAAATATAAGGTTAATATAATTTATAAATATTTAATTTAATATAAGATTAATATAATTTATAAATATTTAATTAAATATAAGATTAATATAATTTATAAATATTAAATTAAATATAGGATTAATAGAATTTATAAATATTTAATTAAATATTAGATTAACATAATTTATAAATATTTAAATAAATATAAGATTAATATAATTTATAAATATTTAATGAAATATAAGATTAATATAATTTATAAATATTTAATTAAATATAAGATTAATATAATTTATAAATATTTCATTAAATATAAGATTAATATAATTTATAAATATTTAATTAAATATAAGATTAATATAATTTATAAATATTAAATTAAATATAGGATTAATAGAATTTATAAATATTTAATTAAATATAAGATTAACATAATTTATAAATATTTAAATAAATATAAGATTAATATAATTTATAAATATTTAATTAAATATAAGATTAATATAATTTATAAATATTTAATTAAATATAAGATTAATATAATTTATAAATATTTAATTAAATATAAGATTAATATAATTTATAAATATTTAATTAAATTTAGATTAATATAATTTATAAATATTTAATTAAATATAAGATTAATATAATTTATAAATATTTAATTAAATATAAGTTTAATATAATTTAGAAATATTTATTTAAATATAAGATTAATATAATTTATAAATATTTAATTAAATATAAGATTAATATAATTTATAAATATTTAATTAAATATAAGATTAATATAATTTATAAATATTTAATTAAATATAAGATTAATATAATTTATAAATATTTAATTAAATATAAGATTAATATAATTTATAAATATTTAATTAAATATAAGATTAACATATTTTATAAATATTTAATTAAATATAAGGTTAATATAATTTATAAATATTTCATTAAATATAAGATTAATATAATTTATAAATATTTAATTAAATATAAGATTAATATAATTTATAAATATTAAATTACATATAGGATTAATAGAATTTATTAATATTTAATTAAATATAAGATTAACATAATTTATAAATATTTAAATAAATATAAGATTAATATAATTTATAAATATTTAATGAAATATAAGATTAATATAATTTATAAATATTTAATTAAATATAAGATAAATATAATTTATAAATATTTAATTAAATATAAGATTAATATAATTTATAAATATTTAATTAAATATAAGATTAATATAATTTATAAATATTTAATTAAATATAAGATTAATATAATTTATAAATATTTAATTAAATATAAGATAAATATAATTAAGAAATATTTAATTAAATATAAGATTAACATAATTTATAAATATTTAAATAAATATAAGATTAATATAATTTATAAATATTTAATTAAATATAAGATTTATATAATTTATAAATATTTAATTAAATATAAGATTAATATAATTTATAAATATTTAATTAAATATAAGATTTATATAATTTATAAATATTTAATTAAATATAAGATTAATATAATTTATAAATATTTAATTAAATATAAGATTAATATAATTTAGAAATATTTAATTAAATATAAGTTTAATATAATTTATAAATATTTATTTAAATATAAGATTAATATAATTTAGAAATATTTATTTAAATATAAGATTAATATAATTTATAAATATTTAATTAAATATAAGATAAATATAATTTATAAATATTTAATTAAATATTAGATTAATATAATTTATAAATATTTAATTAAATATAAGATTAATATAATTTATAAACATTTAATTAAATATAAGATTAACATATTTTATAAATATTTAATTAAATATAAGGTTAATATAATTTATAAATATTTAATTAAATATAAGATTAATATAATTTATAAATATTTAATTAAATATAAGATTAATATAATTTATTAATATTTAATTAAATATCAGATTAATATAATTTATAAATATTTAAATAAATATAAGATTAATATAATTTATAAATATTTAATGAAATATAAGATTAATATAATTTATAAATATTTAATTAAATATAAGATTAATATAATTTATAAATATTTAATTAAATATAAGATAAATATAATTTATAAATTTAATTAAATATAAGATTAATATAATTTATAAATATTTAATTAAATATAAGATTAATATAATTTATAAATATTTAATTAAATATAAGATTAATATAATTTATAAATATTTAATTAAATATAAGATAAATATAATTAAGAAATATTTAATTAAATATAAGATTAACATAATTTATAAATATTTAAATAAATATAAGATTAATATAATTTATAAATATTTAATTAAATATAAGATTTATATAATTTATAAATATTTAATTAAATATAAGATTAATATAATTTATAAATATTTAATTAAATATAAGATTAATATAATTTATAAATATTTAATTAAATATAAGATTTATATAATTTATAAATATTTAATTAAATATAAGATTAATATAATTTATAAATATTTAATTAAATATAAGATTAATATAATTTAGAAATATTTAATTAAATATAAGTTTAATATAATTTATAAATATTTATTTAAATATAAGATTAATATAATTTAGAAATATTTATTTAAATATAAGATTAATATAATTTATAAATATTTAATTAAATATAAGATTAATATAATTTATAAATATTTAATTAAATATAAGATTAATATAATTTATAAATATTTAATTAAATATAAGATTAATATAATTTATAAACATTTAATTAAATATAAGATTAACATATTTTATAAATATTTAATTAAATATAAGGTTAATATAATTTATAAATATTTCATTAAATATAAGATTAATATAATTTATAAATATTTAATTAAATATAAGATTAATATAATTTATAAATATTTAATGAAATATCAGATTAATATAATTTATAAATATTTAATTAAATATAAGATTGATATAATTTATAAATATTTAATTAAATATAAGATTAATATAATTTATAAATATTAAATTAAATATAGGATTAATAGAATTTATAAATAATTAATTAAATATAAGATTAACATAATTTATAAATATTTAAATAAATATAAGATTAATATAATTTATAAATATTTAATTAAATATAAGATTAATAGAATTTATAAATATTTAATTAAATATAAGATTAACATAATTTATAAATATTTAAATAAATATAAGATTAATATAATTTATAAATATTTAATGAAATATAAGATTAATATAATTTATAAATATTTAATGAAATATAAGATTAATATAATTTATAAATATTTAATTAAATATAAGATTAATATAATTTATAAATATTTATTTAAATAAGATTAATATAATTTATAAATATTTAATTAAATATAAGATTAATATAATTTATAAATATTTAATTAAATATAAGATTAATAAAATTTATAAATATTTAATTAAATATAAGATTAATATAATTTATAAATATTTAATTAAATATAAGATTAATAGAATTTATAAATATTTAATTAAATATAAGATTAATATAATTTATAAATATTTAATTAAATATAAGATAAATATAATTCAGAAATATTTAATTAAATATAAGATTAACATAATTTATAAATATTTAAATAAATATAAGATTAATATAATTTATAAATATTCAATTAAATATAAGATTTATATAATTTATAAATATTTAATTAAATATAAGATTAATATAATTTAGAAATATTTAATTAAATATAAGATTAATATAATTTAGAAATATTAAATTAAATATAAGTTTAATATAATTTATAAATATTTATTTAAATATAAGATTAATATAATTTATAAATATTTAAATGAAATGAAATGAAATGTTTTATTAACGTGTTTAGCAACAGTACCGGGGTACCTACAAGGTTAAACACGGGGGAGGGAAGAAGGGGGAATACAATGTACATAAATATTAGTTACATATAAGGGAATTATGTAACGGTCATACCGAGACATAAGTAAGAATAATTAACATTTTTAAATGGTGTATTGGAGTTTAAAGATCTCGCTAAATTTACAAGAAAAAATGTCTAGGTTGCCGCAAACTTTGTTGCACGTGTCTTGCATTCTAAGTAGTGGAGTATAAATATAAGATTAATATAATTTATAAATATTTAATTAAATATAAGATTTATATAATTTATAAATATTTAATTAAATATAAGATAAATATAATTTATAAATATTTAATTAAATATAAGATTAACATAATTTATAAATAAGTAGAGGGAAAGTGATGACGAGACATCGATCCCAGGTTCAGGTTTAGGTTCGGGATCGAGATCCGGGATTTAAGGGGTGAAATGGGGGTAAAATCGTCGAAAAGTCAATGTATTTATGATATTTCTCGCGACGATTTGTTTTTTCGTATATCAACATATTGTGTCCAGGCCAACTTGTTCATTTATCTACGCTTATCTCGAAAGATACTTGAACGTATATCTTATCAAGTTTTATCGTACGGAATAAGTTGAAATGATGTAAAAATTGATAACCTAGGCGACGCGTGCGCAGATTACCCCGGGGGACGCGGTTAATTTGAATTTAAAAGTGTTTTGACGTCATGGAATATTCGTTGTTAAAGTAGAATGGAAATATTTTTAAACTTCATTTTAATATCATTGTAGTACGCTTGACACTTGAACCAATCTCACGAGTATTTCTTAAAACGAATATCTCGATCGCGTTTTATCGTACGAAATAAGTGGAAATTATATAATTTGTATGATTAATAACCTAGGCAGGAAGATAGCGCCCTGATGGTGCCCCGAGCCTCCGTCGACGTCTGAAATGTGAAATGGGGCAACGACGGGGCTGGCGCGGACGCTGGGGCACGGGCGCCACCCGCGTCTCAATGTCTGACTATCATCTCGCAGTTCCATACTGGGCTATTTGACCATCAAAATGAGCAAATACATGTATATTTGAACATTTCCTTGACTACATGACTGAAAAATTGTTTAAAGCTCCATCTACTTGGTTACAAAATTTGTTAAATACTTGGCTTTAAGGCCATCTAAATTAAAGTTAGAAGAAGCTAGACAAAGAGAAATTGTTCTGAAAAATAAAATTAAAGATATAAAAACTAACCAATAGTATTTCGAATACCAAATAATTCGACGTATTTGTTTTTGAAATAACTAAATAGTTTGCATATTTGTCAAAAAAAAACTAAAAAAGTAATTGAAATTACTATTAATTTTACTTGCAATAGTAAAATACTAAACCAAATGTATAAATTATATTTTATTTTATTTAATAAATTTAAACTATAATACTAAACTTTTTCAAAAAAAACTTTTACAAACAAAATTTAAAATACACATTTTTAAAAATTTAACTACACCAGCTCCAAGTCAGCTAGCGACTTTTTTTAAGTAACTACTAACTACAATTAAAATCAAAGGATCTGCTATATTTTTCATGCTTTGAAAACAATTCATTAAAATCTCGAGTTTTTAAATATATGTAAAACACGAAGGAGCAGATCTTTTATCACAAATTTTCAAAAATTATATTTAATTTAGTTTATAATAATAAAGGGAACTCAAAAATTAAAAAACGAAAAAAATCAAAAAAAATTACTTACTTCAACCTTTCTCCCAGTTATTAGTTTCGTTTTAAACTTGGTTTACGTTTTAGTTTTACTTTGCTATTCTAGAAAATTCCAAAATTCCTTTAGAGTTTATCAGTAAAACCACTTACTTTAAGTATTTTTTAATCCGTTCGGTCTAATAGTAGATTACGCACCTATAATCCATGATGTTTTCATTTAAATTCAAATTATAACGAATTGAAAGTTTGAAGAAAATATTAATTTAGTTTGTAAATGAAATCCTTTTATAGTACTCTGAAGGGCTCTTAATACGTTTTGAACTTCCAAAATAAATTAATGTACTAAGTTACGTTTAAAAGAACCTTTTGTAACAATTCGAATATATATATATATATAAAAAACCGTGATAAATAGTAAAACCCACTTATTTTTCAATAAATACATTTCAGATACACAAATTAATTAAATAAAAGTATTTAAATAAGAATTGCTTCACTAAATTATGCATTTGTACTTTAAATAATACCTGATTTTGAAATTATATTAGAATAATTATATTGTTAAACTTCTTTCATTTTTAAAAATGTAGTAGAAAATGAAAGATATTTTAATTAAAACATTTCTTAATTTCTTTATTACCTAAAAATATTTACAATATTTACAAATTTTTATATTGTTTAACTTCTTTCATTTTTAAAAATGTAATTGCTTGACTTAAATAAAGTGTGAAAATTATTAGTTTCAAATGATATTTACAAATCTTATCAACTCTAAAGTCTGTTTGTTTTATTTAAAAAATAGGCTTGTTCACTTTCGATTATTTAAACATTTAACAATTTTTATTTAACTATTGGTTATTTAAATAAATACCACTTTTATTCAAATAAATGCTTGGTTGGGTAAAAACACAATGAAATAAGTTAAAATTATATTCTTTTTACCAACGTTTTTTAAATAAATCGGAAAATTTGTGGATAAAAATTAATCGACTGCCGAACACTAGAAGCAATTCTAATTTAAATGCGTATATTTAAATAGGAAAAAATGAACGATTCGATCGGAGGCATATCATTAATTTAACGTATTGAACGTAGAGTAAGAGGCTTTTGTAGTAATTACTACCTATATTTGCATTTCAGAAATCTATTTTAACATATTGAACGCCAAGAAAAGAGGCTTTTGTAGTATTTACTACCTATATTTGCATTTCAGAAATCTATTTTAACATATTGAACGCCAAGAAAAGAGGCTTTTGTAGTATTTACTACCTATATTCACATATTGGAATGTAATTTAACGTATTGAAGGTAGAGTATAGAGATTTTGTAGTATTTACTACCTACATTTGCATTTCAGAAATCTTTTTTAACATATTGAACGCCAAGAAAAGAGGCTTTTGTAGTATTTTTCCTCCTATATTTACATATTGGAATGTAATTTAACGTATTGAAGGTAAAGTATAGAGATTTTGTAGTATTTTACTACCTATATTGGCATTTCGGAAGTATATTTTAACGTGTTGAATGTAGAGTATAGAGAGTGTTGTAGTATTTTTCTTCCTACGTGACTACACCGGAAACGTCTCTGTGTGATTCGCTTTAGTAATCAAGCCGACTCTGAACATATGTTTTACTTTTTATTCTACGAGGTTTAAACATACACCATTTCAGTACATTCTTAACTTATTCCATACGCTATTTAAAACACATGCGATAAAGATAACGAGGAAACAAGTTAACTCTGAACATATATGTTATGCTCTATACGTGAAGGATGTTGTAAGCTTAAATTCATAATGGTTAATGTGTAGTATTTTTCTACCTTTTTACATTTTATAGTATTTCTTTATCTATATTTGTGTATCGGAAATGTATTTTAACGTATCGAACGTAGAGTAAATTTTTTTATATTTTCTTTATATATTTGCGTATCAGAGTTGTGTGTTGTCGTATTAAAAGAAGAAAAAGGAACTTTTCATAGTGTTATTCTACCTATTTACATATCGGAAATGTATTTATATTTTACCGTATTTAAAATATAGGTAATTGTTTTTATTGGCTTGACTTAAATAAAGCGTGAAAGTTATTAGTTTCAAAATGATATTTACAAATCTTATCCACACAAATTTAATTTAATTTTAATTTTAGTGTTTTATAGTATCTTTCTGACTATATTTGTTTATAAGAATTATATTTTACCGTATTTAAATAGTAATAAAAGCGAATTGAAAGTTTGAAGAAAATATGAATTAAGTTCGTAAATAAAATCCTTTTATAGTACTTTGAAGGACTCTTAATACGTTTTCAACTTGAATAAAATTAAAAACAATAATCTAAGATACCTTTAAAGTTAAATTCCTTTAGAGTTTATCAGTAAAACCACTTTAAGTATTTTTTCAATCCTTATACCTATATTTACATATTGGAATTGTTACAAAAGGTTCTTTTAAACGTAACTTAGTACACTAATTAAGTATTTTTAATTTACCGTAATTAAAATATAGGTAAGTGGTTTTTATCTTATTTTATACCTACGGAAGGGATAAATAAATTATAGCAATAAATTTTTGGAGTTTGGAGATGGGTGGAAAAAAAATAAGGCTCTTCGTTTTTCCAACTGCTTTTCTGATGTACCCAAAAATGGACCAAAATAAACCAAAAGTACCCTTAAAACGACCAAAGTCACCATTTTCGGCCCTATGTACCCCATTTCGGACCAAAAGTACCCCAAACTGGACCTATTAGCTTTATTGTAATGTTAAACTGCCATAGAGATTCCCCTAAAAGAAAAAAAACTTGCGGTCCAATTTTGGGTACATGAATTATTTCGGAGAGGGAATCCATGTTTTAAATTCAAATTAACCGCGCGCCCGGGCAATCCGCGCCTCCCAGGTAATCCGCGCACGCGCGCGCTATCTTCCTGCCTAGGTTATTAATCATACAACTTATATAATTTCCACTTATTTCGTACGATAAAACGCGATCGAGATATTCGTTTTAAGAAATACTCGTGAGATTGGTTCAAGTGTCAAGCGTACTACAATGATATTAAAATGAAGTTTAAAAATATTTCCATTCTACTTTAACAACGAATATTCCATGACGTCAAAACACTTTTAAATTCAAATTAACCGCGTCCCCCGGGGTAATCTGCGCACGCGTCGCCTAGGTTATCAATTTTTACATCATTTCAACTTATTCCGTACGATAAAACTTGATAAGATATACGTTCAAGTATCTTTCGAGATAAGCGTAGATAAATGAACAAGTTGGCCTGGACACAATATGTTGATATACGGGAAAACAAATCGTCGCGAGAAATACCCTAAATACATTGACCTTTCGATGATTTCACCCCTTAAATCCCGGACCCCGATCCCGAACCTGACCCCGTCCCCGGGGGTGGCGTCTCGCCCTTACTTTCCTTCTACTTGCCCCTCTTTCACTTAATCTATTTCTGTAATTATATTAAAAAAACAAAACCTATTGTTAACAAGTTGGCAAGCCAAAATATACCTCTCCTCGGTAGAATTGTCCCTAGTGGTATTAATTTCTCGAGATAACCTTTAAAGATATATCTCCCCAATTTAGAGTTATTTGTTAAAAATATTAACCCATTTCTATCCCGCCCGGTATAAAATTTTAATTATAATTAAAATAATTGAGACGAAACGACCAATTTTAATTTATTCAGAATATCATAAGTTAAGTAGTTACAACAGTAAGTTAGACGTACTATAACAATGCACAATTGAATTAAACCCTTTTACAGAACAAGTTTATCAGTTAAATATAATACGAAGCAAATTTTAATGAAAGAAATATCTACAGAGGCTTTTTGGAATTACTCGCTTACGAAATACTTGCCGCATCTTTAACGCTCATTTTATTTCAACACTCGCCCTTGATGAAGATACCGTAGATATCTGGTAGTGGACGACTCGTTCACTTCCTGTTGACGTTGTGACGCATACCACATGAAAAAGACCAATGCCGTCCAATTTCCAATATCATATAATGACTCGCACACCCAAGAAATCATTGACTGCGTTAGAAATCGTAGATATCCAAATATCCACACCAAATGTATTTACAAGAAGCAAAAACCTTACCATCAACAAAGCACAGAGAGCCACTTGACTAACCGCCACCTCTTAAAGCAATTAACGTGAAATTATCTCCTTTGAATTAACAGAACTATATATAGGTCGTTAAGAAAGTGGACCACCCACAGGGTCTACCCTTTAACCCTCTAATCTCGGCTGACTGCGCTAAAACAAGATTTAACCTTTAAAAAATACCAGATTAGGCCTTCATAAATTCATTAATAAAAAAAGACTTTACTACCTATTATGCTTACGATGCCTGTCTTAATTTCAGTGAATCTAAGCAGCTATCGGTGGTTCTGTGGTAGAGCGCTCGACTGCCAAGCCGAATGGTCTGGGTTCGAAACTTGGGTGGCGCATTTGTTTTTAATCAATAGAGAAACGCTAAATTAGAATTTCTTCGATGCAATAATTTCAATTTCAATTCTATTTCAATTAAACCAAAATTTCGTACTCTATTAAATACGCTTCCGATAAAGCTGAAGGTCTAATTTTCAATAAGGCGTAACAAGTGTCGGTGGTTCTGTGGTAGAACGTCCGCCTGTCAATCAGGAGGTCTCGGGTTCAAATCCCGCCCGATGCGATCGCAAATTGATACTAAGACGAATACCGTGTACAACTGGTGGAAACCCTGCCATTGGACGTTGAGAGGTAGCATTACACTCAGCACTCGGTCCGTCCCAAAGTCATTAAGAAGAAGTTGGAGAGAAAACGCCCATATAAACACAACAGACTCAACATGCACATCCATCAGAACACAAACACAACAAATTCAACACTCACAACCTACGCATAAACATTACAAAAACCGTAATACACCAAACCGTCACGACGGTGAGCGAAAAAACACCATCCAAACCAAACCGCAAATGCATCCGTTAACGCTCACCGTCACACGGTGGTTTTGCCAACCCTTTGAGAAACTGCGTACGCAGTGATTACACTTTGCACCGAAAATGCGAACGCGTTCGCAGTCCTGACAGACAGACACACCCACAGACCCACCCACAGACCCACCCACAGACAGACACGGTCGTTGTATAACCCCTCCTAGGGGACTTTGTCCCCTCGGAGAGGTAAAAATAGCCAAAACATTTTGATTTACTGTAATCCTTGACAAATAATACATCTTAAAAAATAAACAAAAACCAAACGTACCTATTCTTTGTTAAAAACAGCCTTAGAATCTTCCGAACTTGCGGAACTACGCGAAGACCCGGAATCGGGCATGGTTAGCCGAAAATGAAACCGTATTATCCGTTTTGTGAAATGTTTATTTTTGTTTCGCGCATCGTCATTTTAATCCCTAGACCCCACGTCTACTACAACAGCATATTTCGCGAATATTGTGGTCCTACTGGCGCCATTACCACTTCCAACACATAAAGAAAGGCTGATTTTCGAAAGGGCAAAAACGGCGCGACGGCGAGCTCTATATTCGCCGCGGAGTGAATTCTACGCCCCGAACCGTTAAGTTACCCTTAATAAGTACGTTGGTATGGTGGAACTAAATAGTGGGAATTATGTGGCGGGGCTATTGTTCCAAATAGCCAAATCAATTATGAAACTATAAGAAACTTATTTCCTTTGAAATTTAAATATAAATTTTGGTTCCTTAAAATTAACCTACAATTTTCTTCAGCATTCTTGAGAAAACTTATTATTGTCATTGAACTATATAGGACATTCTTCAGAAGTTTTAAATAATATTTGGTCAGGGTAGAAAAGCTGCACTAAAGTAATAAAAACCCCATGGTGGGAGTTTACTGAACCTAATAAAAGGGACCAATTATCATTCGAAATTATTCGAGTTCTTATTTTTTCTACCTTAAGAAAAAATATCTAAATAAAATATTGCGAACTTAAACGAGTCTTGGATATCTTACCACATGTGGGAAAACGTCTTCATAAACTCAACGGAAATATTTAGTGTAAGAAATCCTATAAAAATCCACGATTATTTTTATGCGAATTTTTTGAAAAAAAAACATTGAAAAGATAATCATGTGGTTTAAAAAATATTCGTCTAAAGAAATCTTTACAAATGAAAGCCAAGTTTTGAAAGATGTTTTTTAGGTAAAACTATACTTATGATTCTTACTGCTAATACTTGCTAGATGCAAACAGAGTTTCAAATAAAAGTATTTTTTTTCAACTTCGCGCTGTACATACTGAAATTGTACTGATATAATATTTTTTAATTTGAATCCAAAATTAATTTGGTATCGTCAAACACTACTAAATTATTAGAATAACCACCGTGAAACATGCAATTAAAAACAGTTGCTACGTGTATAGAAGTGTTGAAAGCTAAACAATATGATAAGGATTATAATTTGTTAGTTAATAGAAATATAAATCTGATGTTAAAAACCTGCTTTTAACCAAATTTTAGTTTTCTAGGTTTCTACTCGTATATTTTATATAAAAATTATTCCTCGGCTAAAAATATAATATACCAAACCTGTTTAGGGCCTACGAATGATATGAATATCAAAAAATAGTTTCCAGTATTTCCAAACAGCAGACCGGTTTCGCCGTTATTGGGGCTCGTCAGTACTGTATAGGAATTCTCGCTATAACCTCGGATTGTTGCCGAGTACAGTAGAAACTTGAGTATGTTATAGTGCTCAACGCGCAATTAAGTCTTAACATGTAAACATAAGTTTACATGAAATGTTTTTATATTTTAATTAGTGAAAGGATGCTTAGTTTATTATCTTCCTAGAAAAAGATTGACATAATTGAAGTGTTGAAGCGAGTAGATTTCCCGCTATAAAAATAAAAATACTAGACTTAAATGTAACAAATTCAAGCGGGAAATTTCCCGAGTTGTGCTGTCGTGAAAAACATTGGCGCAAGCTGGTTTCTTCAGTAATACCAATTTCAGTTCTTGATCGAAGGTTCCACTTTCGAAATAATATAAAATCCTATTTTAGATTAAAATCTTTTAGTTAATATTAATACGGCGGGATATATAATCTATATAACCAATTTGCCCTAGGTTGTCGACAATGTCTAATGGCCAAATTACTGTGACATAAAATGACGTAAATTGATATTGAGTCCGAAAGTGATTTCGAATCCTTTGGTGTATCACTTACAAAATCGATTTTATTAAATTTAGCAGATTTGGTGAACATTTAACAATCTTTCCAATGAAGTATAAATAGAGAGTCTATTCAATACCCACTTCTAGGGATTTACGCGAAGGTCTGAAACGTTATATCGATTGCTATACGTTCGAGTAAACGCCTAAAAATGGGTTTGCTGAAACTGTCTAGTAATTTAAAAACGACTAAAAACTCGCCTTTTTTATTCCCAACTTTTGATGTGTAAAATTGAACATGCGTTCGATCAGGGCTGGATTTATGTCAGGGCAAACGGGGCTAAAGCTCGGGGCCTCCACAAGAGAGGGGCCTCGCAATAAATATTTTTAGGGAAGTTTGTTAACGAAAATCGAAATCGTCAATGATTTTTCGTCAAAAAGGTTCGCAAGGCTCCATTAAGTTGTTAAGTTGTTTGAAAAATAATTAGGCGCCTCCACTCATTTGTTGCCCCAGGGCCTCCACACCTTTTAATCGGAACCTGCGTTCGATGTCATTTACTATTTGGAGGTAAATAGTGGCCCCACAAATGGAGGATATTGTGGTATCTCGGTACGTCGACCGCAAAAACCAAACTACCATATTCCAACTTTTGATCTTTACCTCTATTTTGACCCCAGTGTTTCTATTAAACGGCTTGAATACACTAACATACTGTATTATTTTATTAAATTTCCACCACTTTCCCCCGTTTTTCGCTTTAACATTGCTTAGCGACGACTTTTGAAATTTTAATTTGTTAGGCTTAGGTTTTTATTTTGATTTGATAGTCGCATGCCAGTTTTCCCGCACCCTACTGATGACCTCCAATTTTAGCGAAACCGCTCTAGGGTTGGAATTTCTGGCATGTATTTATAGTTTTAAATAGTTTTTCGACTCGACAGCCTATATGGCCCGAACTTCGCGTTTTTGTTTTATCCTCGAAGACATATCGGTTCGAGTTTCGCGTCATAATTGACGGCTTTTAAAATTCATTTTGCGCGTGAAAATACCACTACATGTTATGGTCAAAAAAGCACGCAAAGAAGGCTGTGTGCCCAAGACTTGTACCTGTAGTGTCACGCGTTAAAACGTCATTTCAAAATCCGTCAATTTACAACTTTTAATGTCTCGTAGGTTTAGCGTTTTTTGGCCGCTGGTGGTGAACTTTACTACCTTTTCGCGTTTTCTAGTGTTTCTTAAACGGTTTGACGCACCGAAACGTAATTTTACGTGCCGTTTTTTAACATTATCATAATTATGGACCAAAGTAGCCGAATATCGGGAGATATCGTAGGTTTCCCAGATTTATAGGCCTAAAAAGTCAATTTCGATTATGGTGCCTTATCGTTCGATAGCTTTGCATACAAGAAATTTTTTCATGATGATTAGCAGCACTTCTTGGCATTGCTGCAAAGATTAAAATGTAATATCCGTTACGCTGGATGGCGTTTTGCCGATCCGATATGCTCAAAGTGTAATATCTGCAACCTCACGGAGCACCTCCGTGACCTTATCGCTGACAATTAACATCGTTTTTCATGTTTTACGACGGGTAATTCATTTAAAATTAGTATTAATATTGGGTAGGTGTTCAATGCATTACATTCTAGATCTTTGGAATTTACTGTTAGGTTTCCTTACGGGTACGTTTTATTGTTAATAGTCGGTTAAGTTTAACATTAAAGCGCAGTATTTTGGAAAAGGTGTCGTTTTTGGTTACTAGATCTAATTTTAAATAGCAATATGTTGGAAATTTTGTAGAGTTTTTGGCGATTTTATCATTATTTTTGAAGTTATTTTGTGATTTCAGTGTTAATTTACCATAGAGAGTTAAAAGATTTTGCGATTTTAGACAAAGTGTACGGGATTTTGGTAAATATCTGACCCCTCGGTATTAGTATCTGCTATTAACATCCAATATAAAATTCTCCGCTCTTGGTAATCCTTAACTGTACAAAGTTCAAAATGAGTCGTTTTTTAATACAGTAAAATATTTATTGTGAACAATGTATTCATGCGCGAGTTGAAAATGAAAGGCGCTAAATATTTGAGAAAGTTACGCATCTCCAAAATCTAGAAGAGGGCCACTTCACCTATTTACTTCTGCTGTATACCACTGTTCGACATCAAGGCGGAAGTTTTATTTTCATAATCGGAACCGGATATTTAAAAAAATATTAAGTCTAATTGGTTATAGAATTTTGATAGGTCGAAAGGTGCTGATCAGGCCCAAAAAAAATACCGTAAAAAATAGCTGCTTTACCGCCGACCCAGAGCGGAAACGAGAAAAACGTTTTCCTTCGACACAGAATTTTTACGCCTAAAATAAGTGAAAACCAGGCTTTATTTTTCAAACAATGCTGCATGGTTATTAACTTATTTTAAAGTTTCAGCTCTAACTAGTCACCAGTGAATTAAGAATGAATTCATATTTCTATTATCCGACGCTTTAGGCTTACAATATTTCACAGGTGCTAGTCGTAATTATTAATTTTTCGTCAAGAAGGCCTATCGGCCGAAGTACCGCATTTTTACCTAACCAAATTTGATTCCTCACAAAGTTATAGAACTTCTAGTTTGTTGTTTTCGAAGCCATCATTTCGACAAGCTAACTTGTCAATTCTCTTAAATCTATCTGAAATTCGCGTTTATAGACCTATACTAATTTTTTTGTCTAAATGTCGACCGACCTTTTTTTTGGACATCCACACATCGGTGTCGACCCAAGGCCTTAGACACCAGCACCCAATAACTGATTTATCAGGTGAGATATGTGTAACGGCCACGCCAACGGGGGGATACGTGCGGACAAGGGTGGGGACACCCCCGTGGCGGAAGTATCCCGACCACCCGTTGGGGGATTGGTGGTCGTACTCACACGGTCATCCACAAACTCTGCCGCCCAGACGCTTGTGATTACCGGAGTACGCCGGCAATTTCGACCGACCCTGCAGAATTTGAATTTATTTGAAGAACACCATCTGGTCATGTGTAGTGTAAGTCTATAATGGTTTCATAAAGGTCTACTTTCAGGAAAACGTTTCCCCCCTGTTGAAAAAGGGGTTAATTTTTTTTCTTCCCCCTCTTAATTATCTCACGTCAAGGGGTAAAACCATAAAAACACCGCTATGCATTCTAATATAACGCGTTCGCCCCATCACTTGGTTGTCGACATTAAATCCGATTAAAACCGATTTCTAGACGTTGACGCGAGCGTCTGCAATGTACAGGAGATTGGTAGACATTCACCTAAACGCCTAGAAATGGGTTTGCTGAAACTGTCTATTGCCAAGGATTCTTGCAGACGGGGAAATGGTCAGTGGGTTGGCGCGGTATTTCGACACATTGGTCCCATTTTCCAATTCCCCTACCCTCCACTTTCTCAGGTGTTCAAGACACTCGCGTCGAGTTTCATTGATGTCACCACCTAATTTTATTTGTTTTGTATTTTTGTATCAAAAAAACTAACTAGAATCGAAGCCGTCAAAACGATAAAACCGATCGTTCTTAAAAAATAAAGAAATCTTTAAAAATAAAATCCTGTTGTCCGTTTAGATATAGTTTAAATTAGTAAAAAACTATACGCGCGTTTATTAACTTCACTAACAAGGTTCTTGAAATGTTTTTCGTTGAAAGGAGACTCTGCGCAATACGAGCTTTTTTTTGAGCGCGCTATCCCTGTTTTTAAATTTTTCGGCGCTCGCTGTCTTGCGCGGCGTATTAAAACAAAGGCTGTTAAGTCCCCTAGTGTTACGCAGACCCCATTTTATCTAAACACCTTAAACAAACCTACTACCAATGGCGTAGCCAGAAATTCGTCGAGGGTGGGGGGGGGCGGGCGAAGTATGTGAATGTTAAGAGTCGGTGAAGACGCTGGTAAAAGTACAGTCAATGGTAGGCCCAATTGAACACGGCACTGCCTCTTATATCGTTTTATTCAGTCGGCGAAGTAAAAATTACTCTCCCAGAGAACCAGCAAACCCAAATCCCGATTTTCTACACCCAAGTGATAGCGACGGTCACCTATAAATTCCGACTTCTCATGGGCATTGTAGTTGCTGGAAATATTCACAATAGTTACAATGCGGGATCTATACAAAAATATAATTACATATTAGGAATGCGAAGAACTATCACCTGTAAGCCTACAATTAATATTATGTTTAAAGGCGTATGAGATCAGTGCATATATACATTTGATAAAATATTTGATACCCAATAATAACAAAGCTACAGCGGAAGTGTATAATATACGTATACCTGAGAAGTGTGCATATCCCGATAATCCTAAGGTTATTAGCTTTATATACAGACTCCCTCTAGGTTTTCAAAATATTTAAAAATGTAAATTCATTGGGATTAATGTTTCCGTCAGGTGCCAATTTTTCATCACTTTATTTTAGACTAGCCGAAACGCCCAGTAACCCACTTAAATATAATTTTTTTTGCTACGCGACTGCAGCCCAAGGTAGGATTCGCCGATAATTAAAGTAAATTATGATTTACGGTGTCACACTTATATTTTACTTCTGGATATATGTTGAGCGTAAAATGGGCATAAAAATCCACGAAGGATTATGCGACTACAACGTAATCTCGCCTTCAACTATCTTGAATTCCGGATTATCGCCTTTTGCACCAACATTCCATCCCGTACCTACCATTCCCGTAACTCCTATGGTGTTACCTGCCATCGCGGATACCACCCCTACTGCTCTTACGTTTTTATCCACAAACGCTGAATCGATTCTAAGCAAGTTAACCGAATTGCGACCTGTAGTATTTCGTGACAGCCCCGATATGATTGCTATCACCGAGTCTTGGCTTTACGAGGGTATTACTGACACCGCTTATGCTCTTCAAGGAAACGATTCTTTTCGTTGTGATTCTTCATCTCGTAAAGGCGGCTGTCTCATGTATGTGAGAGCATCCTTGGGAGGAAGTTTCAACGCAACTTTATCGTCTAGAAACATCTTAGTCTGCCGATTCCGACCTGTACGCTCGTTCCTGTTTTTTTGTGGTTTGTTGCTATCGTTCGCCGTCTGCTACCGCCGACTTTGATAAACTGTTATTGAACACCATCAACCGAGTTTTTCGATTTTGTGATCGTGTGGTTATCGTTGGGAACTTCAACGCTCCCTCTATAGACTGGATGAACTCTGTAACTTCGCGAGGCATGCGGTTGTTTGATTACAAGTTTATTAGGCTAATATATTGGATTTGGTCCTTACCTTTGATTGGGATCATGTTTCGTCTTTGAAAATTAATGCCCCACTTGGGAAAAGTGATTACGCCACTCTGCTATTTCAAATTGCATACAATTTGTCTGACGGATCAGACGTTGCCTTGCCTTCGGAGCCTAAATACATTTACGGCCGTGGGGACTACGTAGTTTATAGAGCCGCATTGTGCCTCCCAGACTGGTCTCTTATCTCTCCTAGGAATAGCATTAATCGCAACTACAACTGTTTCACAAACATTATCTTCTCAGCACGAGCTGAAGCGGTGCCAGTCTCTACTCCTACGCCATGCAACACCAATAAACTTCGTCGTGACCCCCGGTGGACCAAAGATACTCAGGCCCTAATCCTGGCCAAGCGTCGGGCATTTCATCGTTACCGTACACATCGAACATCCGATATTGGTCATCAGTATTCGGTTCACCGCAATGCTCTCGTCTCCCATATTTGAAAAGCCAAATATAGTTATGAATCCCGCCTCGTCGAACAGGTAGGTTCGAACTCCAAGGCGTTCTTTGACTACGATGGACGGACTACAAAGAACAGGGCTCCCCCTGTGGTCCTTGAACACCCTGATGGCCAGGTGCCTGGTAATCCTACTACCATCACTAGTCTCATGAGCGACTTCTTCCTATCGGTCTTTCATCCTGAGCCTCACCCTGAATCGGCCTTTCTCGGTGATCTCGCTCCACTTTCTGAGCCCAAAGCCTCAACCGAACCCCATCCGGTTGGGTTGACATACAGCCTAGTCTAGCGATCTTTGTCGCACATTAAAATCAATAAATCTCCCGGTCAGGATGGAGTCCACCCTCGTCTCCTAAAAGAAGGTGTCTCAATTCTGGCTGGCCCTCTGCTCGTTATCTACGAGCAATCGTTGTCTACGGGTATTCTACCGTCTAATTGGAAAAAGGCTGACATCATTCCTCTGAAAACGTAGCCTAACAGTCGCAAAGTGGAAGACGTCCGCCCAATCAGTCTCACGTGCATCCCTTGCAAGAATCTGGAAACCTCTGTGAGAGACTCGGTTGTCGCTCAGCTGAATAGCCGCGGTTTCTTCTCTGCCGCACAACATGGTTTTCTTCTCCGGCGGTCGTGTTTCACAAATCTCTTGGCAACCTTCGACGAGGTCTATGACGCGTTGGATGACGGCCACGACTACGATTTAATTTACTTAGATCTTCAAAAAGCTTTTGACACGGTCCCGCACTCATTGTTGCTGTCCAAGCTGCGCAATCGGGAAGTTCCGCCGACACTTATCAACTGGATAGGCTCTTTCTTGGCTGACCGTAGCCAGCGCGTTTACCACCGTGGTTCAACGTCTCCTTGGCAACCGGTCACCAGCAGAGTCCGCCAGGGCTCAGTCTTGGGCCCTGTGCTATTTTCTATTTTCATCAACGATCTACCCATGGCTGTGAAACATTCGTCTGTTTGCAGACGACAACAAAGTAGGAAGCCGCATTCGTAGTCAAGTGGATTGCCGCACACTTCAGGAGGATCTCACTGCCGTGAAGGCCTGGGCCATCACCAATTCCTTGAGCTTCAACGCTACTAAGTCTACGGTCTCACATCTCGGTAAAACTAATCCTCGCTTTACCTACCACTCGTCCGGCCGGCCTTTGGTTCCCACTTACCAGGGCCGTGGTTTGGGTATTCAAGACTCGAGTCTTATGGTTCCCACCGTCCACTTTCGTGCGGCAGTGGCAAGGGCGTCCCGTGTTCTCTACCTACTAAGGCGCTCTTTTTCTCGTCTCGATGAGAAATCGGTCAAGATTCTATACAACACGTATGTGCGCCCGCACCTTGAATACTGTTCCAGTAAATGGAGTCCGCATTCGATTAAGGACATAGAGCGTGTGCAACGTAAAGCTACCAAGATCATGGTTCCTCGCCTTAACCAGTGCTCGTACGAAGAACGCTTGAAGAGGCTCGGAAAGTAATCTCTAGCAACCAGACGTTTGCGGATTGATTTAGTTGAGACTTTTAAACTCTTGCATGGGCTATATGATCTGCCCACAGGTAAATTCTTTCAAGTGGTTTGGAGCGGTAGAAATGCTCCAAAAATATTTAAAACCAGATGTGCTACGTCATCCAAACGAACTTTCTTCACCCATCGTGTGTCACATTCTTGGAAATCTCTCCCGTCTGCTGTAAAATCGCGTTTTTCAGTTGGTGCTTTTAAAACTAGATTGGACAAATGTATGGAATGGACCTAATCTGTTCCTTATTTTCGTTTTTTGTTTTTTTTTGTCTTTCTTTTGTTTTGTTTTTGTAAACGATGCTGACCCAATAAGCGCTTGCGCTTTTTATGTAATTCAGTTTAATAAATTATATTATATCCAAAGTCTAACCCGGCCCGGGGAGCGAGAGAATACCCGCGTCTTTTGACAGCGCGAGGTCAAGGTGCTTCGGTCTTGCGGTCACGGATTATTGGGCCCGCGGGCAAAAACTACGAAGGTTAGCAAACTCAAGACACCTTTAAAACCTGACGGCAGGCGCCACAACGCTGCAGACCAAATTTCGTGCGAATCGGACAATTATCTTGGGCGTGCATAAAGAGTAACAAACCAATATACAAACATACAAACCAACAAACAAACATTAGATTTTATATATATAGATTTTTGCTCATAAATAGTACTTTACCTTAAATTTTTATTGTTGCGAGGTCAGATTAAAGTTTCGAAGAGTGAAAGGTATTGACAAGGGTTGACGAAAATCATACCCGATGAGCGAATTCCAGATTTTAGGGAAAACCATTGGAAAAATGAAATTTCCTATACGAAAAACTTAGCGATACGTCTTCGCTTAAGAATCCTTTCACCTTATCAATTTTTATATACTGTCAATAAAATTATTATGACAAGATTCCTTTACTAACCTCAATTGGTGAAACTTGCCACAAATGAAGCTTTTTCCCAAATTCGGATAAGATTCATTTATTTATCGAACTACTCGGAGAGCGAGCGAAAATAACACGTTCCCCCAATTGTCACTCTCTTTCAAAATTCACGAAAGATTCGTTCATTATTCAAACTTTTCGCAAAGCAACCGCAAATAACACGTTCCCCCAATTGTCACTCTCTTTCAAAATTCACTAAAGATTCGTTCATTAATCAAACTTATCGCAAAGCAACCGCAAATAACACGTTCCCCCAATTGTCCCTCTATGTTAATAATCACAGAAGTTTCGTTCATTTATCGAACTACTCCGAGAGCGAGCGAAAATAAGACGTTCCCCCAATTGTCGCTCTATTTCAAAATTCACGAAAGATTCGTTCAATAATCGAACTTTTCGCAGAGCAACCGCAAATGAAACGTTCACCCAGTTTTCCCTTTCTCCTAAGAACCTTTGTACCAAGACTCGATTGAAAAAAAAAAATTCGGAAAAATTTTTTCAAACTTTAGTGTCGCCGAATTCATGCTGAGAGAGATAAGGAGTACGTTTGGGTCCGAATTATTCATGCAGTGAACTTTGGGCGAACGAACTACAAAAAGTTCGAAAGAGGTGAACTAAATGTCAGTTTTGCCCAGCTCTGATCCTGTTAGGTGGTAGAACACAAATAATTAGTTAAACTGTCGAAAATCAAAATATAATACCATCATTACATATTCTATATTTTAACAGAAACTCAAATCGTAGGTATGTCTAAAACTAATAATACCACCGTGGTGTACCCTACGATATATCAAAATTTATTAAAATGACCAAAATTTTATTGTATATTCTACGTATTTTATGGAATGTATAAAGGCATTTTTAAATTATAATTACAACCTTAATTCTTAATTATTCTCGAAAAGCGGGGTTGATTTCCAATAAAATTGAATTATCCAGTGAATGTTTAACAAAAATTTAAAGAAAAAAGAAAAAGGCGGCGGATACTAAATAATACAATTTTACCGAAGAGGCTACAAAAGCTTCTGTCCAATCTTATTTTAGAAGTTTCTTCTAAGAGGAAAATATTAAGGCTGTTTCAGAGTCCTTCGTCGAAATGAAAACCATTTCAAAAAATTAAACTCCAAATTTTAACCTCTACAGAGTAAAGATAGTATTGTTGAATTTGTTTAAATATTCCACGCGCTTTTAGATATTTTAGCGCCCATTAGCTCGCGCATTATCATAAGTAAATACAACGACTGTTCCATTTACGCTTGAAACATTCAGGCAAAACGTAGAATTTCATCAACAGTTAAGCGCCTCTATTGACCTAAATCCTTATCAATTGCTTTTTTCATTTAAATATTTGAATAAATTTTTTCATAAATAAAATAGCCATATTTACTTCTGAAATAATTGAGTTATAAATATCTCGGAAAAGAAAACACTTCAGTTGAATTAATTTATCGAAAGTCACCTCCACCAAAATCTTCTGTGTGATTTAAGGATTGGCGATACCGCACTACGAAATCCGCCTAGAACCTCATGGTTTTAACTTGGTAAGCATTTTTTTTAAATTTGTGTAACTTACCAAAAATATGTTTTTTTTTAAACTTCCAATATTGTCCCATACTTAGAACAACAAGTTGAAAATACCGTACTATTAAAAATAAATATAATCTACTGGATCGGTGGTGTGTACAAATTGGTTTCAATTTTATCATTAAAGAGATCTTCGTTTAACTGACTTCGTGGCGCTTTTACATGTACAAACCCGCACGCTGAGTCTTCGGGCGACGGGAACGTTGTCGAGTTGGCACGAAAGAAGGTTCGCGAAACGAGGTTCTGGTAAAGCCTCTGCGCGCGCACTCAATTCCCGTACGTGTCGAAATGATTTTTAACCTGAATACGCTCTGCGTTGCCACGCTTTCAAATACATAAGGGGTTGTCCACGAATAAAAAAGTGTGTTAAGGGTGTTTAATGATTTAATCAACGTCGTATAAGTTAAAATTTTTAATTACCATGGTTTAAAATATTAATTTAATAAATGGTTAAAGCATGACTGATACTTCATGGTATTTTTAATTTTATTAAAAACAGTTAAAATTTACATGTTACCGGAGCTGACGGGTTCGAGACCCCTCGTCAAGCGGTATTTTGAAATGATTTCGTGTAGCGTGCTTCATGCAAAGTCCCAACTACGCTCTTTGGTGTTTGGCCGAACCTTTTTTATATAGAGAGGAGGCAAAACTAATGTATCTGCCGTTGTTTTTGTTAAACTTATGATTTTATTCCTAGAAATATCCGAAATGATAGCCAATCTATTATGACCGGCTCACATATCTCTGAAACCCCGGTTCATTTAGATAAATCTAGTATTGTGTTTGTGAGACTGTTTCTTTCACAATTAGTCAAAGTATGTAATATATAATACTATTTCTAACGACACACCAATATCTAAGCCTCACATTGAAAATATAAGCAAATTAAATAAAGTTAAATTATGGAGATGAAGTGGTACCACAACAAAATCCTAGGAACTCAATCGAAGATGTCATATATTAGACTCATTATGCGGAAGTGAAGAGAAGCACATTGTGAAAAACTAAATGAAAAGAGATTTAAAACGGGTAAAAATCCCTGAAGAAGGAGGAAGAGTTCCTCCGAAACGTTGGATTTTTAAATAAATAAATTGTGAATTTTAAAACCGTTTTAAGTTTCTTTTCATTCACTCATTATGCGGCACATGGAATCAAATGTTAAATGATATCCGATTATATTTACACCTCTCTGAGGGTACTATGTAACCCAGAATGGGTTTTACAATTACCGTGTCTGTCTGTGGGCCGTGAACGCGTAAGCATTTTCGGGGAAAATTGTAATCACTGCATTTGCAGTTTCGCGGATAAAGGAAAAGGCTTAGTACAATATTTTCTTCATCTGCATATTTTAAATGTGCTTGACGTGAAATGTTTGTGACGGACCGAGCTTAAGGCTTACGTTAAACGTGTTAGCATCCAGATGGCATAGTTTACACCAAATGTCCACGGTATGCGCCTTGATATCCATTTCCGCTGGGGGATTTGAACCCAGGTCTTTCTGCATGATAGGAGAGCGTTCTACCGACGCTTGTTTATCGCAAACATCTTTAGCGAAAGTCCTTAACGCTGTTATAAAGTTATTAATGCCAATTTACACTGTATCATTTTAAATATTTATAAATTAGATTCATATTAAATTGATATTTGTTTAATTATTTTAATGTAAAATACGAACGTGACCAGGAATCGAACCCGGGATATATTGCTACAAAGCGGAAGTTTTACGGGCCATTGACATCTATGTCGTTATACGGAAAATAAAAGATATCATAGGCAAAATGTAAAAATTATTTAGATCAGGTAGGTTTTCTTAGGCGGAATAATATTCTGTAGATTTTTTTAATGAACTTAGTTTTATAATTATTTTTTATTAATAAATTTGTACTATAATCAGTTTTCTTGAATTCTTTGTTGGTTCACTAGGATGTGTATCTCATGATCCGGCTGTAAGCTCTTCAGCTATAACGGACTGAATAAATTAAACTCAGTTGTTTCGTCTAAATCATTTCAACCGTCGAAGGAGATATCAAACTCTATTTAAAATTCAACCAAAGAAAGGCAATGTTTTGGTTTACCAAGTCGTTTGTTTACGGGTTGATTATTTCTACACTAAAGACGAAAGCAATCGTTGATCAAGTTCAAAGAAATAAAGAATGGTATGCGATAAAGACAGACCGACGAAATGGGAAAAATAGATATGTATTTAAAAATAGGATTTTCATTTCGGTCCATAATGGCTGATCTGATAATATCAGACGGTAAATTAAGGTTAACTAATACCTAAAGTTTAATTGTTATCACTAAGGTATGTAGAACCGGTTAAAAAAGCATTATACCTTTACTTTAAATCAAATCCTATAACATCTCTAATAATCCTTTCAAGCAGAGCTACATCACTGATAATTATTGCATTTTTAAATATTAAATCAACATAAACTCAACTCACTTTTCTTCTTTGCATTTTTTCATAAAATCCTTTAAAACAACCAATATAAAAATATTGTTTAAAATATTTTACTAGGTGAAGCCCTTTATTTATGAAGCATAATTTTACAGTCCCAGCTACGTCCGGACGAAATTCAATTATTTCTGATCTAAACCTGCAATTTGGAACGAGATAAGTGATGCTGCAGTAATTTTATTCTTCACGCAGTATAATTATGTCGTTAGTATAATTACTAGCTGCGAGCTCCATGTTCACGAAACTACGAATTATACGCGTCATACGAACGCAATTTTTTGATTTTTCAATTCATCAAATCTTTCAACGAATGCGACGCACGCGATATTACTTTTGGAAGCCTATAAAAATTACTGAGCGGCTAAATATTGTCAGTTAAGTTTTATGATTTTAAATCTTCGCATCCATTAACGTAAGTTATGTTTGGTTAAGTTATCATTTCGGTGACGGGGACATGGGTAGGAAATTTGCAGTGAAATTTCCAAATCTTTAGTTCATTTAATTTTAGATTTAGTCAGAAATTTGATTCTGGTTTGACAACAAGTATTTTTGTTTTGACGTTTGCAAAACCGGACTAAAATATTTTTATGTGGAGTTTTACATTTTTTTCCATATGCTTTAAAAAAGTGTACCTTTACAAAAAAAAAGTAAACAAATTCGATCTCTTAGAAATGACGAAACGAAGTTTTGAGGATGTTATTTAAACTTGCACAAATGCCAATTATTTCGTTTTGTATGGTGCTGTGCATATATTTGGCATTAATCGTCATATTGTCACCCTCTGCTTTTTAATCAGGAAATTTTATTTTTAAAAGATCTAATATTGCAATAAAGTTTCCTCTATTCCCAATATGGTCGGCGGATGTGTAAATGTTCCCCTGAAGTGTGAAATCTTGTTGAACACTTAAAATAATAACTTCCACGTGTGTAGATATTACCGCTCTATTTCTAATAACGTCTCGTCTATGGTGGGCGTAAACCTGGAAAGCTATTGATCCACGGGATTTGGATTCCATATAATCTAAGTACATTTTGTAGGCTAGTTGGTGAGAAGATTTATTGAAGTTAAGTGTTCTTCGAATTTTTCTAATCCGAAAATCCCTTTAGAATACCAGTACCTTTACCGCTCTGTCTATTTACCCTCAATTTTCGGTGGTAAATAGCCTGTATCTATTTAACACCGCGCGGCCATTGCTTTTTGCCACCGAAAGTCGGGGGTAAATAGTCTCGATCGCGCGGCTTCGACTATTTTCCATCGAAATTCTCTTTCGGTGGCATAAAGCAACCGCCGCGCGATCGAGTCTATTTGCCACCGAAAATCGGGGGTGTTTGATTTTCGGTAGCAAATAGCGTAGCCGCGCGGCCAAAGCTATTTCCCACCGACACGAACCAAGCCCCGACTTTCGGTGGCAAATAGTCTCACCAATGATGGAGGCTATTTTCCACCCTAAATATGAAGTTTTTTCGTTTCGGTGGTAAAAAGTCTTCGCCGCGCGTATCGTGCTATTTGCCACCGAAAGTCGGGCTTACATTTTAATGCTAAATACAGAAATGGTTTTTATTTTATTTCTGGCTACTAGTAGCATTGGTTTATATGGAAATTAAAGTAGGGGTCGTCTCAAAAAAAACATGCTTCATGCTATTTTTAAATATAAACAAACAGGGACCTTGTTTCTATAATACGCGAGATTTTTAAAGGTTTATCATGAGAAAGTGTCCGTTTTTCAGGGGCTGTTCATATAGACCAAAAGTTTCCATATACTTTTGATAAAATTATCTTTATCAGCTTATTTTATTTTGAAATAAATGTTTTGAACGTGGGAATTCTTCATTTTCTTATGTAGTCAAGTTGGGGTGCTTTTTAAAGACTTAGTTGTTGCTGTTGGTAGTATCTGTTATCCATAAGAAAGAGTTAGATCGAGATCTGAAAATTGATAATCAAAAATTTAACCGATCAAATCTTGATTAAAATTCGATGAACTTTGGTTTATATTATAAACTTTTCAACACGGCTTGGTTCGTCGATTTAAAAAAAAAACACACATATTTTGCGTACGAGTATTTATCTAGAAATGTAGGGGTTGTTCATATAGAACGAAATGTTACTATATTTATTATTTTTAATCAATTATCAATTAATTAACAATTTAACATTATTCATTTTAGCTTATTCAAGCGTATCTTGAACTATCAGATTTGGGCGCTTAATTCGGTGATCAATTAGGGATCGTCTATAACGATTACTTTGTACTTGTATTCGAAAAATTATATTTCCTAGCTTTAGTAAGCGTTTATTTGGCTTTATTCGGATAACCGTCTTATATTTCACGATACACACAGGGGTTTTCCATACAAACCGAAAAGGTAAAATTTTAACTATTTTAACATTATTTTCTTTAATTGTCTGCCAGTTGGTCATTTTAGGTAATCCAGTAACAATATCTATAATATATTTATCAGTTTGTCCTGTATGTTTGTATGGATGGATGGATGTATGTTTGTCCCTTTAATAACTTGAAAACGCTGCTAGGTAGCATGCTGAAATTTTCACCACGTTGCCGACTTTCTTTTTCCAAATCAACTCCACTCTGATGAACTTGCTGTCACCTTCTGTGCCCCCAAGTGGCTTCTTTGCGACTGAAGTATTGATAGTTGATTGATGATAGGTACGGTGATTGGTAAAAGGTAATAGCTGAGGTACAGGTGATAGCAAAAGTAAGTATGAGAAGCGGCCCTCTTCTAGATTTTGGAGAGGCGTCTTATTTTCAAATTTGTTCATTCAGGGATTATCAATAGAAAATAACGTTTCATTGGATGTTTATAGCAAGATAGATAGAGCCAAATCTAAATAGAACGACTTTCTTATTTTAAATTTTCATTTTGAAACCGGTTTTACTGATGTCCAATGGACGTCTTGCAGTAGCCAAAGATAGAAAAGTCCACTTATCCTATTTACGTCTGGTAAAGTGAAAGCTGATAAGTGTGAAGTGAGAAGGTGATAGGTGTGAGGTGATAGGTGTAAGGTAATTGGTGTGAGGTATGTGATAAGTGATAGGTGTGAGGCTATATGTTATAGGTGTGAGGTGATAGTTGAAGTGATATCTGATAGGTGTAAGGTAATTGGTGTGAGGTGTGTTATAGGTGTGAGGCGATAGTTGAAGTGATATCTGATAGGTGTAAGATAATTGGTGTGAGGTATGTTATAGGTGTGAGGTGATAGTTGAAGTGATATCTGATAGGTGTAAGGTAATTGGTGTGAGGTATGTTATAGGTGTAAGGCGATAGTTGAAGTGATATCTGATAGGTGTAAGATAATTGGTGTGAGGTATGTTATAGGTGTGAGGTGATAGTTGAAGTGATATCTGATAGGTGTAAGGTAATTGGTGTGAGGTATGTTATAGGTGTGAGGCGATAGTTAGAGTGATATCTGATAGGTGTAAGGTAATTGGTGTTAGGTAGGTGATAGGTGATAGATGTGAGGTTATAGGTAAGGTGACAGATAAGTAGGTGATAGGAAAGGTGATAGGTGATTGGTAAGGTGATAGGTTTGAGGTAATCGGTGATATTAGGTGATAGGTGAAGTGTGATGTGATAGGTGAGTTAAGGTGATGTTATAGGTAATACGTGCGAGTTAGTGAGGTGAAATGAGGTGAGGTAATAAGTGATAGGTGATATTGTGAGGTGATAGGTTTGAGATGTGAGGCGATTGGATGTAAGGTGATGTGATAGTGAGGTTTTTTTAGATGTTAAATAGGTATGTTTTTTTAATCTAAAGCGTTTATTTTTTTGCCCTATAAATAACCATTTTAGTTTTTATTCCATAATCCCCGCACAGCCCGGACGACCCTTAAGGGGCCCTTTCTTCATTCTCTAGCCAAGGGCCCCAAAAGGAGGCAGTACCAACATTTTTCCATTACGCGAAACTCTCGACGGGCGAAAGCTGGTAAAAAAGGCGTGTCTTTATTAAAGAAGGCTATTTTATTATGGTAGGAATCAGGTGCGGAAGGCCATGGCAAAGGCGTAGCTAGCATGGGTGACACCCGGGGAGGATATCATGGTGTGCTACTTACTAGTCTTTAGTTTGTGTAAGTTTTTATTTTTTCACGGTCGGGTGTCACCACCAAATCACGCCCAAAACGGGTGGCACTAGGTGCGGAAAACCCACCCCCTAGCTACGCCACTGGGCCAGTTGAAAGTTGGTTAATTCCTACGGGGTCGCGAAAAATATTAGTTAAAGAGTTGGGGTCAGTGAGGCTCAGATGTTCAACTGACTATAAGGCTGCCACTCCGTCCCTGGTGGTAAATCACGTGTATAAGTGAGGGACATTTCATAACACAAGTAGCGGCTCCACCAATAAAAGGAAAAAAACGAATACCCTAAATATTTCCTTCTAGTAATAGTCCATCTTAACCCGGAAATTTCTATATGATTTTTGGGGTGTTGAATTCGAATCTGATGTTTCCTAATAAAATTTCGTGACACAACATTGACAAAAGATTAAAATCGTAAAAAACCCATTTGCAAATTGGCATTTTAAGGCTTAGAAATGTTGAAAGTAGGAGCTTGCGCATCTTCCATTTGCGATTAAAAACCGAATATTTTCCAGATTTGCTCTTCGTTTCGTAATTTAACAAATTGCAACGAAGACTTGGAAATGTTTCACATTTTCAGTCAATACTATTTTGAGAAAATTTAAGTTTCGAAATTTGTTTAAATATTTTATTAATCTAGCCCAAAAACCGCCCAAATCTTAGCTAGATTTTTGCTTTATTAAAGAAATGGTTTTATTATAGATAAATATCAATTGTTTCCGAACCAACAGAGATCGCAACGATTTGGCACCGTTATAACATTATATGACATCTTGTCAACCCACAGTGAAAAGATATTCGCAATTGGCTCGCAACGTTTGGAGAAAAATCCAGTCCAAGATGGCTGATTTTGTGCATTTTGAGATGGTTGACGATCCGATCTTTATTAATATGCGGGACATCGCCACCCAAAAAATACTACGTGATACGAATAGCTTAATCTATCCAATGTAAAAGTCAAAATGGTCCAAGAAGCAATAGGAAGCTAACCTGGCCGCTAGGGGTCGCAAGAAACAAATATTTGGATTTGACCGGTATTCTTAATAAACGAAATATGTAAAAATATTTATTATATGCACTCTCTGGAATTTTGGCCAAAAATCAGGCTTTTGGAACACTGCGTATTTTAGGTAATTAATGAAAATGTTATAAATGTAACACAGGGCTGTCCAGAGTGAAAGCTCAAATTCAGAGGCCAGGTGAAAACACGCCAAAAACGGGTTAAGGGGGCCGCTATGGCACTGAGCTTTGCCAGCACCTAAAACCTATGCTTTTAGCTACAAGGGCCCAAGCACGAGGGGGTAGTTACTGAAATCGATTAACTTATTTCCGAAATCATGGGTTATCACGCGGAATTTAAAAATATTTTGAGAAAAATCCAGAATTCACCGGTAATCTTAAGAATTCTTGGTAATAAAAAATAATTTACCAACAATCACAGGAAAACAATAGTACTCTAGAAAAATTCGGAAATAATAACATTTTAGGACTCATTTGTAACCACACATTTTCCAAAATGAACACCGATAATGATTTCCGAAATCAGCTATTTCTAAAATAGTAGTATTTAGTAATAGTCATCAAAATTATCACAGTATTTCTGGATTTAATAGAAACTGCCAGACGCTTTTCTAATTGCCGCTGGAAGTACCGCCTGCGTAAAATATTTACAATTACCTAATATTTAGGTCATTCAGACTGAATGACGGGCCGCGGCTCGAAACGTCTCGACATTTTTTTTAATAAATATATTATATTACTTTAATCCTTTGTTCACGGGTTATTTCTTCGTAAACCTATTTATTTTACTCCACCTAAAATGTGCTTTGGAGAAAAACGTAATTGGCACCAAACAGTCCAAACTATAGACCACGACTGTAATGAAATTACATATCTTGACCCGTTGCAAAACTAGGTATTTTTTCAGGGCCTATTACTCAACTTGATAATTTCCAGGGCCCGTTACGCAACTTGATAATTTCCAGGGCCCGTTACCCAACTAGATAATTTCAAGGGCGTGACACTAAATACTTTTTAGGGAACGTTACGCAACTAGATGAGGTTTAGGGGCCGTCCGAGAATAGATTGTTTGTTGGCCTCTACGATTCTCGATTACCTCCAGGCATTGTAACGAGACCTGATGGTATCTTGGGCCAGAAACCAGGTTTGATAATTTCTGATGTTAATTGCCGATAAATTAACCCAATGAACTTTAGAGCCCGAATCGATGCCCAATAATATCTATGACCCGATACCAGGCTTGATTATGTGTTTTGCCCGAAACGAGGTCCGATAATATCTAGGGCCCGAAACGACACCCAATAATGTCAAGGGCCTGAAACGAGACCCTTTGTTGTCAATGACCCGTAACAATTCCCGAAAGTAGGCCAGATAATATCAAGGGCCCGTAACGAAGCCAGATGATGTCTAGGGCCCAAAATTGAGACCCGACAATGCCAAGGGCACGAGACGAGGCTGAATTATGGCTAGGGCACGAAACGAGGCCCGAATACGTTTAGAACGTGAAAGTAGGTCCGATAATGTTTTGGACCCGTAATGATATAAAGGGCTCGTAATGAAGTTCTTTGACGTCTCAAGAAGAACTAATGATTTCAAGCCCTGATTATTTCTAGGGCCTGCAACTTTGCCCGATTATTTCTACTCAAAAGTAATCAGTAGAAATATTTCATAGATAAAAATATCTCTAAATCATAGAATTCAAAGAATTAAAGGGAATATAACAATTTAAGCAAGATTTGACTCACTAGCGCGAAAATTATCTAAAACCCTAGAAGATAGCGGGCAATGTTCGAAGTGTTGGTATGCAACACCAAATACGTGAGGCTTTGATCCCTTTAAAAAAAATATTCAGTAATCACAAGAAATAACAAATATTTAGTAGAGTTCGCTAGGCGAGTAAGCCTTGTATAGTTTATGTAGAAATCGTTACGAGTATACATTTGCGGATATAACGGATACGCGAAACAACGAAAACCAACATTTTGTATTTAGACAATACTCAAATACTGTAAAGCACATTTTAGTCCATAGGCGTGTGCCCGGGTAATGCCGGGTGGGCCAGGGCCCGTCATGAAAAATATTCAAGGGGCGCCAAGTTAAAGTAAACAAGGACCAAAAAATGGGGAAAAGGTCGAAAAAACGTGTAATTTAAATTAAAATAATGCATGGAATTTTTCGTTGGCTGCTCGGGCCACATTTACTCTGGTCACTTCGCGCCTCTATTTTAGTCCTGTTCAAACACCTTCATGTTTTCGTCGTGCTTTAGTGTGTTTAAATTGTATCGGATTCGGAAATGTGTTCTTTTTCGTTATCCCTCGAAATGAAGGCAGCTTAACGGATTTTGTAGAATCTTTCTTCGTGAAAGTCTAGGTAGCTCCGACGTTGTCGTTGAAACTTCTAGAACGCTCTGCTTAACCTCTCTAATATTCTGCTTCAAACTTCTGAGTCTTAGCGAGTTGTTAAGCTTGTATAATATATGCTAATTCATGTTATGATTATTACCTAAGTTGTCAATCGTAAGCTTAGTTTAACTATTTGTATTTAAAGTTTTTAATTATTTGCAATCTAATTTGTAGTATAAAAGAACGATTTGGCCCACTTTTGCCAATAGGCAAACCGTAAAAGAAAATAATATAAAAATAAGTACATTATCCTTTTCTGTCTGTATACATGACCAGAGTATCGTTAAATAAAACGACAATGCGAACAAACCAAATAAATGCTTACTTAAGCTGGGAAATATAACATTTGAAAGGTGATAAAAATACAAAGTAAGAAATCTTTGTAGACGACCCCTAATTGATCACCGAATTAAGCGCCCAAATCTGATAGTTCAAGATACAAGAGGAGCCAGGTTTTATCCTAACTTGTGGCACTGAGTGCAAACGCGGAACAACTCCTTCTGCGTTGAGTTTGCAAGTTCTCACCCCACTGGTTAAAGGGGTTTTCCCCAGAGATCTTCGTTTTCCCTTTTCAAAAAACTTGTTGAGGTTAACGGTAATAGTTAGTGCAGGGAGCTGTTGTCTCGCGTGGCTTGCAGGGCTTGCCACCACCCTCCTACGCATTGTAACCCGGCCACCTGAATTAAAGGCCTTGTGTATTAGCCGAGCTCATTAAATAAATAAATATTAAATAAGCTAAAATGAATAATGTTAAACTGTTAATTAATTGATTATTGATTAAAAATAATAAATATAGTAACATTTCGTTCTATATGAACAACCCCTACATTTCTAGATAAATACTCGTACGCAAAATATGTGTTTTTTTTTAAATCGACGAACCAAGCCGTGTTGAAAAGTTTATAATATAAACCAAAGTTCATCGAATTTTAATCAAGATTTGATCGGTTAAATTTTTGATTATCAATTTTCAGATCTCGATCTAACTCTTTCTTATGGATAACAGATACTACCAACAGCAACAACTAAGTCTTTAAAAAGCAGCCCAACTTGACTACATAAGAAAATGAAGAATTCCCACGTTCAAAACATTTATTTCAAAATAAAATAAGCTGATAAAGATAATTTTATCAAAAATATATGGAAACTTTTGGTCTATATGAACAGCCCCTGAAAAACGGACACTTTCTCATGATAAACCTTTAAAAATCTCGCATATTATAGAAACAAGGTCCCTGTTTGTTTATATTTAAAAATAGCATGAAGCATGTTTTTCTTTAGAGACGACCCCTACTTTAATTTCCATATAAACCGACGCTACTAGTAGCCAGAAATTAAAAAACCATACATATATAATAAACTGAAATTAATAATAATCGTATTATTAAAGCGGATTTCTGTATTTAGCATTAAAATGTAAGCCCGACTTTCGGTGGCAAATAGCACGATACGCGCGGCGAAGACTATTTACTACCGAAACGAAAAAACTTCAAATTTAGGGTGGAAAATAGCCTCCATCATTGGTGAGACTATTTGCCACCGAAAGTCGGGGCTCGGTTCGTGTCGGTGGGAAATAGCTTTGGCCGCTTTTTACGGCCTTAAAAATGACGCCAACAAAAACAATACACTGCATCCTTTGCAACGGAATATTCAATCATTTGATATTTGTCATACCAAGAAGAATTGAAACCTTGAATTTTACCTCCAATTAATCTTTTAGGAAAAGGATTTAGTTTTGCTGAACTGCAAATTAATATATATCTAGACTAATATCCAAGATATTCAAAACGTGTAATCCCATTTCTTTTGAATTGGACACGTTGTTTGATCTATTTTATGTATGGATAGAGTTGCCGCTTGCAATTACATTTTCTCCTTCATGAGTTAGTTCCATTTCCAAAGCAGTAATGACGTTTGGAAGAACTTATGCAGTATTACTACCACTGTTATCAGTCCCCAAGGATTCTACACCCTCTCCCAATTCTTGGCCTAGGTTTTCCTTGGAACTATCGTTATGGCTTTGCGCCGATGATTTCAAAAAACATGCCATTGCACCTTTCTGACTACTAACGAAACTATCTCCTCAATTCCGTTTTTGTCGATTTTGGGCCCCAGATAAACATTTTCTGGTACTCATATTTAAATATGCTACTATTATATACTAGTAGCAAAATAACCTTAAAAATGTTTAAGAAAATGAAGCTTAGTTAAAGCTATGTAGTCTTCAAACAGACTTCATGATAAAAACAGCTATATCATAGCCTTGAAAAAGGCTGTTTGAGTAATTTAGCTAAAAAAGCTAATTAGCCTTGAAAAATGCTGTTTGAATAATTTAGCTAGAATAGCTAATTAGCCTTGAAAAGGCTGTTTGAATTATTAAGCTAGAATAGCTAGTTAGCCTTGAAAAAGGATGTTTGAATAATTTAGATAGAATAGCTAATTAGCCTTGAAATAGGCTGTTTGAATAATTTAGCTAGAATAACTAATTAGCCTTGAAATAGGCTGTTTGAATAATTTAGCTAGAATAACTAATTAGCATTGAAAAAGGCTGTTCTACAAATAAGCTACTCTAAGTTAGTTTCGGAAGAGATTTTGGAAAAATGTCTAATTGGATGAGAATCGAAATTAAGAACTACCTTGTTTGTTCAGGAGCAGAAAACGAAATGAAGAAACGGCGTTATCCCCGACAATTCCAACCGAAGAACTAGGTCCTTTCTCTACGGTCAGTGGTCACTGAAATCAAGTGATTTCGAAAAAGTGACAAAGTGTGAAAAAGAAAAACCCCTAATCCCCAGGACCCTCTTTATTCAAAGTAGTGACTGGTACGATGCTCAACGCTGGGATTTCCCTTCGTTTAAGTCGTAACAAAGAAATAAAGTTTCTCGCTTTATGCCCCCTTTTGTAGAATTCCTAGAAACTAAGCTTATGTTTATTGTGTTGGTTGAAGCACAAATATCACTGAGGTGAACAGGTGCTTTTTGCTGCTTCCCTTGCAGGACGGCCTTCCCCATCCCCGGCCAGTCTTTTGTCATATACTCTATATCAATGTTCCCAGAGTTCGCTGCCTTTGGTAGTTTACTCACGTAATATTGATTTCGAGTATAGGTTGTTCAAAAGAAAAGGGCACTTTAGGACTCTTGAAAATTGGAATTGAATGAGATTTCTTTTTTAGAGGGCTAGATTCCAATTTATAATAATAAATAAAATTTGAAACTCATTTGCGGTCACATTTGGAGGCCACAGAGGGTATTTTTTTAAACTTTTAGAGGACCCTAAATTAGGCCTAAAATTTTTCATCTTAGACACGTGCCTACTGGTCCCTACTGCTGGCGGGGCAGTGGTTATTTTAATTTCATCGCATGAGACCCATAACAGTGCGCAAAGGCAAGCTCTTAAGAAGGCTGAAAATTTAAATTCTGGCCTTCGCATTAAAACCTTGCTTAAAAATAATGTTACCAAAAATGTAATCGTCATTTAGTCTTGGAGGAGAGAGGTATTCTGGAGTGGAAAAGTCGGGCGCCACCTGCGGCTTTGTAAAATTCCCATCATGCTCTTTTTGGTCGGATGTCATCAAGCCAGAATGATGGCAGATAAAGCTGACGTCCGACCAAAAACCGGTTTAACCGGGGTAGTCTGGGTAATTCTGACAGCAATAGGCGGGAAAGGACGTTTTTATTACCGCTATGTGATTTTCCACTCCAGAATACTTCCCTCCTCCAAGGTTTAGCTTTAAAAAAATTATTTTTTGTAACTACCGTGGTTTAAAATGTTGAGCTTATCTCGCTACTTTGAGGTGACTATATTTTAAGGGGTTTAAAGATAATTATGGTAAGTAAAATGCCTGTAAATCCATATGTAATCCTTTTTAAATCATTTGACTCCCGCAAGTTGACTTAGGCCTGTAGTGCTGACTTGGGAATTATATTATCTCCAAATCTACAAACTTTTGAGCTTTGCGGCTCTGAAGACTTTTGTTCTACTCTTTAAGAACTAATATGTTTCAAAACTTTAAAAAAAATGGACCGAAAGCATTGTTCTCTAGGCATTCTGCGGGGTACTTGCAATACACTGAACTTTGTTTAAAAGAAAGTAGGTAACAAAGTTTTAAACTTGTAATAATAAGATATATCTTTATTATTTGTTATGTTGTCGTAAATCTGCTACATATATTTTTGGTTAGACAAAAATTAACTGACATTTTATTATAATTTAATAGTTTTATATCCGAAACCAAATCTTTATATGTTAATCGCTAGTCCTACTTCAGCTTGAAAAGTAATTAAGCCTCAAAACCTTGCCAATTTTATGATTAGAGTGAAACGATTTTAGAGGTGTATGACGATTAGATTTAAATGATTTTAGAGGTTAATTACGATTAGTGTGAAATGTTTTTAGAGGTGTATTATGATTAGAGTTAAATGATTTTAGTGGTGTATTATGATAAGAGTTAAATATTTAATAGGTGTATTATGATTACAGTTAAATGATTTCAGAAGTGTATTACGGTTAGATTTATATGATTTCAGAAGTGTATTACGGTTAGATGTATATGATTTCAGAAGTGTATTACGTTTAGATTTATATAATTTTAAAGGTGCATTAACTATATATCCCTTTTTATCATTGATTTTCGAAAAGCTTAGCAATTAAAGTAGAATATGACAGAACGCGACAACTAGTGGGGCTCCTAATGGTGAACAAAGAAGGTTAATCCCGCATCCCTGGACAAACCTTCGGAGGAAACGTTTGAGGGCTGGAGGGAGTTACGTTAATTACAAGGACGCCCTCCAAGCCCTCCCGGAGGGTTGACCATCTATGTAATCAGGATGAAATTATCAAGTATCAGTTGACTAAAGCTGATTAAATCATACTTTTCTAGTTGTTGCGCATTGTTGAAGGAAAGTCGCCCGTTTATTTGTTTAGTTAGTCCTATGTCTTTTTTATAATTTAAGAAATTTGTGGGTGACATTAATCCAGCCATACATTATAAAAATAAATTTAAGTTTTTTTCTAAATACTAAAGTCTAACGATGTCGATATTTATTTTCATATTTCAGGGCATTTCGATGAATTTTATAAATATCAAGACTTTGATTTCCTTTTTTTTGTTATTGAGTCAGGTGTGCATGTACGTCCAATGCTCAGAAAGTAAGTGTGTAGTCAAAAAAATTAATATTATTTGACAAAATAGAAATAAATGAAGCGTCACATTTTTACGATCATTACAAATAGTAGAGGGAAAGTAACGGCGAGGCTCCGAACCCGGGTTCGGGTTTGGGTTCGGGATCGAAATCCGGGATTTAAGGGATGAAATGGGGGTAAAATCGTCAAAAAGTCAATGTATTTCTGATATTTCTCGCGACGATTTGTTTTTTCGTATATCAACATATTGTGTCCAGGCCAACTTGTTCATTTATCTACGCTTATCTCGAAAGATACTTGAACGTATATCTTATCAAGTTTTATCGTACGGAATAAGTGGAAATGATGTAAAAATTGATAACCTAGGCGACGCGTGCGCAGATTACCCCGGGGGACGCGGTTAATTTGAATTTAAGAGTGTTTTGACGTCATGGAATATTCGTTGTTAAAGTAGAATGGAAATATTTTTAAACTTCATTTTAATATCATTGTAGTACTTAAATATGCTTGACACTTGAACCAATCTCACGAGTATTTCTTAAAACGAATATCTCGATCGCGTTTTATCGTACGAAATAAGTGGAAATTATGTAAGTTGTATGATTAATAACCTAGGCAGGAAGATAGCGCGCGCGTGCGCGGATTACCTGGGAGGCGCGGATTGCCCGGGCGCGCGGTTAATTTGAATTTAAAACATGGATTCCCTCTCCGAAATAATTCATGTACCCAAAATTGGACCGCAAGTTTTTTTCTTTTAGGGGAATCTCTATGGGAGTTTAACATTACAATAAAGCTAATAGGTCCAGTTTGGGGTACTTTTGGTCCGAAATGGGGTACAAACAGCCGAAAATGGTGACTTTGGTCGTTTTAAGGGTACTTTTGGTCTATTTCGGTCCATTTTTGGGTACATCAGAAAAGCAGTTGGAAAAACGAAGAGCCTTATTTTTTTTTCCACCCATCTCCAAACTCCAAAGATTTATTGCTATAATTTATTTATCCCTTCCGTAGGTATAAAATAAGATAAAAACCACTTACCTATATTTTAATTACGGTAAATTAAAAATACTTACTTAGTGTACTAAGTTACGTTTAAAAGAACCTTTTGTAACAATTCCAATATGTAAATATAGGTATAAGGATTGAAAAAATACTTAAAGTGGTTTTACTGATAAACTCTAAAGGAATTTAACTTTAAAGGGTATCTTAGATTATTGTTTTTAATTTTATTCAAGTTGAAAACGTATTAAGAGTCCTTCAAAGTACTATAAAAGGATTTTATTTACGAACTTAATTCATATTTTCTTCAAACTTTCAATTCGCTTTTATTACTATTTAAATACGGTAAAATATAATTCTTATACACAAATATAGTCAGAAAGATACTATAAAACACTAAAATTAAAATTTAATTAAATTTGTGTGGATAAGATTTGTAAATATCATTTTGAAACTAATAACTTTCACGCTTTATTTAAGTCAAGCCAATAAAAACAATTACCTATATTTTAAATACGGTAAAATATAAATACATTTCCGATATGTAAATAGGTAGAATAACACTATGAAAAGTTCCTTTTTCTTCTTTTAATACGACAACACACAACTCTGATACGCAAATATATAAAGAAAATATAAAAACAAATTTACTCTACGTTCGATACGTTAAAATACATTTCCGATACACAAATATAGATAAAGAAATACTATAAAATGTTAAAAGGTAGAAAAATACTACACATTAACCATTATGAATTTAAGCTTACAACATCCTTCACGTAGAGAGCATAACATATATGTTCAGAGTTAACTTGTTTCCTCTTTATCTTTATCGCATGTGTTTTAAATAGCGTATGGAATAAGTTAAGAATGTACTGAAATGGTGTATGTTTAAAACTCGTAGAATAAAGAGTAAAACATATGTTCAGAGTCGGCTTGATTACTAAAGCGAATAACACAGAGACGTTTCCGGTGTAGTCACGTCGGAAGAAAAATACTACAACACTCTCTATACTCTACATTCAACACGATAAAATATACTTCCGAAATGCCAATATAGGTAGTAAAATACTACAAAATCTCTATACTTTACCTTCAATACGTTAAATTACATTCCAATATGTAAATATAGGAGGAAAAATACTACAAAAGCCTCTTTTCTTGGCATTCAATATGTTAAAAAAGATTTCTGAAATGCAAATGTAGGTATTAAATACTACAAAATCTCTATACTCTACCTTCAATACGTTAAATTACATTCCAATATGTAAATATAGGTAGTAAATACTACAAAAGCCTCTTTTCTTGACGTTCAATATGTTAAAATAGATATCTGAAATGCAAATAAAGGTAGTAAATACTACAAAAGCCTCTTTTCTTGGCGTTCAATATGTTAAAATAGATTTCTGAAATGCAAATATAGGTAGTAATTACTACAAAAGCCTCTTACTCTACGTTCAATACGTTAAATTAATGATATGCCTCCGATCGAATCGTTCGTAAAACACGAAGGAGCAGATCTTTCATCACAAATTTTCAAAAATTATATTTAATTTAGTTTATAATAATATAGGGAACTCAAAAATTAAAAAACGAAAAATCAAAAAAAATTACTTACTTCAACCTTTCTCCCAGTTATTAGTTTCGTTTTAAACTTGGTTTACGTTTTAGTTTTACTTTGCTATTCTAGAAAATTCCAAAATTCCTTTAGAGTTTATCAGTAAAACCACTTACTTTAAGTATTTTTTTTAATTAGTTCGGTCTAATAGTAGATTACGCACCTATAATCCATGATGTTTTCATTTAACTTCAAATTATAACGAATTGAAAGTTTGAAGAAAATATTAATTTAGTTTGTAAATGAAATCCTTTTATAGTACTCTGAAGGGCTCTTAATACGTTTTGAACTTCCAAAATAAATTAATGTACTAAGTTACGTTTAAAAGAACCTTTTGTAACCATTCAAATATATATATATATATGTATATATAAAAAACCGTGATAAATAGTAAAACCCACTTATTTTTCAATTAATACATTTCAGATACACAAATTAATTAAATAAAAGTATTTAAATAAGAATTGCTTCACTAAATTATGCATTTGTACTTTAAATAATACCTGATTTTGAAATTATATTAGAATAATTATATTGTTAAACTTCTTTCATTTTTAAAAATGTAGTGGAAAATGAAAGATATTTTAATTAAAACATTTCTTAATTTCTTTATTACCTAAAAATATTTACAATATTTACAATTTTTATATTGTTTAACTTCTTTCATTTTTAAAAATGTAATTGCTTGACTTAAATAAAGCGTGAAAATTATTAGTTTCAAATGATATTTACAAATCTTATCAACTCTAAAGTCTGTTTGTTTTATTTAAAAAATAGGCTTGTTCACTTTCGATTATTTAAACATTTAACAATTTTTATTTAACTATTGGTTATTTAAATAAATACCACTTTTATTCAAATAAATGCTTGGTTGGGTAAAAAACACAATTAAATAAGTTAAAATGATTTTTTTTTTACCAACGTTTTTTAAATAAATCGGAAAATTTGTGGATAAAAATTAATCGACTGCCGAACACTAGAAGCAATTCTAATTTAAATGCGTATATTTAAATAGGAAAAAATGAACGATTCGATCGGAGGCATATCATTAATTTAACGTATTGAACGTAGAGTAAGAGGCTTTTGTAGTAATTACTACCTATATTTGCATTTCAGAAATCTATTTTAACATATTGGACGCCAAGAAAAGAGGCTTTTGTAGTATTTACTACCTATATTTACAAATTGGAATGTAATTTAACGTATTGAAGGTAGAGTATAGAGATTTTGTAGTATTTACTACCTACATTTGCATTTCAGAAATCTTTTTTAACATATTGAACGCCAAGAAAAGAGGCTTTTGTAGTATTTTTCCTCCTATATTTACATATTGGAATGTAATTTAACGTATTGAAGGTAAAGTATAGAGATTTTGTAGTATTTTACTACCTATATTGGCATTTCGGAAGTATATTTTAACGTGTTGAATGTAGAGTATAGAGGATGTTGTAAGCTTAAATTCATAATGGTTAATGTGTAGTATTTTTCTACCTTTTTACATTTTATAGTATTTCTTTATCTATATTTGTGTATCGGAAATGTATTTTAACGTATCGAACGTAGAGTAAATTTGTTTTTATATTTTCTTTATATATTTGCGTATCAGAGTTGTGTGTTGTCGTATTAAAAGAAGAAAAAGGAACTTTTCATAGTGTTATTCTACCTATTTACATATCGGAAATGTATTTATATTTTACCGTATTATTAATTATTAATCATAATTTCCACTTATTTCGTACGATAAAACGCGATCGAGATATTCGTTTTAAGAAATACTCGTGAGATTGGTTCAAGTGTCAAGCATATTTAAGTACTACAATGATATTAAAATGAAGTGAAAAAAATATTTCCATTCTACTTTAACAACGAATATTCCATGACGTCAAAACACTCTTAAATTCAAATTAACCGCGTCCCCCGGGGTAATCTGCGCACGCGTCGCCTAGTTTATCAATTTTTACATCATTTCAACTTATTCCGTACGATAAAACTTGATAAGATAAACGTTCAAGTATCTTTCGAGATAAGCGTAGATAAATGAACAAGTTGGCCTGGACACAATATGTTGATATACGAAAAAACAAATCGTCGCGAGAAATATCAGAAATACATTGACTTTTTGACGATTTTACCCCCATTTCATCCCTTAAATCCCGGATTTCGATCCCGAACCCAAACCCGAACCCGGGTTCGGAGCCTCGCCCTTACTTTCCCTCTACTACAAATAACTTCAATTAAGAAATGGTATTATAAAGTGAATGGAGTTGTCGGTAGTATTTTTTTTTAATTTTCTTATTTTCTTTATTTAACAGGTGGAGATTTAAAAATAAATTTGGAGAAAAGTGCTCTATGCCGTAAATGCGTAAAAGGAGGAGCTATGACAACTGGTACTTTGTATGCTAAAACAGTTTATATGTGTTTGAATTGCTGTCCAGCTTCCAATTTGGTAAAAAGCGGTGCGAGCCAATCAAAACCAAATTCGAAACCAAGCATAAGTTTCCGCGCTCAATGTGTAAATTTCAATATCGAAACTTGTCCGTCAAAAATGAATAAGTCTTGTAGTTATTACAGTTTTCAAATCAATGACAGGAAGTTATCGGAAACTAGTACTCTAGCTTTCGTACAAAATGACTTATGTATAAATTGCTGCGGAGTAGAATATAGAATTGGATAAAGATATCGCTAAATAAGGTAGAAGATTCGGTGACCGTATTTGTAAGTTGTTAAATTTAAATTAAGAGCAATGTACCTTTTTATCCAAAAAAACGTTAATTTTTTTTCTATTTTGTATAAAAATGTTTTTCAAAATTAAAGCTGTTTTATGTTTGCATTTCAATTGAGTATTTTTTTTCGAAAACTAAATAACACCGGTGGAGTGAAAAATTATGTAAAGTCAAGAAAAAATAAAAGCGCAATGTTTCATTTTGCATTAAAATGAGTTTTGAATAAAGCTTCCTTTTTCAGAAGCCAGCCTTTAGAAGTTTACTAAATACAATTTTATCTTTCTTAAAAACAATATCTCTCAGTCAAATAGAAATAGGATTTTAGCATTTCTATTCCACTAACATCTATAGAATACGCATTTCTATAAAGTCATTACGCTTGCCGAACTGGTTTTCATGTATCGCTTACGTCACTAGATATGTAGAAGTTCAGTTCAGTTTTGAAGGTTAGATCTTTATAAAAAGGGCGACTCGTCGAATTTTAATTAGTGTCTTGTTCACCTTGTTTTCATGTTCCACGCGCTCTTTAATATTTTAGCGTAAAAAGCTTGTGCTTTTTTTATTTAGGGGAGCTTGCGCGAAATTGCTTGAGGCCATTTCAGCTAAATTATCAAAACGGGCGTGGAACTTTTAAACAAGTTGAAAAAGACATAAATAGAGCTTATGCTAGCGTCTATTGGCTATCACAGTGAAATGTCACTAAACAAGAAGGCCAATGTTACTTTATAGAAAAGCCTATTCATTCTTGTGTGATACGTAAAATACAAGATTAATTTTAAAATACTAATTAACATTGATATTGATTTAAAATAGGGTATTTTTTGTGTGTGAAACCAATAAAACGGTTTCGATTATTTAATCTCATGATAAACCGTATATAAAATTAACAACACTCTACCTTTTCCATTGTAACTTCGCAATAAAAATATTGTTTTGATCACCCCCTTTGGTTTCGCATAGGGGCTATCAAAACTGAGATCAAAAAGTCTTTTTTCTAAAATTGGTGTTGTTTAATAATTGGTGGCTATTTTACATTCTTTACTTTGAAAAATAAACTAATTCCATACTGCGTTTTATTGAAAGACTACTTCGCTATCTTTTATAGAATGCAATAATCTATTTCTTAAAATAGTTGACTGTGGCAAATTATATATTTTAAATTGTTCTTTTGTAACACTATCTAGAGTGATTTTATATTTCCTGATTCGAGTTCTTAACTTATTTCATGTATAGGAGTTTGTTTTCGTTCAATTTGAAATGGTGCATTACATAACTTAACAATCTTGTTGAATTGATTGGTTAGAGCTCGCTCAGTTTGTGCTCGTAGATTTTTATTAGTAAACCGATTATTAAAGCATATATTTTCGCAGTCGTAAATATTTAACGGTTTAGGATGGTAAAAATCCAACGGGACGAACGGATTATACACTTTTAGAAAAAAGGTTCCAAACCAAATCCAAAATTGCACACAGTGGGCCAACATAGGACAATATGTAGAAATTTGTTCAATTTGGGTACCAATCATCCAAATTTTATCTCTACACGGTTTTGGGTAAAATTGTGTTCAATCGTTTTTAGAAGCGTCCAATATACGCGGCTGAGAGTTAACCCCCGTCATTACCCCTACTTAAGATGGGTGGAGGTGATTCTTTTTCGCTCGAAATGTATTATCTGATTTCTCAAGAAAGCTGGTTTTTAGAGGATAAAGTATATGGACCGCGTTGACGGTCCGCTCAATCCTAACCTATCCAATTATATTTTTTTTAACGTTATCGGATTTAATTTTAAAGAAAATATCTACCACATAAATAAAATCACCGAAAATAGTAAATTCGGCAAATGCCCAACTTTTTAGGCTCCGATTTGAAAACTTTATGAAAGGCTATCAATGGCGATGTCTGTACATTCGAACGAGATATCATTGACTCTTCTAGCCCTAACCGTTGAAGAGGTATGCGTGACACGGCGCCATCGGTGGCATCGGCGGTATCGGCAACGGCTACACTGTACGTGAGACTAATACACACAAATCCTTAGGATTGTGTGTAAAAACGGTTGATTTCGTTACATCCTCCGCCCGAAAAACAACACATTTTCTTTTACAATTGAATTCTAGAGGGTATAACAGCGGTAGGGGCTTTTAATGCCATAAATATTTCGAAGGGTATAAGATCTCATGACTTCGTCTCTACCCGGGTGTAGCTCACTGACTTGTCCGATCTTCCAGATAAGTCGAGGTGGCTTGTCTTCCTTCAGGATTACGATATCACCGATTTGGAGTTGAGGTTGATTGTTTTAAGCTCTATGTACACTTTTTGCATTTCGCAACTCAAGAAGATATTCTTCTCGCCATCTTGTCCGGAACCGATTTATCAGTGTTTGACGATATTTCCATCTCTTGGTTAGGCTTTTTCGAGTAGATTGAAGCTCTTGCATGGTAAATCTTCCGGTCGGGAGTGCATCGAGTCGATTATTAATCAGGACAAGGGATGGCATGAGCGGAGAGAGATCATCTTGGCTTTTGGAATCGTACGTAATTGGACGGAAATTTATTGCCGATTCGCCTTCTGCAACTGCGGTTTCCATTTCCTCGTAGGTCTGCAATGATCGTCCTAGAATTTTCTTTAAACAACTTTTCATAGTTCTTACCATTCTCTCCCACATACCAGCCACCATGGCGCTCGGTCAAGTATAAACATCCACTTAATTATCTTTGACTCGACACCAGCTTCAAGTGTACGACCACTTGTAGTGGTACACGTAAAAAGTGCAATTTACCCTTTAGTTTGAAAGGAAGACTTCTTCATTACGTCATACGTTTTCAGCAGAACTGGTCCAGCAAAATCGACGCCCGTACTTTCAAATGCTGTGCCAGGGTTGATTCGTTCTGGTGGTAATGGTGCAGTTTGTGGTTCAAGAGGTTTCGAATTTTCTCTCTTACAGACTCGGCACTGATACAGCAGTTTCTTGATCGTTTGTCTCGCTTTGGGAATCCAGAACCGGTTACGAAAGTTGGCCATTGTAGCTGAAACTTTCATGTGCATGACTTCTTGATGGGCTCTAGTGATGCCTAAGTGAGTGAATCGATGCGATGCTGGAAGGATAATCAGATGTCTCTCATCTGGTGATAAGTCAGCAAACTGAAGACGTCCTCCGAGTCTTATGATTCCTTTTTTATCTAGAAATGGAATGAAATCCAAAATTTAAGTCTTTAGGAAGAGCTACTTTGTTTTCGAGAGCCGATATTTCTTTGGCAAATCTCCCCTTGAGTCTTCTTTATCCAATAATTTTCACCTGCTTCGAGCTGCTCTGGTGTCAATGGATCGACGGGTTTTTTTATAGTTCTTAAAAATCTGGACAGCGCTCAATACCCAGGCTATTATTCGGATAAGACGCTTGAATTTACTGTAGTTGGAAATCGTCAGTAAAGGTCAGCTGTTTTCAGTGTTCTTGTGAAAGACTTATGTAGTGTCTATAGATGTCCTCTTTTCAATGTCAGTTTCGTCTTTCTCTTGAGGTATTAGTTCTATAAATTAGCTTGCTTCAGCCATGAAGATCGAGATTTTTTCAGGAAAGAAAGTCCATTCCACCATAGTTGACTCTCTGTAAGATCGCCAACTTATAGTCCCCGTGTCAAGAGATCTGATGGATTGATTTTTAATGGTACATGATTCCACAGCTTCGGCTCATATGCTTCTTGAATTTGAGTGGTTCGGTTACTGATAAATGGCTTCCAAATATTTGTGACTCCTTTTATCCAGGATTGTACAATGGTAGAATCGGCCCAGAAGTGCAATGATGGACTTTCGTTTTCGTAATACTTCTTGACTGTGGACATCAATTTTGTTCCAACGATATCCCCCAGGAGTTCCAGGCGAGGAATGGTTAGTTTTTTCAGTGGAGCTACTCAATATTTGGAAACTACCATTTGGAAGTTTGCAGCACCATACGCTCGTTCACTGGCGTCAGTTAATCAGTGGAGTTCAACCTTTACTTACGATTTCTTCTAACCCATAGGCTATTGGAATTCGGATAGTCTCGATAACTCTAGACCTCAGGATTCCCAACGGATTTTGAGATCTTCGAGTATAATGTCTTCCCAGTGTTTAATTCTTTGCCAAAGTTCTTGAAATAAACCTTTAATTCTGATGGTGAAGGGACTCAGGAAACCAACCGGATCGAAAGATCAGGACGAAGCCTGAACCTTTTAGTGTCTTTTCGTTGACACAAGAATTCCAATAGGGTCGAGACATCACGGTTGGATTGCCATGCGATACGTAGGACGTTCAAAGAGACATCTTCGGGCATTAGACTTTTCACGGATTCGTCGTGAATTCCACGTAACTGTTTCGTAAATCATTCAGAGTTAGACTGGAATTTTCGACGAGGCAGACCTGCTTTTTGCAGCGCAGTAATGGCTTCCTTGGCAACATCCATAGCTTCATGTTCGTCTTTGGCTCAACCAAGTACATCGTCGACGTACAAAGAGTTGGTTTAAAGATCATAAGCCTTAGGATATTTTTTCTTACATTTTTCCATATGGTGACCAATTGCTTGGTCCAAAAGGTACAGACTTGTGTTGATGCCAAACAAGACTCTGGTCATCCGTTATACGACGATTTCTTCTTTCCCTGGATCTAGCTGACAATTTTTGACCCAGAGAAACCACGTTACATCTCAGTCTTCTTCATTCAGTTCCACCAGAAAGGCTTTTTCCACGTTAGCGGTAAAAACAACGTTGTATTTTCGAAATTTAAGGAGGAGGCCCAATAGATCGACATTGACACTTTGTCCGGAATGCAAGCAATTGTTCAATGAAAGCGATCCGATAGAGTGAGCTAAACCATCAAATACGACTCGTTTCTTGGTTGTTGAACGTTCAAGCTTGATTACTTCTCTGTGTGGAAGGTAGAATGTTCTTCTAGGGGACTCGTTATTAGGAGCTCGTTCTGCAATACCATTAGAAAGCTGAGATTCAATTATTTCGTTATATTGGGCAAACATCATCGGATCCTTGCGGAATTTCTTTAGCTGATATTGAAACCTTCGAAATGAGACATTAAAGTTGTTATTTTTCAGTACGGCGTCTTCCTTCCATGACAGACCAATTGAATAGCGTTGCCCAGTAAACTTGATCTTTGATTTGAATTGCTCCCTCAGTGACTTATAGATGTTGGATTTATCGTTGCACGTCTCCACAATACCCAAGGTATCCAAATCCCAGAACGCTTACAGGTTTTCGGAAATACGTTCTTCTTCATCTGGTTCCTGGATGAAAGTTGAATGTATAGACATATTATAAACTGCGTTACTTTCCTCTCTTGTTGTTTTTGGGTCTGGTGATCCAAGAAGAGACCCGCTAAGTCGAGTATCGATGACCATCAGTGATGAATTGATCCTTTCCATCTTTCCTCGCACTATCTGCCAGCAAAAGTCAGCTCCGAACAAGAGTGATATTTCCTTGTTAGGCTCATTCAATCCCAGAAGGACATCAGCCAATTGTCAACATTTTCTATTCGCGAATTCGATTACTTCTGGACTTGGGAGACTTAGAATAGTTCCTGATATTTTTGGCGTCTCCAATGCATCCATCGTTGGGGTCTAAGAATTGTGAAAATTTCCAAGTTCAAACTGGATTCTTTGGCGTTCGACTATTTGTACATCAGCTCCAAATGCTTGAATATTAAGTTTTTCTTTACCCATACATGGTAGACCCAGTTTAGAAGAAATGCTTTCTAGTAAGAACGTGCGATGGCTTCCCGAGTCCAGTATGACCCTCACGACTTCTTTTTTGTTCTTGTGAATTAATCTGGCCCAAGCGGTTTGGAGATAAATGACATTACTCGGATGTTTATTGTATATAGTGGACATCAAATTGGTAGACGTGTTATCGGTTGACCATTCAGTCTCGGGAGGCTTTGCAATTTGAGCACGCAACTCCTTTCGTTAGACAGAACCGGGCTTTATGACCTTTTCGAAAACAAACATAACACTTCGATTCGTTCTTCAAGTTATCTCTTCTCTGCGATACTGTCAATGCTTTATACGATTCTATGGAATGACTCCATTGGCAGAAAATACACTTCACATCTTTTGAATTGTTTACCGGCTGGACTGTCGTATTAAAAGCGGATGTTGATTGTAGCGGGTTCTTCTTTACCTGATTATATCTCGAAGAATTTCTGGGTCTGTCCTTAAGATCTCGTTCCAGAGGTGGATGCGTCTTTTTAAATTTCACCATTCGCTCTCGACTTTCCACTTCGTCTTGAAGAAAGTTCATTAGTACGATGATTTTCAGGACAAGTTCTTTTCTAGTGGCTTGTGAGTATCGGTGACAATTGGTATGATAAAACTTCCGTATAATTCTGGATCCAAATATAAAGACTCCAGACTCTTCACACTGACGTTCAAGGAATCGAAGATTCTTCTCAGCTCTTTCGCGTCCAAAGATCGTCGTACTGGTTCCAAGTCTCGGATTTTCTGCGTGTGCGTTTGGATCTGAGAATGTCTGCTGCCGAATCTCTTCTACAGGATGTCGATGGCCGTTTGTTTATTCTCGCCTGTGAACTGTTATCCAGCGATGCTCATTAGGGCGGTTCCACCAAGGTAACTTTTCAAATACCTGAATTTGTCGCCTTCAGATATACTTTGAATCTTTGAATGGTACTCCCAGAATTCTGGCCACTTGGATTCGTCTTCCCCGGTAAACGTTTCTATACTGATTCGTGGAAGTTTGATAGACGGAAATGATACGCTTTCTCTTAAACTATTCCGACCATTTTCTTTCTTGACATATAGCATTAGCGTTAACGATCTTATCTTGCCAGTCCTCAGCGTCAAGAATCTCTATCTCGTATTTGTCTTCGTCAGTTATAAGGTCTTCAATTAACGAGTTTACTTCTTTCAGTTTACTTTTCTTGTCTTTTAGTTGAAGTACATATTTTGCTAAGTCAGATCTGGTGGGCTCTGTCTCCAAATCTTCAAGGGCTTTGCTAATCTTGTTCACAAGTTTAGTTACGAGACCACTCAGCGTCGCTTGCTTCTTTGATAACTTTTGTAATCCATCCATGGTCGCTTGAATGATTGCAGCTTAATTCGAAACAATTACTGGGTTCTTGCAAATAGGCAAGTAGATATTCCTCTATATTTCAATTCCTCCCGGGTTTCGGCACCATGACGCGAAGTAGGTAGAATACGTCGTAACTAGCACTGAATTTATAACTAAGGGTGGAATTGAAATATCGACACCAACATTTAAAGATCAACACTTTTATATGACGATTGAATCGGAAGTTACATAATGAAGAAACGTTGAGAAGACTGATTTTAAAGTGGTTAAAATCCGCTATTTATACTAGAAACACCATAAAAAATATATCGAATATTGTTCTAAAAAAATAGATATATACAAAAAAGCACATTAACGATTAGATAGAATAAAACTAGTCGAATAAATAAATAAAAAAATGGATGATTTCGTTACAACGTGCACAGCAACAGTTACTTATCGAACCGAAAAGGCGGTAGACACAGTGGGATAACAATTTGGCAAGGCAAAATATACCTCTCCTCGGAAGAGTTGTCCCTAGTGGTATTAATTTCTTGAGACGACCCTTAAAGATATATCTCCGCAATTCAGAGTTATTTACTAAAAACGTAATCCCGATTCAATCCCGCCCGGTATAAAATTTTAATAATTATTAAAATAATTGAGACGAAACAACCGATTTTAATGTATTCAGAATATTTTCAATTTAGTAGTTACAACAGCGCGTTAGACGTACTAAAATAATGCACAATTGAATTTTACCCGTTTTCAATACAAGTTTATCAGTTGATTATAATATGAAGCAAATTTTAATGAAAGAAATATCTACAGAGGGTATTTGTATTTTTCCTACTTACGAAATACTTCCCGCATCTTTAACGCTTATTTTATTTCAACACTCGCCCTCGATGAAGATACCGTAGAATAGCTATATTCGAAATCTGAAAGTGTACGACTCCTAGAATTCCAGTTAACGTTGTGACACATACCGCATGAAAAAGACCAATGCCGTTTAATTTCCAGTATCATATTATGACGTGCGCACCCAGGAAATCAATGACTGCATTAGGAATCGAAGATATCCAAATATCTACACCAAATGTATTAACAAGAAGCGAAAACCTTAGCATCAACAAAGCACAGAGAGCCACTTGACTAAGTAAATTGCTGACAGAGGGGGTATGAACCTAAATGGGGGAAAGGTGAAAGTGAGTAATTGGGGCAGTTTTAAAAGGTTTTTAGGCCATAAAAACGGAAGAGCGCGTTCAACAAAAATAACTGTACGCTGATTTTGCTATCTGTTTGTATTTGGATTTTTCGCCATTTCTATCAGGGTTGAAAAGGAGCGAGTGAGCTCGAAAAGCTTCCCCAATATTATTTTTAATAAAAGTTTATTTTAAACCATGAAGTATCTGCCTCTATAGTATATTACTTACTATTTACTAGTTTAAACTAACCATGGTTAAATTTTGCATTTATGATGAAAGCTAGTACATCAATAAACGTTAAATAAACGCCTTTGCATTAATACAACTATATTTAAGTCGATAAGAAAACCCGTAAATAAATAACAAATTATAACACTAACTGCGCTTAATCAAAACTGTTACAACGGCGATAAATTTGATTTTAGAAAAAAATAAGAAAGCGGGCCGTAAATTTAAAAATTGAACCTATTATTGTTACTAAGTAGAAACAATAGCACAGACTAAAGGCGTTTTTTCACCAGAACCTCTGATTGTAATAACAGGATACCATGTACGTGATTTACTATGGAACATTTTATTTAAATCTTCTTTATAAGAATTTGATAATCGTTATTTCTCTTAAACGTGAATGGTGTAAGTTTGGAACGATACCTCCATTCATAAGGCACAAGGAATCAATTTTAATTTTTTATTTGTCTTCATTTAAGCGAGCGAGAAGTTCTTCACCTGTAATCATTTGTTAATATGCGTACAGACTTTATGGAAACAACGTTCCGCTACTCAAAAATGTGTTGCGATAAGTTGACTTCTTTCCCCTTGTGAACGACATCCCTAAAGAGTACAAAAAGACGAATTAGATACAATAAATATTAAAAAACCCATAAAACTATGAATTATCCGAATACTATATTACAAGTAAATATTATTTACCAAAATATATATTGCCAAGAACGTACAGAGTTACCTCTATACGTTCTTGACAATACCAACAAAAATATACAAAACAATAGGAATCAGCGCAATGCTCGTAAATTACGTTGAATATTGATGATGCGCGCAAATTCAAAATATTTTAATAACCTACGCCTGCCAAACTAAGTGTTTCACTTAGGCACAAAGATGAAGACCACACTAAACATTAAATACTTCTGACTATATATTTAATATGGGGCATATAATAGCTATGTTTAATCTGGCATGTTTTTAATTGAACTGAAGAGAAATTATATTGTTACATTGAAAGTCTAAAACCAAAATTACAAAACAATTCGTTAAACTACTTTAGACAAGCTCAAAGACGCCCCAAATTTAGCATACCAACAACAAGAGCTAACAATAGATATTTAAAAAAAATTAAATAATAGTAAAGTGCATGTCCAATAACATTGACCACAAGCCAAACTGATTAAACTACCAATCGTAACACAATGACGTCGCCAGCGTTTCCATTTGGAAAAATAACAACCTAAGTGGCATAACCATAAATAACATAATAAACATAAATATACCACTGAACTATTTCGGATAAATATAATCTGTCGTGGAGGAATTTCGAAATCGGCAGTTTCCGAATATGAAATTCGTCACTTTCTACTCTTTACGTACATTGCCGAATCAATTGGTTAATTTGACAAACACAAGTGACTATGCGTTTAGGTTTGAAATTCGAAAAAACTTGCTTCTCAAATGAAAACCGTATTTAAAATAGTTACTTTTATCTTTCGATTAAATAATTCATCGTTCATAAACGAAATAAGACAAATCCCAAAATGGGTGGACTCATTTTAACCAACACAATAATTGGGGGAAAATATTTCATTTGGAGGTTATGTACGCTTCCCCCCAAAGACTATGGCGACGCCATTGATAACACATGCCAATCAGAATATGACGGAACACAAAAAATCGTACCTCCTATATCAGGTCCCTCTTATAAACAGATTTTCGCGGTAACTACGAAAATCAAACACTCCAATAAACACGAAATCTCCCACAGGGCGTCGGGGAAGGAAGGGGGAAATCTTATTTTTAATATAGGTAGAACCGGAAGGTGTATACTCCCCCCCGAAACGAGTTTACTAAAAGCTTCTGTTAATAGCAAATAAACCGACACAGTCATCCTAAATCGTTACATTAATAAAAACAAACCACCCTCAAACACCAACTATAACACCATATTAAAACTTATACAAAAAATTGAAGATAAATATATCCCGAATGCCATTAAAAATAGCCAAACTGACCACCATCAATACAAACTATTGGAGTTTTAAATCCAATGTTAATCAGCAAAGCTACACTACACTAACTAACTAATGAAACTAGTGAGAAATCATAACGTAGTGATTTAAAAGAACAAACGTTTATTAAGAATGAGTACTTTACAAGATGAACGACATATTAGGAGTGACGGTAGTAATAAACGCTGTAAGCGAATATATATACACATAAGGTTAAAAAATAGTAAGATAAGATTAGTGATTAAAAATATATCTTATTTACAATAAATATTTTTTAACCTATTAAAAAAACTAAACGAGAAAAGCCGATAACGCTTTTTATCTTCAACACTCGCCCTCGTTGACGACTTTCTCGTACTGCCGTAAACTGAGATTCTGACGGTGGCGGGTGAAGATTTCTTTAGGTAGTGGCTTAGTGAAAATGTCGGCCAGCTGTTCTTCACTCGGGACATACATAACGTCGATGACGCCCTCTTCGACCAGTTCACGAATGTAGTACTGACGAATACTGATATGTTTCGTTCGGCGATGAAACTCAGGATTTCTGATGAGTTTAATGGCCCCTGCATTGTCAACTCGGAGTACGGGTACATCATCGTCTACGTTGAGACCCAGGAAAGACTTGATTCGTTCAATCCAGACGACATCTTTCGCCGCTTCAGTGGCAGCTACCAGTTCAGCCTCTGTGGTTGATAGGGCAACGGATTGTTGCTTTCTGCTCGCCCAAGTAACTGGAGTTGAGCCAATTAGGCATACGATCCCAGACGTTGAACGTCTTGTTTTCTCACTACCACCGTAATCAGCGTCGCTGTAGGGGATGGTTGTCTTGAATAAGAGACCCAGTGATTTGGTCCCTCTGAGATAACGAAAAATTCGTTTAACTCCATTCCAGTCAGCGACCTTTGGATTCGCCATTGCTTGGGACGCTCGATTGACTGCGTATTCGATGTCAGGTCGCGTTCCTGTCGCTGCGTATCTGAGACTTCCAATGGCCGAGGCATATATGGTCGTTGACTCGAAACTCTCCTGACTTTGGTTGGTCGTGTCTGGACTGCCGATAGGAGTGCTCACTGGTTTACAGTCTTGCATGTTGAACCTTTCAAGAACCTTCTCGATGTAGGCGCTTTGGTGTAAGAATACGGAGCCGTCGCTTAACTGATCGATTTTAAGTCCAAGATACGTTGACGCTTTTCCGGTTATGATTTCGAATTCATCGCTGAAGTCGTGAAGAAAGTCATCAACTGCTTTGGTGGTACTGCCGGCAACTAATCCATCATCGACGTAGAGGATCAAGACCAAGAAAACGTCATTGGTTGAGTAAATATATAGACAGTGATCTCCATCAGCACTCTTGAAGCCATGGTTCTGAAGCGATTTGTCAACTCGTTCATTCCAACATCGTGGAGACTGTTTAAGACCGTAGAGACTTTTCTTTAACTTCCAGACTTGTCCACTACTATTTTCGAAACCTTCAGGTTGACGCAGATAAATTTCTTCGGATAGCTTCCCATGAAGGAATGCGGTCTTTACGTCGAATTGCCTGAGGTTGAGATTTTTCTGGGCAACTAGGTTGAGAAAGATTCGTAGTGTCTCGAATCGGGCAACTGGAGCGAAAGTCTCATTGAAGTCGATACCCTCTCGTTGCGTAAAACCTTTTGCGACAAGCCGGGCTTTGTGCTTGACGATCGTCCCATCTTCATCATTCTTTGTACGAAAGACCCAACGATTTCCGATTATCTTGCGACCAGGTGGAGGATCAACCATTTCGTAGACGTCGTGTCTTTTCATTGCCGAAAGTTCATCTACCATCGCTTTCTCCCACTCGGCGGATTCGTTGCTTGAACGTGCTTCTCGTGCCGTTTGTGGTAATATGTCGCAGATGAGGAATGCTTTATTTGCTAGCTGGCAGCTCTGACATGGTTGGACTTTCCTTAGTGTTGAACGATCTCTAAGGACTGGACCGCTCTTCTCAGGTTGATTGTCCTGGACATTGTCAGGAAGAGACACTGTTGCCTCATTATGTCCGGTAGCCACGTCTTCCGACGCTTCGATGGATTTGGTTGTCTCGTCGTTTGAGTAGTCGGCAGCTCTGGTTGGCATGCCCGATGGTGCATTAGTGGCTCTGGTTGGTCCGTCTTTTGATGAGTTGGTGGCTCTGGTTGGCCGGTTTTCGCAAACGAAATCGTCGGTCAATTGCTCGCCCTGGCTGGACAACTCCTCAGAGAAAGGAATCCAGGAATCAGGAACGCACGTCTCGGGATTGAATTTGACATCTCGAGATCTTAGTACGTCGTCCAGCTCTGGAACATAAACTCGATAACCGTCTGCATTGTCTTCATAGCCAACCAGGAAACCTTTATTCGCCTTCCGAGACAGCTTCTTTCGTTTCTCTTTTGGTATGTGGACAAAGCACTCAGTGCCAAAGACACGCAGATGCTGGATCGATGGGTTTGTCTTCCCTGTCCACAATTCAAACGGCGTCTTCCCAGCAATGCATGTAGGTGCTGTTCGGTTCAGGACATAGACGGCTGTGTTCACCGCTTCAGCCCAGAGTTTCGGCGGTAAGTCCGATCTGGAATGCAACATGGCCCTTACAGACTCCATAATCGTACGATTTTCTCGTTCAGCGACCCCGTTCTGTTCAGGCGTGTATGGCATGGACTTGCGGTGATGTAGCCCTTCTTGAGACGTCCATTGACGGAACTCTTCATTGACATATTCAGTCCCATTATCCGTGACCAGCTCTTGTACTGTGTGATTGCGGGTTCGGCAAAAGGCAAGGAAATCTTTGAAACAATTGACGACTTCGGATTTCTTCGTTAGGAAATATACGGCTCGAACACTGGAATACTCGTCTTTGAATAGGAGGTAGTATTTCTTCCCTTTCATGGACGGTGTTGGTGATGGTCCCCAGAGATCTGAATGGATCCTTTCACCTGGTTTCGTAGCCTTCTCCAAACGAGTGCCGAAACTGTGCCTAGTCATTTTGCCGTAGATGCACCCTTCACAGAGCTTGTCAGACGTCTGGTTTAGAACTTCGTATCCGAGTCTCCGTAACGTCGCTGCTACATGCCGTTTATCCTGATGACCCATGCGTTCATGCCAGACTTGGAGATCTGCTTTCCGGTCATTTCTCGGATCTGCTGCGATGTGAGCGGAGCATGATGGCTGCATGACTTTAATATCCAGACGATACAGACTCTCGACCTTGCCAGGTACACAAAGGTTCCTTTTGCCTCCGATAACTTCATAGAGACCGCAAGAATTTGCTGTGACCTTGAACTCTAGATTCTTGTTTCTCTTCATTGCGCTTTTTAGCGAGAAAACATTGCAGGCAAAGTCATGGATGTGCCAGACATTGTGGACTACCTCTTGATAGAGTTTCTTTCCGATCCGGAACTGAATCCTTATGTCTAATTCACCATCCGCTGTCATCTGCGTCTTGTTTCCAATCTGAAGAGTCGCTGGAGTAGCGAACTTGCGGAAGTTTAGGAACTTTGTGGCGTCGTTCGTGATATGCTGTGTAGCACCCGAGTCAAAGTACCATGCTGCTTCAGACGATGAGCAAGCAACGAGACCGTTTGCTGCGATCAGACCCCCAATGCTGGTGCGATTACTTTCGTCAACGCTCGTCCTCCTAGGAGTTTTCCTTTGTCCTCGGCAGTCTTCTGCTATGTGACCAAACTTTCGGCAATTGGTACATTTTGGCTTACGTCTTACGGTTTTATTCTCATTTGAGGTGCCAGAGTAACTTCCGTTTCTGCGTTTTACCATAAGACCAGAGGAATCTCCAAACGCGTCGCCCTCTCGAGTTGCACGGCCGATTAACAGACGTTCTAATTTTGCGACAGTCTGTTTCTCTGTAGGCATCGTATCCCAAAGCATACCAATTCTCGGTATTCGTCCTGCGGTAGGGACTCGAAAATACATGCAATAAGGATGCAATCGTCGAACGTTACGTCCTTTTCTGTCTTTGCCGTTGACAAGATATCTGTCCAGAGAGAACACATCTGGGCAATGTGGGTGGCCATATCGACGTCCGGTGACTTCGTAGTTCGCATGAGCTGCGCCAGAAGCTTTCGGAGACGATTTGAAGACTTCTGCTCGAAAATTTCAAGTAGTTTGTCCCACATCTCCTTTGGTGTCTCGCAATTGATAATCATGTTTTGAACCTTCTTGGATAAGGTTGACCAGAGGATAAAACGGACCGTGCTGAACGCCACTCGGTACTTCTTCTTGTTTGAAGTGTATTCAGACTTCTCTGCTGCTGTTGCTCCAGGTACCGGTTCCGTAGGTTCAATCCATTCGCCAGTAAGAATCTCGTATACGTCTCGAACGGTTAGGATGTCGACTATTTGTCTTTTCCAACTCCTCCAATTCTCCGGACCTGATAGCTTCTCGACGTCTTGACGAAAAAGACTATCCATGGTTACTCACGGGAACTGTTGACAGGATACGGATTACGGTGATGGTAACTGAAACCGGGATACAGCAGACTAGATCATCAGCATAGTAGTGGCGCAGTGGGAGCGTGCTGGGCCCATAACCTATTGGAGTTTTAAATCCAATGTTAATCAGCAAAGCTACACTACACTAACTAACTAATGAAACTAGTGAGAAATCATAACGTAGTGATTTAAAAGAACAAACGTTTATTAAGAATGAGTACTTTACAAGATGAACGACATATTAGGAGTGACGGTAGTAATAAACGCTGTAAGCGAATATATATACACATAAGGTTAAAAAATAGTAAGATAAGATTAGTGATTAAAAATATATCTTATTTACAATAAATATTTTTTAACCTATTAAAAAAACTAAACGAGAAAAGCCGATAACGCTTTTTATCTTCAACACAAACCCCATCAAACCAATAACACGCAATGAAAATCTGATACCCAGCTGACCAAAAACTGGTACCACCGTACAAAAACGACACATGCATATTTAAAAAAATGCACGAGATTTCTAAACTAAAAAAACAAGACTTTTTTCTTAAACAATACTATAAACCCATCATAACCTCCCCATAAGCAAAGGTATTAACGTTAAGGAACAGGTACCATAACGCGCCACTACCTAGCGGATATCTTGTCAACTAGGCATTTCTCAAATCTATTTAACGCAACGCATTACAACTACGCAATGCCGTGCGCGAACGTTTTTGCACTACTTAAATAAGTAAAAATTCCAAATTATATATACACAACAAAATTTATTAGTATGACATTTTAAATAAATTGAACTAAGTGTATTATTTAAAAGGTATCATAAATATTCTTACTTAATTCCATCGACAAAACAATAAGCGTTTTTCTCCAATGAGAAACTACCAATTATGGTCGTGGTTTCTGGGCACTCCTCCCACAATTTATACAAATGCGGTATAGTTTGAAGTGGATTGTGGTAAGACAGAACACCACAATTAAAAATCAAAGCGTTTACTAACATATCGCTAGGCACCCCATTCAAATAACCAAAAGCAGCCATCATGTTCATTTGATTAGGAAACTCCACCGTTGTTTTAAAAAACAATGAAGCTATTGGAAAAGGCCATTGACTATAGAGCGCTGGCCAACAACTTTTTGTAGCACAACCCACGGGTTATTAATTGATTAAAATTTTTATTTGCCTCTAGACATCCTTATAACAAAAAACAAAAGAATTAAAAACTGTGTTTAAACTAAAAAAAAACCCATAAAACCGTAAACACATTTGCACCAAACAAAAATGTCCCTTTTACTTAAAGGGAAATAACGTGAAAAGCAATATCTTTGGAAAACCCCTTAATTTTTAAAATTTCCCTGCACAGTGGCGCCGCAAATGCCAAAAGTCATAAAAGGCAGCGGACGATAGAGGAACCCTTGGGGTGCGAGAAAAATACCAGTGGTTAAATTCCTTTACAGCCAAAATACATGTCTGTAATAAAACCAATTATAACGGTAGAACCACTTAAACGTAGAATACCCACCTATTTACTTCTATGTTCAAAATATACACTTAAATAAAACAGCAGCTTTATTAACTAGCGATATTGCCTTAACCAACAGTTTCAAATCAGCTCGCACTACCATAGCAAAAATCAATCGTGCCACCTCAAAATCAAAACTTTCCCTTTGAAACGTCAAAGCCAAAAGTCGAACCCTCGATGGAAGCTGGGGCAAACGAGAAGGAACCGCATTCACTTGCCTAAAATACGGGATAAAACAGTGCCGTAAGTAAAATATTCACCCCCCCCCCCACCGCGAAACTTTTTGGGGCTCCCTTAAAGCAAAAGCGAGGCTATAAAACCAACTAAAAAGGGTCCCTAGAACTTTTTTCGATGATCCAAGTATCGAGATTCAAGACTAACGTCTACAATGTAACTAAAATAGCTTAGCTTACACAAATATTTACTATTAACTTGAGAACCTGCACTACTGCATGTCAACTGAATTAGTTTACAATGAAAACAACTTCTAAACCAACCCATGTTAATGAAAAACGTATATTACAAAAATCTAATCTAGATGGAATATTACGTCGCATATTCTTCCACTGCCACCCCCTAAACTTAATAGACTTCGTTGAAACTTCTACACCGATCAGCTTAACCTCACTATTAAATTAATGCAGACATAAACCTCTACTGCAATAAGATTTCAATGCAATACACATTTATTTATTCCAACTTCAATAAAATCCGAATGATACAGAATATTTCTAAAAAAAGACGGCTAAGCGTGAAGGATGACATTTTCACCAAATTACACGTAACAGTTTAACCCCTATTATACATTATAACTAATGTATAATACTTTTTACTTCTGAGATTATTATCACACATTTTAATCGTCGAAAAAATAATCCAAACTGCATGATGAAATACAATATATATATAATAATTAAATGTAATAAAAACAAGTACTTACCAATACATATTATCTAACCAGACCAACTACAAAGTCGCAACAATGCCAGCACCCGCAAAACATGAAATGATAATTAATTACTAATAAAGGAGATCACCCTTGCCGAAGCGCTAAAGCGGCGAAAACTATTACACAAACGATCTGAGTATTGAAATTAAAGATCCCCACCGAGAAGTAAACTTGAAAAAACGCTTAGACTTTAATAAAAAAATTTAAAAATTTAGCGGAGAGTCAACGAAGCCAGCGGTTGAGATGTATGTTTTTTTCGTTGACCATCAGTTTTGTAAAGATATTCTACAGTTACGGGCGCAGTAGTACAAAATTACACCGTGGCTCTTAACGAAACCTTAACGGGTTCTAGGCCGTTCGCAAAAACCTTTTAACAAAAAAACCGACCTCAAGAGAAAAACAAAACAAAATATTTGATAACGTTCATATTTTTTTTTCCATATGATCTTTTTTTTAGTCGGTTTATACCGATAACTATATCAAATAAAAGCTGAGGTTAATAACAGTAATTATGCCAATCAACAAAGTACATAAGCAAACATGGATCAATTTAATTTTGTAAACGTAATAAGAAAGAAAAAACAAAAAGGCGGCGGAAAAAGAGGAGTTAGAGGTAGAAGAAGAATAAAACCACAACGGCACTGTCACAGCCGTCACGTGACGAATTGAAAATGCCTCCAATCTTTAATCGATTAAGAATGCCTTATTTATATATAAATTTCCATGTTTCCAGACTTTAAAGCTTATAGAACCTCAACTGTGTTCTAAGCCGCGTTCACACTATCCAACTTTAGTCAGCTGACAAGCTGAGCGATTTTTGTCGGGCGGACGAGTTGGGTAATTTAAACGTGTCACCTGACACGATTTTGGTCGGGAGATTTCCCGACTCTGAATCGGGAAGGTAGGCGATTAAAATTGGGCACAGTCGCGAGTCGGATAGCCGCAGCCAATAGGAATGTGGCCGAGGTGACGTCAGTTTAATCCGAAAAATTCTTTCGATATCGGGAAAGGTTCAATAGCAGTTATTAAGAAGTAAATCTATAATAAAATTAAAAGATATTTTTTTTATATTTATATTTATATTTATATTTATATTACAATTTAAATAATTGTTTCTGAGCAGTGGAAATCTGATCATAATATCAAAACATTTCCTTCAAGCTGAGCGAAGGAACAAAAGCAGATAATTAAAAGGATCGCCCTCAGGTGACCAACATCCGAAAGTATTCGAAAAAACGTCTCTGGGAAGTCGAAGAGTAGGAATGCCAAATCCGATCGGACAAGTCGGGCTGACCAGTAAGCCAGACTAGATCAGCTGACTAGAGTTAGATAGTGGGAACTTGGCTTTAGTTTCACTTTGCCCCGTCCAATTTCTCAAATTAATTATCAAGACACCACTACAGGCCAAAGTCAACGTGTGACTTATAAGGCTTTTTAACCAGTGGACAGGTTATACAGCGTAGGAGGGAGGTGGCCAGCACTTCATGCCACGCGAGCTAATCGACAGCTCCCTACACTTACTATTACCGTTAAACTCAGCAATTTTATTAAGTGGGGGGGGGTCGGAGTGGTTAGCACCTTCGCCTCGCAGTAAGGGGAGCAGCCTTCGATGCCGCCATTTAATTCGCCTAAAATAAGCAGGTGCGACAGGTGGGCCCGCACAGGGCCCGCACAGGGCCCACGACCCAGATGACTTCCTGTGATTTCTATATAATTGTGGGGGGGGGGGCAAAATCAAGTCCTTTCATAGGGAACAGGAAAGGCTAGTTACGGCACTGTGCCTAATCATTATAAATAGCGTTATCCACCGCTCAAACGGTGCCCTGACCCCGCTCACGACTACCATATCGACATGGCATCGGCCTCCGCGAGGTAATAAAACAGTGTCCCCCATTCTTCCTGGTTTTCGCCTCTCTGTCCGTCGCCATTCTGTTGTCCCGACGTCAATAAAAGACTGGAACACTCTCCTAGACTTTCTCAAGGCTATCCCAAGCCCAAAACAGTTCCTCGAGCTCTATATGTAACTGTATTATTTTATATATGTATGTATATTGTTTTACCCTTTCACTCTGTACATGCTATGTTTCCGTTGTCTTGACGTTATGGGTCTCCGACCTTTTGTCAAGCTAATAAAGAACTAAAAAACTAACTTAAGAAATATGTTGGAGAAAATGCGATGAGGACTCTCGACCCTCAATGCATTTACCCTGATAGATTATCGGGAAACGCCTTTTTACTAAATAACCCGAAAATCATGTTTTTTATTAATGCGTATATAATAACTGCTTTATTATTGTAACTTGAGTCATTAGCTACGCTCATTTCGGTAGTACAGTTCTATCTTTAACGTTATCTTGAAACTCTGTATATATATATATATATATATGTATGTAAATAAACCAGTTCTCGTAATTTTATCCTCATCGTCATCCTTTCGGGAGCTTTGCTGTTTGCCGTTGAGCAATTACTTCAACAAAATGGCACTAACAATTGAGTTACAATCCGGAACCACTCCTTCTGCAGGTTATCTCTCCTTTTGTTAAAAGGTTTTCCCTCGAGCTCTTCGGTTTCCCCTTAGAATAAAAACTTCCTTAGATTAAGGGTAATAGTAGTTGTAATAGTCGTGGGTTAACTCGCGTGGCGTGAAGGGCTGGCTACCATAGCTGCACGGGCTCGTCTCAATTTTGAGCCAATTTGTGAGTTTGAGACCGAGTCCTTAAATATTCGAATTAATTTTTGAGCCCGAGACGAGTCCCTTCTAAATTTCATTAAATCTCGAGCCTCGGGTGAGACCGTTCGAAAAAACGTATAACATTTTGAGCACGAGACGATACCAAGAAATATATTGTCTAATTAAGGAGCTGAGCCGAGACCCTTAATTGTTTTGAGACGAGACTGAGTCTGAGTCCCAAAAATAGTATAAAAAGAGCCCGAGTAGAGACTTATCGTAAGAGTTGATAATGATACGAGCCCGAGACCGGTCGCGGATTATCTCAAAATGTTTCTAAATTCTATTTGTTCAGAGGACGAACTCATCAGTAGTAGTCCACCCCTAAAAAAATAATTGACTGAACCGAATTCTATTGGCTGCGACCTTTCCACTCACGTGAGCTTCCGTTCGTTCGACGGTCAAAATTATAAACGGTTCTGCCGGGTTTATTTTGTAACCTAAGCGACAGCAGAGGTCTGTGATTTTTGGAGGTACTCTACAACGGTACTACTATATTTTAACCTTATAATGTTAGTGGCAGATGGTATTTTATGTTATAACCCATAAAGTAGATTTAGTTAGTCTCTTTATTTGGAGGAAAAGTGTTAGACATGGCAGTTTTCATATGATCGGATTAAGTATTGTCAGTGGCGATTTTCCCCACAGGCGCACGAGGCGCGCGCCCTAGGGCCCCCGATTTTTAGGGGCCCCATTTTAGCCAAAAAAAACAAAATCCGGAAAAGCTCCAAATCCAAAGCTGATACTTAAAATAAATGAATTCAATTTTTTTCGAAAATTGCGACAATTCCCGTCGTCGTGTGCCCTACCATATTAATAACATTAAAAAGGTTTCGTGCTCCATTTACCATTGAATCACAACAAAAAAAATACTGCTCTACGTCACTTTCAGACTGAGTCACGCTATGTACAAGGACTAATTAATTAGTCCATGCTATATATAAAGATGATATCGATATTCACAAGATTTTGGATGAACTGCTTCAGTTTTTGATGTATTCTAAAGCAGAACGTCTCGAATCGCCCTCACAAATGTATGAAAATATACAACGGGGTTTAAAATTTACATTTCCGAATGTTGAAACGCAATTACGAATTTATCTAACTATTCCTGTCAGCATATGTAACATAATTACTCATAAGTATACCACTGTACCTTTATTCCATTCAAAAATTTTCACTAACGTTTTGTTTCACCACGAACCAGTAAAAAGGTGGACTACGTTAGATTTGAACCTTTTTATTAATCCAAGTAATTTTGGGAGTCACACTATTGGCTACTAACATATGTATTTAAGCCAATGGAAAACTTCTAAATTGAGAAGGAATTTATTGCGTCTGAATTTTAGTCAGTCCAATGTAGCTTTATTGAAATTTATAAACTCGCTCGGTTTGTTCAGATCAAGTTAAATAATGAGTAGTTTAGAAAAATAAAAGGTTGCGTTAAATGACCAATAAGCGATCGCTTTCCGAAAATGGAACAAGTCGTCGAAGTGGGATATTCCACCAGCGTTATTAAAAATTTAAAACCCATATCAAGCCTAGAGGAGTTGTTAGGCCTAGACTCAAAAGAATCTGCAAAGACTCCAACCTTGTAGATGCCCCAGAAAAGCTCAACCTGAATTTATTTTTTCCAATAAACCTGCTTCTTTTATTTGACAATGCAAATTTATTTTAGAACGTGAATTTCCGAAAACTTTAATAATTTGCGTATTAATAGCATTAACAGAACTTGACACTATATTCAAAGAGTATAAAAACTACGTAACCTAGAGATATAATGACGATCGAAAGCAGTAAAGGAAGTTGTAGCAACCGGGGGGAAGGCACTCAGTGAATTTGCACTTCAAATTTCGGTACCGCAGCGCCACTACGGCAGTTTTTAGTACAATAAATAATAATACCGGAGAAAAATGGCAGTTACGGTGTTGCGGAGGTGCTAATTTTGGCATTTTGGATATTTAATTGTCTAATATCTGTCAATTCAAAAAAAGTGACAGTAATTGGTTAATGTTTCGTGATTTTTTTAGTTAGAATTTGTGGATTCGTTGTTTCGGTGTTTATTTTCAAAAAGTGAAGAATAAGGCGTTTGTTCTCCAACGTTGCCAAGTCCTAAAGGTAGCCAAGTCCTTAAGGAATTTTCAAGAATGTTGAACTAAATCAAAATGATTGCCACTTAAAACTGCCGTAGTGGCGTTGCGGTACCGAAATTTGAAGTGCAAATTCACTGAGTGCCTTCCCCCCGGTTGCTATAACTTCCTTTACTGCTTTCGGCCGGCATTATATCTCGAGGTTACGTAGTTTTTATACTCTTTGCTATATTGTAGTTCATTTTAGCTCCTAAGCCTTGGTTGTTCAAACCGGTTTGTTTACTAAAATAATGGCCGTCGGTTTAAATGACGTAGAGCTAATTGTGCGACGGCATAATCGGCATTTGAGATTCGATGACGTCAAATATTACGTACGGTACAGATGACGCAATATCTGTGAAACAAACCGTTAGTGAAGGAATAGAGCTAGTAGCATACTTATGAGTAATTATGTTACGTATGCTGTCAGTAATGCGTCTGGAGAACGCTCTTTTTCTGCGCTAAAGAGAAATAAAACTTACTTACGAAATTTTACTGGGGCAAGAACGGTTGTCCAATTTAGCAATACTACACATCGAATCAGTTGAAACGGAAAAGTGTTACTTTAACGATGTTATTAATACATTTGTTAAATCGAAATGTAGGAAAAAGTAAATTAAAATATTCGAAAATTAAATTGTTATTTAGTTCTTTATTTGTAATCCTTTTAATCTTTTAGTCAATAGTACTAAATAAATATAAATTATATTAGCTTAAGTCAAGGTGTATTTATTTTTCCTCGTGCCAAAGTAACTTAGCTGACCTAACACGGTTATTAAGTTTCACTCACGTCGTCAGTGAAATACTGAGTTAGTATAATCCAAAAAAACGCTTTAACTAAATATCGTCGTCAGTCCAGTCTTAGTCGAGAAGGCAATAGCAAATTATAGCATCAGAAAAATGATTTTAGCGACATGTTAAAGTAACATCTGCTCGCGCCATTACTCGGGCACTTGCAACCTTTGTAATTTATATTTTCGTATCTATATTATAAATCATGATTAAATTCCGAAATATTTGTTCTTAAAACTATGGTACGCTATGAACTAAGTTTATATACACTTCTTATAACGATAGCACAATTTTTCAATCTTGGTGCAACCGAACCGTAAAGGTCCGTAATTTGGGATCGACCGTACTAATTTTATCACATGTTTTAATTATTCGCGTAAAAAAGGTATATATACTTTCATTTGATTTGGCAATATACAAAAATTTAACTAGTTGTTTCGTTCGAAGTGTTAAGCCATGGGTGATCAAACTAAAAGTAAACAGAAATTTAACTCAATATTTTAAAAGAAAGACCAAAAAGTCTGAGATCGAGTCAATAGAAATTGAAAAGTCATTTGTACCTACGCCACAACCAAATGCGACATAACACTTCCCTTAGAAATATTTAAATGTGCTAAATAGCTTTATTTTTCGTAATAAATATTTTAAAGGGAATATAACCTCAAGGTTTTTTAAGTTAACAATTTAGGCGGGAAATCACTAACCAGCGCCCAAAATATCTGAAGCCATATGAGGGAGCGGGAAATAGTCAAAGTGTTGGTTCCACACCAAAAAACCTGAGGTTATATTCCCTTTAAACCAAATTAAATTTATGTAAATAAATAATTATTTATTTACATACAACAAAAATTTCAACATGAAATAAAATTTTCAGGCCATACTAAGCTACGCTATACATTATCTGTAAATTCCCAAAGACCCCCCCCCCCCCCGAAATGAAATCCTGGATACGACCTTGGTTTAAATGGCCTTGTGAAAAAAGGGCCCCAAAATCCAAATGCGCCTAGTGCCAAAATTTACATAAACGCGCCGCTGAGTATTGTTATTTATTACATAAACCAGGGTACGCAAAGGGGAACAAAAAGCGATTGGAGCAGCGGCGGCGATCGCAAAAATTATGGTGGGGGCTCGGCGGATTTTTTCATATAAAATTTATTTACATCAAACTAAAATAATATGTTACCCCTGTGGTGGCTCTCCCCTTGAGGGTCGTTCCTTGCCGTGGTAAGGGGGCTAGCGCGGGTTGGGGCTCAGCTGACGGGGACTGGTGGGTCTTCGAACGCCAGAAACCGGATGTGTTTCCCCAACTCCAGACTAAACGCGACCCAGCTTTCCCAAATGGTCACGCCTTGCATGGTGGGGAGCTTAAGGTGGTTGTTGACACAAAGGGCCGTTGGCGCAGTTGATTTATCCTGTGACCAGCTCGTCCCGGCGGAGAGACCCCGACCGAAGTGACTGATCCCCTAACGGTTACACCTTGATGGTGGGGGGCTTAAGGGAATTGTTTGACTTGCGGGCTATGCTGGGTTAAGGGCTCCTATACCAGATTGGTCGTGCTTAGATTCCTAACCGATAGTAACCACCCTCTGTCGAGGTTTCAGGTCTTGACTATGGCCTGTTTAAAACTAGTCCCATCTGTTTGCCGTGGACGGCGACCTGTAAGCCATGCAATGGGAGTCCTGGAGGTTGAGTTTGTTGACATACTGCGGTTAGTTTTCAGACAACACGCCTCTTCGGTCCTTGAGTGTAGTTAGACAGGAGGTCTACGCTAGTCCGACGTAGATCAATCGGCTCCTATACGGGGATTGTAGTCCCCGGTAGGGAGGACTAACTGGGCATCGTGATACTGCTAGTTATCCGTGCCTGGGTATATCTCTCTCATATCACTTATCTTGCTTGCGAGATACCCATGTTGGGCTCCGTGGTGGGCGGTGAGTGGGGTTGATGAAATGTTTTGTTTTTCTTTATGGCTACCGAAAACAACTACCTTGAAACTGGATTCCTCGAGTTTCAAGAAATTTCCGATTCGGAAGACACTGTCTTCCAGAGGTCCAAGCGACCTCAAAATGACTTTCCAGAAGTAGAAGAGGCGGTTAAAGAGAGTGTCGAAGCTACACTCGCTAGGGAATTCCTCGCCCTAGATAGAGTCCTTTGCAACAAGGACAATAAAGTGCAAATGGCAGTTGCACAGAAGATCAGGACGGTCTTCAAAGCGGTGGAGACCATGGTATACACCAGTCACCTGGAACTTGCTAGGGTGCAGGGTGCTTTTGAACAACTTAATGAGACTGTGAAAGATCTCAGAAAGCAGAAAATGAGCTTCGCTACTGTTGCAGCCAGTAATGTAAGTTCAAAGGTTCCTGAAATTACCAAGGGCAGGAAAAAGTCCACCGTTAAGAAAGGGGGACCGAAGGTTCCGCCAAGGGGAAAAAATGTGGTACTGCTCTATCCCACAGAGCAAGGTGAGACTTCTAATTCTCTCAAGAAGAGACTAGAGAAGGAGGTTGATCCCTCCAAACTGCAAATAAGTGTTCAGAGTGTCCGGTCCTGTAGGAACGAGGGTCTGGTGGTACAGGTTAAAACCGCTGAGGATATGGAGAAGCTGAAGAGGGGAATCAGCGATTGTGCTGCCTTGGCAGACAAAGTTAGTGTTAGAGCTCCAAAGCTCAATAACCCTAGGGTTATCCTTTACGGTGTTGATGAGGACATCGTAAAGGAAGAAATTGTTGCTAAGCTTATAAGCAACAATAAGCTCTCCTGCAAGGAGACGGATATTGTCCCAAAGTTCTCGCTAAGGAACAGAAAAGGTGGTGTTAACTGGGTGCTGGAGGGGCCTCCAGCCCTGCTTAATACGTGGAAGGCGAAAAAGAAGCTCAATTTGGGCTACTCTGTGGTTGGAGTTAAAAGTTATGTGTATCTTCCAAGATGCTTTAAGTGCATGAAGATTGGACACATAGAAGGTGGGTGCATTAAAAATAGAAGGTATTGTTCCCTATGCTCAGAGGATCACAGCTACAAGGATTGTAACAGTGATCTTAAAACTTGCAGAAACTGTGCCCTGAGTAATAGGGACAAGAATACCAAACACAACACTGCGCATTCAGCCCTGGATGGCCAGTGTCCTGTGTATAAGAAGGAGTTGGAGTTTCTAAAGAGTAGAACCAACTATGGAGGTGAGTAGGAAGCTAAGCTGTCTGCAGGTCAACTTAGGCAAGGGCAAAACTGCAACCTCTGCGCTTAGACAGTCTTGCCAGGAAGGCTCTATAGACATTGCCTTACTACAGGAACCATATGCAATTAACGGTCGGGTAATAGGTCTACCCATGGGAACAAGGATCGTCTGTTCCCAGGACAATCCAAAGGCAGCTGTAGCTGTCTTCAACCCTCAGGCACAAGTGATCGTTCTCTACGAAGACTCTCACATGGTTGTGGTGGATGTGCTTTTGGGGAATCTAAGCTTATGCCTGTTCTCCATTTACATACCACCAAATGATGACATTGAATTCCATATCGATAAGATTGCGAATCAATTGGAAGTACAGAGTGGAAAAAAGGTTATCTTGTGTGGTGACTTTAACGCCCATCACGCGCTTTGGGGATCAAAGCATCACGATGAGAGGGGTAGGTTGTTAATCGACTTGTTCAACTCGTTTGATTTGAATGTCGAGAACGATCCGGGTAGTGGCCCGACGTTCTGGACCGTTAATGGTAAGAGCTGGGTGGATCTTGCGGTATCCAGTATGGCAATTGCGAGTAGAGTAATTGAATGGCGTGTCAGCAACGAGGAAACATGCAGTGATCACAAATACATTTTCTTTGAAATTGGTGATCTTGTCCTGGAGAATGATTCGAATGCAATTCGTGTCAAGGATATTGATCTTGAAAGGTTACAAGATATTATCGTGCCTGACTTGGAGAGGTTGATGGAGTCTCCACTCAACAATGAGGTTGAGGTCGAGGCATGCGCGGTGGAGATTAATAATCTCATTATTGAGCGTTCGAAAGAATGTTCAAGGTTGCGTAAGAATAAGGGGTACAAGTCCACTCCCTGGTGGACGAGCGAACTCAGTGAGAAGAGGAAGGAGTTACGAACGCTCAGGAGGAGGTTCCAAAGAACCAGGGACCATGCAGCCCGGGAGGAGCTAAAGGTCGAGTACCGTCGTGAGTCAAAAAGCTATAAAGCACTTATAGCAGACTCAAAGCTTAAGTCCTGGCAGGATTTCTGCACAAGGGTTTCAAGGGAGGATCCTTTCTCCCTACCCTATAAGTTGGCCACAAACAAGGTCAAGTGTAAGAATGCATTAAATTGCATCAGGAAACCGAATGGTTCTTTGACCTCAGGTATTGAGGAGACGTGGTCTACTCTGATGGATACTCTTTTTAAAGAGGACTCCTTGGATGATGATGAGGAGGTTCATACGACATTAAGGGAGTCATTGCACGAAGACTTCATGAGTCAGAATGATGAGCCATTTACGAGTGATGAGGTCTTGGAGACTATCAACTCTTTTAAGAAGGGCAAGGCTCCTGGTGAGGATGGTATCACCATCGAGCTTTTCAAGATATTTTTCTTAGCTTGCCCAGCGTTGTTTGTCAGGCTTTTCAACACTTGCCTCAGTATGGGATACTTCCCAAAACTTTGGAAGGTTGCTAAGTTAGTTTTTCTTTATAAAGAAGGCAGAGACAGGCAGGACGCTAAGGCCTACAGGCCAATCTCGCTTCTTCCGGTGGTAGGGAAGATGCTTGATAAGCTGTTGTCAAGAAGGTTGTACTACTTTCTCCACAGCAACAAATTGCTTAGCGATAAGCAATTTGGGTTTAGACATAGTCGATCCACGACTCACTGTCTAACCAATATGGTGAACCAAATCAGGGATAACAAAGCAAATAATTGTCACACCAGTCTGATATCTCTAGATATCGAGGGTGCTTTTGACAATGTGTGGATTCCAGGAATCCTACACGGTTTAAGGAACTTTAAGTGTCCGAAGAACATATATGAGACATATGTAAACTATCTGAAGGATAGAGTTGCAGTGGTGACGGCAGGTAGTACCTGTGTACGGAGAGTACTGACCCGCGGCTGCCCTCAGGGTTCATGCAGTGGACCTCTGCTATTCAATGTGGTTATGGATAGCGCACTGAGGATTGAGTATCCAGAGGATTCTCTAATCCAAGCCTTCGCGGATG